>NW_016814428.1:746598-1112085 GCF_001698545.2 Rhinopithecus bieti | reverse complement strand
TTTTTTTTTTTTTGAGACGGAGTCTCACTCTGTTTCCCAGGCTGGAGTCCAGTGGTGTGATCTCAGTTCACTGCAAGCTCCGCCTCCCGGGTTCATGCCATTCTCTGCCTCAGCCTCTTGAGTAGCTGGGACTACAGGCGCCCGCCACCACACCCCGCTAATTTTTTTTTTTTTAATTTTTAGTAGAGATGGGGTTTCATCGCGTTAGCCAGGATGGTCTCGATCTCCTGACCTCGTGATCCACCCGCCTCGGCCTCCCAAAATACTGGGATTACAGGCATGAGCCACCGTACCCAGCCATGTAGTGAAGTTCTTAAAGTGGATTCTTGAAATCCCTGAGACTGCAAAAACCTGTGTGGGCATTCCCAGACACAATTTCCAGGGGCAAGGTTGGTATCTCTCATCAGAGTTCAAGTTTATGAAGCATGAATTTTTCAGAGCTGAGGTCCTCTCACCACAATCCCGCTGGTCATTGATGAACGGATCTTCAGCTTCTCGCATCAAGGGTGAGGGCCTGGGCTTTTTGTCATGATTGTGTCTTGACTTTGGCCCTGTTCTCTATGCAGGGAGGGTTTCAAAAGAAGAGGGCTCAGACTGTCAACAAACTTATCTTCTGTCCTGGGTCAGTGACTTCAGAGGGTCAACTTCTCAGTGTGACACGGTCTTTGAAGACTTCTACGACCCTGCTACTTTGTGGCACCCTCTCCAGATGCAGCACTGCCTGCCCCCTATCCAGCCATGCTTTATCTGCAAAGGTAGCACCCATTCCTTTCCCACGCATGCCTATTTAGGAGATTAGTGACTCATCACGTATGTTGTCTTTCTCTTTCCTGTATTCCTGGAGAGTTCTGGGTCTCCCTTTACTTCTTAGACTTGAATATATGTATATGGAACCTGGATGTACAAAAACCACATCAGGCAGCAACCTCCTATTCTTTCTTCTTTGTGTCCTTATTGATGTCACTGTGGTCTGGTTACTCTGCTCAAGTATAACCATATTCAGTCCCTGCTGCATGTTTTCCAGGCTGCTGGCCCTTAGACTCCTCTCTCCCTCACAATTCACCTACAGAGCTAAGCAGGGCATTCTTTGCCCTGGCCATCACTAGCAGAACAGAGGGATGGAGGGATCGGGTTGAAGCTGAGAGGAAGGACTCCCACAGAAGACTCTGTGCCATAGGAGTAAACCAAGCTAAGGTTTGAAAACAACAGACTACTTGTAAACACCACATTCTCTGCATTAGAGGTGAGATGGAGGCCAATGCTGTAAAGTCAAGGGTTCTGAGGCTGCTGCCAAAAAAAGGTGGGGGGTGGTTAAAGAATCTGGAACAGGATATGATGATTTAACTGGATTGAGATGTACAGCTACAGTTAGGCTGGATTAAAATGCAAGAGGTAAAGAAACAAAAGAAAATAATACCTGGGATTCTTCCCTACCATCTAAGATTTCCTCAGCATCATTACTGTAGAGTTAGTGTTCTGCTCATAGACACTGTGTGTGTGCTTGTGTGTGTAGTGATAGAAGAATGAGATGGACATATGCTCATTGTTGACCAGTATGATTGGGAAGGGCATCAAATATCACTTTAGTTTTTATTCATTAAATATTCTGGAAATATACGCATTCCTTAGAGAATGAGTCTCCTGCAATCTCAATCTTCCAGTGGTTACCATCGTTAACAGTGTGATGTCTATTCTTCCTATTCATATATTAAAATAAATGCACATGTACCCACACATAGATATTTCATACACCAGTGGGATCATCTATAATCCTGTTCCGTAGCTTGGCTATTCTGCTACCAATGTATTTTAAGTATCACCATTTAAAAAATAAATTTTGAAAACAAAATATATGAATATTTCCTGAAAATTTTACTGAAGAGCATCAGATTCAATTATATCTCTAAAGAAGCACCAAGAAGAAGTTTAAAAGATACTAATGATTAAGTCTGGAACGCTTCTTAGAATCAATGATTACATTTCATAAACTCATTTTTTTAAGTGAAAATCATGCTGGTACAGAATTAGATAATCTCAATGTGAAAACTGCAGCAGCCACCAGCTGACAACTGATGAAACCCAGATGCCACTTTGGAGTGTGTTAGCTATTTAACAGGGTTTGAATCAGATCAGAAATTATGAGAGTCAGATTATGAGTCAGAAATTATGAGAGTCAGAAATTCTAACAAGTTCCATCGTACATGCTTAACATTTTGCTCTCTCTACCCTTGACACCTATTTTTTAAAACTGGCTGTGATTATTAAAGTATCACATTCTGAACTATAGTGTTAACAAGTGATTACATAAGAGCCATCAAGGTCAAAGGCTGAAGTCACATCAGTAGTAGGAATTAATGAACTAAGTAAGACCTTAGCTTCTAGGTTCCAGTCAAGCTTTCTTTTTGATAAAACACTTTCTATTTTGAAAGAATTACAGACTCACAAGAAATTGCAAAAATATTACCAGGAGACACTGCGTACCCATCTTCCAGCTTCCTCCAGTGGTAACTAACATCTTACATAACAATAATACATTATTAAGCCTAGGAAATTGACATTAGAACAGTACAATGAACTAGACTACAGATATTACTTGGATGTCACCTGTTTTTGAATACACTCTTTTTTTTTACATGTTGTGTGCATAGTTCTATAATTTTACCCCACATATAGATTTGTGTAACACCAGAGCTAACAGACACAGAACTGCTCTGTTACCACGAAGGAGTTCCTTAGCACTACTCTTTTATGCTCACATCCTTCCCTCCCTCTCTAAGTCCTGGCAACCACTGATCTGTTCTCCATTTCTGTAATTTTGTCTTCTCTGTATTTTTGGCCTTATGACATTCCTTGCTACCTCATAATCAATATTTCTGGTGCAGATCTTCTCTGAAATGTCCATCTGGTCCCGTTCAGTCTTCCGTCTTTTGAGGCCTGGAGTTCCTTGATTCAATCAGCCATAAAGGTCACAGATGATCGGTGGTTGATACTGCAGTGAAGAAAGCAAGGTCCGTAGAATCTAACGCCAATGACAATGAGAACTTGACTCAGCCTAATTTCACCAATGTATTTCTGGGGCTATTGTAACAAAGTACCGCACGTTGGGTGGCTTAAACAGCAGAAATGTATTGTCTGATGGTTTAGGGGCTGGAAGTCTGTGGTCAGGGTGTTGGTAGGGCCATGCTTTCCCTGAAAGTGCCATGGAAGGATCAGTCTTATTCTTCCCTCTTACCTTCTGGTAGTCCCCTGACTCATGGCAGCACAGCCCATCTTTGTATGATGTTCTTCCTGTGTGCATGCCTTCACGTCGTGCTCTGTCAATACGTCTCTCTCTCTCTGCCTCTCCGTGTTCACATTTCCTCTCTTATAGGGACACTAGTTGTATCGGATTAGGGCCCTCTCTAATAACCTTATTTTAACTTAATTACCTCTGTAAAGATCCTATCTCCAAATAAGTTCACATTTTAAGGTACTAAGGGCTAGAACTCCAGTACACTATATTTTTGCGGGGGGACACAGTTTCACCCCGTGAACAAGTTCCCTGAAAAGAAATTTAGAAAAAAGAGATTTTATTCCAGTGAAAAGTTGCAAACTACAGAGATGTAGCTTCAGTATAAATTGGAAGTGCATTCCAGATAATAAGAAAAGGGTTTATCTTCTATAGAGAGTGTGCCCACCTAGGTTCCCTCTCAGGTCCTCTTATGTGAATGAAGAATTCAAACTTGCTTAGTTTCGATTGCTTGATCTTTGTTGAGTTCTATTGGTTATACAGGTCACAGCCTATTAGGTGGTTTAGGTGGCATAAATAGGAACAAGGAAAGTCCCAAAGTTAAGCTGACCTGCAGGTTTTCCAAAAACTCAGGGCATGTGTGTGACCTTAAGTCAGCAAATGGCCTAAACTGAACTATTGGAAACTACTGTTTACATGGTGAAATCCAAGAAAGATGGCTGGGTGCAGTGGCTCAGGCCTGTAACCCCAGAACTTTGGGATGCTGAGGCGGGTAGATCACCTGAGGTCAGGAGTTCGAGACCAGCCTGGCCAACATGGTGAAACCCCATCTCTACTGAAAATACAAAACATTAGCTGAACATGGTGAAACCCCATCTCTACTGAAAATACAAAACATTAGCTGGACGTGGTGGCAGACGCTTGTAATCCCAGCTACAGGGGAGGCTGAGGCAGGAGAATTGCTTGAACCCGGGAGGCAGAGGTTGCAGTGAGCTGAGATCACACCACTGCACTCCAACCTGGGCAATGAGAGTGAAACTTTGTCTCAAAAACAAACAAAAGCAAAAGCAAACAAACAAAAAACCCAAGAAAGATCCTTTCTGTGGCTCACGTGGGCTCCGTCTAAGTTCTTGTTTCCCTTTACAAGAGACTCACTTCTTTCCCAGTTAACTTCAGAAATAACCTCATCATCCCAGTGAGTTACCCCCTCTTCTGAAGTGTTCCAAGAAAATGAACATTCTTTAACTCTACAATAAACATAATCTCTAGGCAACGGGGTTTCAATGCCAAAATAAAATGGAAGGCTTGGTTTTCTTATAGAGTGACTCAGCTTTTGTTTGTGTAAGCTAATTTGTTCTGAACTAGAAGAACTGCTGAACTATATAGTTTACATAGCCTGATAGATTGCAGACTAATAATGAGAGGTACAACACATCTTTCCGGCCGTTATTTAGAGGCAGTAGGCAATGAAGGTTGGAGAAGTTCTAAAATGCTTTTTTCTCAAAACCAGTTTTGAACAGGGGGGATTGCTTGTTTTTTTTCTGTTTTCTAGTGTTCTTTATCTTTACGCTTATTCCTTGTGGTAGATTTACAAAGCAAAATATTAAATAATGCCAAAAAATAAAATTAAAAGTCTCAGTTAAAGAATTTTTAAAATCATGCTTCGAAAAGGCATAAAGCAGAGGTAGCAAATATAACTTAATGATAATAATTATATCTGTAATTTATTAAGTACTGATTGTGAGCCAGGCACTCTTCTAAGCATTTTATTTACATACACTTATTTTAGCATATAATTAAGAAACCTTAAAAGGAGATAGTAATTAAGAATTAACAGCATTCTGAGTTTTTAGGAAACATGGATTTTGTGTGGTAAAGTAGGTGGTTGAAATGATCACACAGATGTAAAAAAGAATCAGGGAGGAATAATGACATACAGAAAATTTAAAGAGTAATGTATTATGATCTCTTTAAGACCATAGTATCATAAAACATCAACTTATATAACTTATTCAGTTAAAAAAATAAACTTCAGGGAAAATTCATGAATATTGATCAATGATCAATGGCACTCCGAACTTTTTTACACACTATGCTGTTTGAGTGATAATGTATAAAATGTTTTAAATCCTAATATATCTTTTAAGATTTAAGGATGGTCATATGACATTTGTGGTTAAATGAGTTGGCTTAAATGAAGCATTTGGAAAACAGTAGCGTTATACAAATGCTGAACAGAATTAGATTCATAAGATGTTTAGAAAACTTAAGAGTAGTGACCATAACTCCTTCCACAGTAACAACTTTTTGAAGAAATCTAGAGTCTATTCATTTAGAGCTGTTTTCTACCTTTAGGTTTTGAAGCTCAAGTGACGTGAAGGTTCAGTGTGTTTTCTTTCCTACACGTTATATGCACCTCTTGAAATTAAGAAACAGATGAACCTACTTCCTAGAAAACGTGGCAGGTTTTTTTATTGGAAGTTGTCCCGTATAATAAGGATGAGAAAATGAAGGAAGAAGGGGGAAAAAGAGATGGTGAAAAGTGGAGAAAGGAAAGCTCTACTAGGTGCTTACTGTATGTCTAGATGCTGTAGATTTATTATGGAGAAAGATACATGGTGTAGCATTTCCTTATAATTAAATAATGTTCAAACGTCCAGTCTTTGAGTAGCACTTGTTTAATGTAGAGTTCTTCCAAACTCAATGATGAAAAATGTCTGTTGCCCACAATTTCCTCTTCTTTCTCATCTTTTATCCTAAATATACTTAGGAGCTATTTCAGAATAATAGATTCACTGTAGGATGGAATTTAACTGTTTCATTATAATCTTTTATTTAAAAAATTTAAAAAAGCTATTTCAATAAGTATGAGTACTTCAAACTCGACCTATTTCATTGTAACAATTATAAGTAAATAGAAAAAAATTGAATTATGTCTTATGTGGACTGAAGAGTAAGACATGGGGAATTTTAATAATTTGAACAATTCTGAGTTGCCGGAAATATAAAAGAAAGTTTTAATAGAAAGACAATACATTTTTAAAGCTCTTTTAATGTATTGGGTCATGGAATAAGAAAGGTTTTGAAGTGGAAAACTTGTAAACTTTGATACATCCAGAAAAAAACAGTAACTCTTTTGGGAGATTAAGGCAATGTTTTTGAAGAATATCAGAGATTCATGGGCATGTCACTGAGTCTGAGATTCCTAAGGGAGGCCATCTCACCCGTCAGGTTATCCTGTCCTGCCTTAGTCTGGGAAGCTGCCAAAGAGAGGAAGCAAGAACAAGGACAGCCGTCTAATAGAACAAGGCAATGAAAGTGTTTTGCAACTTATGTTGACTTTAAAACATTTCTTTTGTTTGGAACTAATTACAAACTCACAAGAAGCTGCCAAAAGTGTGCAGAGAAGTCTCATGTCCCCTGCATCCAACTTTCCTCAATGTTAGCATTTTACATACATAGCACATTATCAGAACGAGGAAATTGATGTTGACAGAATACAATGAACTAGACAACAGATCCCACTCAGATTTTACTAGTTTTTATATACACTCTTTTTTTTTTTTTTGGATTGACATTTACAAGTTGAGAATATTTAACCCAAGTTCTCAAAGTCCTAGTCAGCATTGTCTCTAATACTTTCCCTCGCTCTATTCCTCCTCCTTCCTTGGTTCACTCACCTGCTCACTCTTTTCCTGCCCGGTTTCCATCCATTCCACAATGGTACTCATGTACCGGGTGATGTGCTATGTGCTGGAAATATTAGTGAAGATAGACAGTGGTGGTGGGGCCCTCACGCACCACCCAGCCATCTCTCCCACTTTCTCTGCCATCCTCATCAGACCCTTAACAAGCCACCTGATGAATCTTCCAGCCTACCATCTCCCCCAAACCACTCCTTCCTTTCACAGCTCTAGGGTAATCTTCCTCAGGCACAGTTCTTGTCACTGCTTTTCTTGATAAAGAGCTTTTAGAAATCTCTCATTCACCAACAGAATTAACTAGTATAACATATGTTTAGTAACTACTCTAGAAAGTCCTATTCTTCCAATGTCCATAACTCATGCTCTGGCCAAAGTCTTCTATTTGTGGTTCAGGAACTCCCCTGCATGTTTTTACCTCTTGTTGCTCTATTCTCTGGAATGTCTCCCATCTCCCCCCCAACAGATACATTAAGCACAGTTCACGTACCACCACCTTCTCCATGAAATCTCTTCTGATGGCTCCAAGTAGATGCAATTTTCCTTCCTTTAATTGCTCCCCGCCCCCTAGTATTTCATTGGCAGTGTTTATTTTCTGCATCTCATTTGGCATCAGATGGGTCTATTTCCGCTACTAGATCGTGCCTGCCTCTGTAGAGGGCGGAACTCTGCATTATTCTCTTGTAGTTTTTCATTAATGTTTGGAGAAGGAACATGGGTTTGGAGTCAAGAGAGAGATTTGTAGCTCCCTACGCCTGCAGGTCTCTTAAGGCTCATGTGCCTAAGCCTTGGACATTCAGTAAAATACTGCATGTGGAGTGCCTCCCATAGGGCCTGGCACAGGAAGCATGTATGAAAAAAAGTCTTCAAGCATGGGTGGAAAAAGGTCTTTCCAAGAAAAGAGAAAGCAGGTTTTGTAAATATGGCTATCTTCCAAGGAATTAGAGATTCCTGGACTAGTGAACACTTCAGAATATCTAAAATAAATCTTGAGTTCAGAACCATCTGAAAGCTAGAGTCATTCTGAGAAAGGAGCTGCCATTAACTCTTGACAACATGTGCTGGGAATAACACGGTCTGGCTGGGAGCAGGAACTCCCAAGTCCTCTCCCTAAACACACTTTCCAAGGAGCTGAAAGGGCAGAATCATCCACATCCTTTTCTCCCCTCCCCTTCCCCATACACCTGGATATTTTACTTGCAAGTTACCAGATGACAGTTATACTTTCCTCCTAATTCTCTTTGGAAATCATTGGTAGAGACAATTCTTGATTGTTTAACTCACAGAAAGCTTGACTTATGATTTGCGTATGTGTTACCTAATTTGCATATCATTTATAAGTCTTTCTTTTATTAGCCTGAATGATTGAGTTGAATCTATATACATTTTTATCTCTCTAAGGGTATTCAAGGTCCACATTTTATCAGATTTCAGTGGATTCTTAGGGATATAGGCATTCCCCTGTGATTTAAACTGTGAAGATTAAATCACTTTGTTATTTAAAGGGTTAGAAGATTCACTGACTTTGTAACTAGCATGCCTGATCTACAATTCAGCTGGCAGGAGCTCTCTGCAAAATGACAATCATTCCAAGACCTAGAAGCCAAATATTATGTGGGCAGCCTCCAGTGATCTGGAAAAAGAGTTTAGAGGTTACTTTTGAGACTGATAAAGTTGTTCTGCCAGGAGGCCAAGATCATGTAATTTGATCTTTTGCAAACTTATGGGACCTGCACCAAAATAAGCTTGCAAGGAGAGCAACATTCAAGGACCTCCATCTGTCTCTTATTGTTAATGACTAATAATGATAATAATGAAACAATGATATGAATAAGGACTATCACAGAGCAAGGGCTTATCTTCTCCCAGACCTCAGACTAAGTCGTTTATACTCTTTCTCTTAGAAATTCTCAACAGTATATCTATCTTAGTCACATTTTTAAGATGAGAAGCCCAGGCTTAAAGATTTTAAATCACTTGCCCAAAGCCACAAGGTTACTAAGGGACTGGATCACGATTTAAAACTGAGTTTCTTTGACTAAAAGCTGTGTCTTAACCACTGTGATCTCATATATTACATTTTCTGAACTACTTTAAAAAGAAGACTTTAAGTTTATTAAATTACTTCATCCCCTTTGCTTTCTTTTCTTTTCTTTCTTTCTGAATTAAATGTTCACACCATCATGGGGAAAATATGGGATTTACTAACCATCCACCCTCTTTATCTTATTTACTCTTAATAACCATACTTGTAGGGCATTATTAGCTTCACATTTAAAGATCTGGAAACCGATGTTCAGAGAGGCCAACTCACCTGCCCGAAGTCACACAGCCCATATGAAGCAGAGCGCAGATGTGAGCCTGTTCTGAACATGATGGCACAAAAGTGTCTTCCTGGAGGAACGTTTAAAGGAAACTTATGAGCTCATTAAAATTCATACCTTACTCTTCACACTCCAGATTCTTTTTCATAGCACCTGTTGGCTTGTTGATTTTAATGTATCATCCCCAATAATTTCTTGGGGTGTGCTTTGGAGTTAGGGAGCAGTAGCAAGAGGCATGGTCAAGGATAGGTTTTTCTCATTGATGCCTATTTTTTTTTTAAGTTTCCAAGGTTGTTGTTATTTATAAGAGATCTTATTATACCTTTTGCTTCATGACTGAAATCTCGTAACATTCTTAGAAATATGTGGGTTGGTAACTATAAATTTAAAATCTTTACAGCATGGAATTTTCTTAGGTAAAAAATCTTTTATTCTGAGAAGAGATCAGAAATAGATTTGTGGGATTTTGATGTGCCCTACAGGAAGGCAGGTGGTTATATAGCTCTAGTTGAAAATTAATGTTTGTCCTTTGAAGAGCCAGGTAGGAGTGAAGAATGTGTATTAATTCCCTGATACCTAATATGATGTCATGTAACACCCAACACTTGACAAATTATGGATTTTTTTGAGGCTTTTTCCCCTCACTCAAGCAAATACTCCTAATACGTGCCTTGTCATAATGAGGCCTCAGCTACGCTGAATCTCCTGAAATGCCATGATATAGGCCATGTGCTGGGAGGTGGTCCTGCCTTTCAATACCAGCATCTAAAGTGGTTAAACTCCACCAGAATTTCTCAAAGTGTGGATCAAGGACAATTTGCATCAGCAATACGTGGGATGGGCCTGGCACAGTGGCTCATGCCTGTGATCGCAGCACTTTGGAAGGCAGAGGCAGGTGGATCACTTAAGGTCAAGAGTTCGAGACCAGTCTGGCCAGCACGACAAAATCCCGTCTCTACTAAAAATACAAAAAAAAAAAAAAAACCTACCTGGGCGTGGTGGTGTACGCCTGTAATCCCAGCCACACAGGAGGCTGAGGCAGGAGAATCATTCGAACCAAGGAGGCGGAGGTTGCAGTGAGCTGAGATCGTGCCACTGCACTCCAGCCTAGGCGACAGAGTGAGACTTGGTCTCAAAAAAACAAACAAACAAAAAAAAACCCAAAAAACAAAAACAAAATTACTTGGGACTTATGTTGAAAATGCAAGTTCCTTTCCACCTCAGAATCTCTGACTGGGATCCAGGAATTGGGTTCCTCAGGCAATACTTCTGCAGAGTGGAGTTTAAGACCCTATCTTCTGTACTAACTACTCCTGTCTATCCTTATCTTGTCTTTAATCCCACAGTAAGAAAGTCTTACTGGATGTAAGAACACAGACTCATAAAGGATGAGTACATTTTCTTTCATCATGTTCTGTTTCTCCAGTAACACTTAATGTATTAGGAGTCAGCTGCAGATTCTCTCTGCAAAGTTACCATTAGGGATGCCCAAGTTCACAGATGATTCAACCAGTAGAATTAAAAAATATACAATTTAGCAAATGCATTTGACCTTCATCCACACTAAAACTTTCAAAGATTTTAATAAGACAGCAAATTTGAAATATTGGGTTTTGACTCCTTTAAAAACATTTCTACAAAGGCCATTTACTCTTCTTATGCTAATAATAGACAAAAGTGTACACTTTAGGCAGTCAGATGAGACAGGAAAAATGTGAGGATTCTTGGTGTATGTGTGTGTGTGTCCTGCCTCCGTGGCTTCTGTCAGGAATATTGCATTGGATATAACTGGGCAGGAACCCAGTCTGCACTCCTCTGTCCAGGATAGTTTTTTTTTTTTTTTTTTTTTTTCCTATACAAAAGTAGCATAGGAAATTGGTTTAGGGTACTTTGTAATTTCTGAGACTCTTTCCCCTGGAGATAAGAGATGTTGATCTGAGTGCCTTTCTGCTGGATGAATTGAGATGATGGGGGTAGAGAGAATTATTAAGCCGGAAAGTAATACAGAGGCTTTCCCAGCCTCCCTGGGGGTCAGTTCTATTTTTCTGCGTTTGCTGGTGGAAGTAGGGTGGAGTGTGATTGGAAAGCCAAGCTGTACTCTGCAGTTTAGTCTGCAGTTAATATGAAGACTAGCAGCTGACTTCTCCCCAACGTGGGAAGGCTGAGCTTCAGTTGTCAGAGCCGGCCGGGCCCCACAAAGCCCTGATTTACTGCTAAGCTGAAGAGACACTATGCTCCTCCCTCATTAAAACCACGTGGTCTATTTCTGTCATGAAGGTATATTTTACTGTCAAGTCACTTCCTGTCTTTCCCTCCTCAAAAACCAAAACCGAACCAAATCCAAAACAAAAACCCCTCAAAAACTCTAGAAATAGATATCTCAGTATGTCGTAATACTGTAACTTCCTTGCTAAAAGGGCTGTTCAGGGAAGGCACTGTCAGTTCCTAATGAGTATGTTGTTAGCGAATGTATTTTTCTTTCTAAGAATAACTCAGAAGGGACTTTATGACTTTTAACACGTGAGGTAAGAAAAGTCACAGATTTCTGCCCAAATCCCTTTCCGGGTGCGTGATGGCATTGCAGTTGGTGATTCCTTCATGAAAGGGTGACTTTACATCAATGACTTGGTCAGTAACAGAATGCCAGAACATCCCTTTCTGTCCCATAATACAGCCCAAACATACCTCCAGAGCTGATCCTCCTTGACTATTGTATTTCATTAACCTGCCCCTACCCTGTTCAAAAACTTACTATTACTATTCCTTATTATTTCATCTTCTCAAATTTATAACATTCTACCATCTAGCCACATTCAACAGTCAATGATTATTTCCACTTTTTTCATGGATACTTATCTTGACTAAATAATAATGATAACAGTGATAGTAAGTACAGTAACAATGCTACTTTGTATTGAATGCATTTTGTTCTACACACTATTCTTTTTTTTTTGAGACAGAGTCCTCCTCTGTATCCCAGGCTGGAGTGCAGTGGCGCGATCTCAGCTCACTGCAACCTCTACTTTCGGGCACAAGCGATTATCCTGCCTCAGCCTCCCAATTAGCTTGGACTACAGGCATGCACCACAATGCCCAGCTAATTTCTTTTGTATTTTTAGTAGAGATGGGGTTTCACCCTGTTGGCCAGGCTGGTCTCGAACTCCTGACCTCAGATGAGCTGCCCGCCTTGGCTTCCCAAAGTGCTGGAATTACAGGCATAAGCCAACATGCTTGGCCCCTGTTCTACACACTGTTCTGAGAGCTGTTCTTACTTAATCCTCACAACAAGCTGATGAGTTACTGTGATTGGCTGATTTTTATTTTTTATTTTTTGAGATGGAGTCTTGCTCTGTCACCCAGGCTGGAATGTGGTGGTGTGATTTGAGCTCACAGCAACCTCTGCCTCCCGGGTTCAAGCGATTTTCCTGCCTCAGCCTCTTGAGTAGCTGGGATTACAGCTACGCACCACCATGCCCAGCTAATTTTTGTATTTTTAATGGAGACGGAGTTTCGCCATGTTGGTCATGCTGGTGTGAAACTCCTGACCTCGTGATCTGCCCACTTCAGCCTCCCAAAGTGCTGGGATTACAGGCGTAAGCCACCGTGCCTGGCCAGCTTGTTCTTATTGTCTCCATCGAACACATGATCAGACAGGCTCAGAGTGGTTATGTAACGAGCTCAGGGTCACACGGAGGCCTGCTTGATCATTCTCATGGGCCCCACACATCCTTGCCACTACTTCTGCAGACACAGGGTTCCTCTGGCCTAAGATGCACTCTTTTTATCTCTATTTTCCTGAATCTTATACAATCTTCTAGACCTACCTCAATTCCTATCTCCTTCAAGAAGCCTTTCCTCATAATTCCTTTTCTCATTAACCTCCTCCCTCTCTTCAGAATTCCCCTAGAAACTCATTACTGTTTTCATTTCATATGTGTTTTGTCGTCTTCAACCGTTGCTTCCCAAAGGGTCGATCTTTTGCACCTCCCAAAGATTCTAGCACTGTGCTGACAGCATAGTAGATGTTCAGTGAAGGCTTTCTTACTTGTAAACCCTTCCAAATCAAACATCTAACTGAATGCCAAAATCTATTGAACAAACTGATGCTTTTGTGAACTCTGTGCCATGTACAAGGGATATTAACTCACTCCAAATAGGCCTTGCAACCCACTTGGATGAGCTGATAGTTTTTATGCATTGATCTCCAGGCAAGTCACCAAAGGATTTGCACTTTACTTTATAACAGCAATCAGTTTAGCCATTTAAATTAAGTTTTTGAGATGAACTTCGTTAGAAATCAGAAGTCATCCTATGTATATTATTTTAACGATAATTGGCATCTTGTTTCTTATACAGAATACTGAGGTCTCAGGTCAACATTGATTTTTGTGCAGTAGTAACCAACACCTCACTGGGTTTGCCACATGAAAGATAAGTAACAGTTATAAATAAAATACTCCAATAGGATAATGTGTCTTGCTTTTCTGTAAATTACCATCAATTCATGGAATCCTCATTTGATCCTTCTGGGACCAGCAAAAATTGGGAGCAGGAAAAGTGCCACTTGGCAAAACTTTGAATTTTCCATTTGTGAAATGCGAATATAGGGCATCAACGATATGCACTAAACACTCTGCAAATTGTGTGGCTGCATTAAGCATGATAAAGCACTGTGAGAGGATCACTAGGTAAGGGTTTTACACAAGAACGGAAAGAGAGAGTGAATGAGTTGAGGAACTTGCCATGTACAAATTAAATCACTTTGATAAAAGGGACAAAAGTATCGAGTTCTCAGGGTTTCAAGAAGCAGAGTCAAGAAAGATGAGCCTTTATACTCTTAAACATCAATCAAGCATTATTGAGGCTAAGAAAACATCTCACCCTACTCAAATTCTGTATAGAGCAGTTCTCAAACCCGGCTGTACCCTAGAATGGTCTAGAGAGATTTAAAAAGTTTTAAAACCATACCATCACCAGCACCTGAAGTCATTTTCAGGTAGGCTGAACTGGAATGTCTGAGAGTGGAACTTGGAGATCTGGAGTTTTGAAACTTTTTCCTGTGATTCTGCTACGTGGTAAATGTTGAAAGCCTCTTTTGTGTAATTATCAGAATTCGGATGCCTTAGGAGGTTGATGCTTAAGGCTTCTTTCCTGCTAACTTCTGACATGTGCTATCACAATATAGCTTTGAGGATTTAGGATTAAGCCCAATTCTACTGGAAAAGCTCACTTAGCTTTTGGGCGTGAAGGAGCCCTCTATAGCCAAAATCTTAAAAGGGGTTTCATGTTAATAGGTTCTTGGAATATTCAATTCAAAGTAATTTTTGAAGGCAGTGAGAGTGTAGTATACCTCAAAAGAGATCTAGCTAGGGAGTTTGGAGTTGACAACCAGTGCCAGTGGAATAAGGGATCGGCATTAATGTTAATACATGGCTTAAGTTAAAAAAGGCTTATTGGAAGAGGTCAGGTTTAGGCCCTGCATTTCTGTTTGTCTTTCTGTATTCTGTAAGCTTATCGAGAGCAGAGATAGTGTTTAGTTTGTCATAAAATCTCGACAACGACTGGCACAGAATAGGCAGTAGATAAATGTTTGGTGAAGAGATTCAGGCCCTGCGAAAAGATGGAGGCTAAAACCTGGATTTCAGACCTCTTTGATGTGACCAGTCAGATACAGCACACGTTTCTACCATGGGAATTTGACAATTCCCAAGACAACAGACACCTGTTATAATGCAACGTGTACTTTTCATAGACTAGGAGCTACTGTGGTTATGGGTTTATGTGTAGTAAATGCGAGGTGTCCCTATGGTCAGACTATAGAAAAGTTTTAGTTCACTAGTGCAGTGACTAAATGTTTTGATTGTACATTTCTATTATGTATTGAAAAGATGAATAGATAGAAAAAAAATTGGGCCAGGAAAACAAAATTTTAGCTTCCTTAATTTATTTGGATCATATGAAATCTTCCAAATTGTCCAGCCTAGGCAAAAGGTAGACTTTTTTTTAGATCATTTCTCAATTCTGTGTGCTCTTAACACCATAATTCTATTCCCAATTATGTTTTTAACTTTTTGGGCCATTACCTTCACATCTACACAATGTCAGAGGGTTAAGGTGATCACTATTGCTTCTCTTAGCTCTACAGCTCACCTACGGCTCTGTAATCTGACTTGTGGCTTCTCTACCAGAGAAGTAATTTTACTATTCAGGAGTAGTTTTGGCCAAAGGAAGTCCCCTAATGTTCCTATCCTAAATGTCCTTGTTATCTTCCACTAGCCTGCTTGAAATTCAATGTAACTAGCACCTTCAAGCTATTTGTGATATGGGTTTGGGCAATAATCCTAAAAAGCAAAAATCCTAAATGCCATAATCCTGAAATCCCCAAAGATCAAAATCCCTAAAGCCTAAAACCCTGAAAATCACAATCCCAAAAGATCAAAATCCTGAAAACATAATTTAAAAAAAATTTTTTTTTTAATTTAAAGATCTTATTTACATGTTTAAAAGAGAATTTATTTGAAAAACATAGAAAAGCATGACAGGACACTTCAAAGGCCACTTTCCACAATAAAACAGGCAATAATAACACATAGTTTTACAAGTAGATAACTCAGGCATACTAATGACAGTCACAGTTTTGAGCAGATGAGCTCTATTAATAATGAAATAGCTTATATATTGTGGTCATCTGAAATATCCTGATGTACAACCCAAGTCTTTTGATGAGATTGATTGAAAACCTTGATGGGTTACCACCGCATATGCAGTTGCTCAAAGAACTGAGATCTTGGAGAAGTTTTACCTTTCCCAAATGCAGATGTATAAAAAAGAAACCTCTTCATTTATTGAGGAAGTTTCAATATTTTTAAATACATGCACAAGGCTTACATACCAAGTCAAAGTTGGATAATGCACATTCATGGAGTCAAATCTGCAAAATAAAAGTGCATAAAAAGAATTAGAGCTCTCTAAAAATTTTTACACAATTTATTTGGAAATGATGTGAAGATGAAACATCTAGCATAGCAAATGGTAAAAAGTAATGCTGACAATTTAAAACAGTGGGGAAAAGAGCTAAAACAAACAAACCCCAAAATAGACAAACAGAAAACTAAAATAAAATTTGACATGTGAAAGTGTATTAAAAGGATAGATTACGGGCAATTGCATGGAGATAGCACAGAAGAGCTGGTCATCTTTCACCATCACTAACCACATTTTGAAGTCTTGCATCACAATGAATAGCTGCTTTTTATCTTTTAGGACATGGCTTTTCTCAAAATACATTCACATTCATTTTCTAGGTGGCACTGCTCTTTTTGAAGTTCTTCTATGATTCAGTATACATTGACATGAACATTTCCTGTTAAATTTTTCCATCTTCTGTGCCATATTTCTATGTTGTTTTGGGTACACGGGACTCCATTCTGCATGCACTCATACACAGACCACAAATTTGGCAAAACAATCCTGGTGATGGAACCCAACACTGTTGTGTAAGTGTCTTCTTATCCTACCATGCTCGTGATTATTTTGGAACAAGACAGTATCTTTGCTGGCTTCTTCAAGAAAATCTGGCTTTAATTCATTAAAAGCTCCTGAAGCTGATGAAATAATCTATACACCAAACACCTGTGACAAGAGTTTAGCTATGTAATAAGCCTGTACATGTACCCCTGAACCTAAAATAAAAGTTAAAAAAAAAAAGTTCCTGGAATTATGTCAGCTGGAAGGAATGCCAATGCAGACAAATGACACATTTTTAAACTGAAATTTTCATCATTGCCATATTACGTGGCCAATCCACTCCTCTGGATTTTTCCACTGAATGCATTGGGCTGAATGGAAAAACCCAACTTTATTGGTAACACCTTGAAATTCACTTTCAGAAGCCTTGGGCACACCTAATTTTAAATCTATCATTGTGGCTGGGAAATTCAAGTAGATGTTACAAATTTTAGACTTTAGGGATTTAGATTTTAGGAATCTCAACATTCAGGATTATGGTGTTTGAAGTTGTGTCTTTTGGGATTACTATCGGCACTGTTATGAAACGAATGGTTCTTAAAATTGGTAACTAAATTGCATGATAATGTGTAAACTTTTTGCTATAGCTGATAGACTTTCAATGAACCAAACTTCTAAATTATTATTCATAATTTGATTAATTGATTTAGTCATCCAACCAATATTGGTGACCTCTGGAAGAGAGGTTCTAGTTACAAAGTAACTGAGGGTTTAGCAATGGTGAAGAGCAGAGACACCGAGTTTGTATCCTTCCTACAGGAAGCTTTGCTGTGAAAGACCTGAGAGATCCTGAGAATTTAAATAAAGAAGGGTGCAGAGAGAATGAACATATTCCAGCAGACTGTGAGTAGAGGGGGAAGAAGTGATGGACCCAAGTGCTGACAGGAAGGAGTGGGGGGGTTCCTTCAAGAGCATGTGGTGGCCTTGGCAGTGCCTGATCACAGGACATAGTTTCAGTACTTCTGTGGGGCAATAGTTTGGACATGACTAAAAATAACACTAAGATAACACAGAGATCAAATTTGTTCTAGAAGGGTATGGGTAACATGTAAATTAGAGTACTTAAAAATTGTAAAACATCTTATTTGGTCATCAACAAAAATGTCATTTCCAGCTGTGTTAGCCTGGAGTCTCCAGAGAAAAAGAAACAGAACATCTCTCTCTCTCTCTCAATCTCTCTCTCAGTCTCTCTCTCTATCTCTCTCTCCCTTTCTCTCTCTCTGTCTCTCTCCCTATTTGACTTCTTTCCAAACATGAATTCAAAAAACCATATCTGTGGAGCGAGGGAAAGAGAATTGTTCACTGTAAGCAGAAGCTAATAAATATGAAGAACTTTAAAGGTAGTTTCCTACTCACAATTGGGAGAAGAGGATTATTCATGAGAGAGAAAGGCAAAGAGAGAGAGAGAGTGTGTGTGTGTGTGTGTGTGCATGCGCGCACGCAGGTATATTGTACATAAAGATACAAAGAAGTCTGTCTCTCTCTCTCTCTCTCTCTCTCTCTCTCTATNAGAGAGAGAGAGAGAGAGAGAGAGAGAGAGAGAGAGAGGAGTGAGGGAATTCTCCCTTACTCAGTCTTTGGTTCTATTCAGACCTTCAACAGATTGGATCCGGCCCACCCACAATGGGAAGGCAATCTGTCTTACTGTGTCCACCTATTCAAATGTGAATCTCATCCAGAAACACCCTCACAGACACACCCAGAATAGTGTTTAACCAAATACCTGGGCACCCTGTGCCCTGTCAAGTTGACACACATTAATAACCATCATACTGGCCACATTGGTTGATGTTTTGCTTTATAGCCAGAAAATGGATTTATCAGACTTGCATGGAGTTTGGCTTTTTTCCAAACACGAATTCCAAAAAACAGTCCTTCTCTGGATTCCCTGTGAGGTAAAAGATCCGCCTTGGGTTCTGTTTGCGGCTAGAATTCGTGATTGTAAATTGTTTCCGTTTTTAAGGGGGGATTATAGTCACCTAATTGACCACCCCTAAACTGGTGAAAAATTAAGGGAAAAATCTTCTGGATGGAAGTTTAAGAATTCAAAATATTCCAATAATATATGTAGGATAAAAACCTTAGATTGCTGAGACTACCTCATTTAGCATCTGCCAGGAAATACTTATTGTTCTAGAGAATGTATAAAAATAAATACACTAGTAGCCTCCTTCTTACATTTTGGCATTACTAGGTTACTTTATTTAATACTTTTTTCCAAAGAAGGTACTTGATATGCTTTTTGAAAAATTTAATTAAGGAATATAGTTGGAAAAATGGACATAGTTGGAAACATGGAAACAAGGAATGTAGCAAAGATAGAAAAAAAAAGAATTTCAGTTGTCCATCTGTTTTGAATTTTAGATTAGCCAAGATTTGCTGGATATATGAAGCAGGACAGATCACCCTGAGTCAACTTCATTCTTATTGGTTCATAATCCTTTGTTCATATTTACCGGGTTGGTAGAGCAATAGATGGTTTCTAACCTCAATGTTCACTGTAAGCAGAAGCTAATAAATTTGAATAACTTTAAAGGTAGTTTCCTACCCAAAACTGGGGGAAGAAGAGTATTCATTTGTGTGTGTGTGTGTGTGTGTGTGTGTGTAGGCAGGTATATCATACATGAAGATGCAAAGATATTGTATGTAATATGTAAAAATAACTTTTAGAGTAAAATTGTGGCAAAAATTTAGATTTTAAAGTCCATAGTTTTCCTCAAAGTCCTTAAACCCCAAATTTCCTAATGAGAAATGTGGCTATGACTTAGCCAAAGTCTTGGATTTTTTTTTTAGTTTTAGGTTTTTTAGAGACAGAATCTTGCCGTCACCCAGGCTGGAGTGCAGTGGTGAGGTCATAGCTCAGTGCAACCTTGAACTCCTAGTAGGCTCAAGTGATCCTCCTGCCTTAGTCTCCCAAGTAGCTGGGACTACAGGTGCATGTCACCACACTTGGCTTATTTTTAAATTTTCTGTAGCCTCAGGGTCTCACTATGTCACCCAGGCTGGTCTCAAACTCCTGACCTCAAGTGATTCTCCTGTCTCAGCCTCCCAAAGTGTTGAGATTACAGGCATGAGCAACCACGCCAGGCCCAAAGTCTAGGATATTAATTGGGCCACATTTTTTTAAGGTGTCTATGATGAAGGCACAGTATTGGGACTAACGCCCACTGTAGTCACACTTCTTTCTGTGTCTCTTCCACCAGAGTTGGGAGAAGGCCAATCTGTTTCTTCCACTCTTTGTTTCCTGTGGCTATATTTTTGCTCCTAGAATACAGGAAGGAGAAATCTTGCTTCTTCCTTAGCTCCCTTCTTCAGTGTTTTATGGGGCTGTCAGATCTTCTGGGTTAGACCAAACCCAGATTCAAATCTACTGGGTAGATTTGAATAGCCCTGAGTGGGCATCTCTGGATACTGGAGGCAGCCTCTCTCATTACTCCCACTACTCTCTTCCTCCTTGTGGAGGCTGGCATGCTCTGCACTGAGGTTTCGTCCTCCCACTGTGTCTACAGGCAAGTTGCAAGTGTGGGCTTGGTAGGAAGGCAAGAATAGGCCTCTCCAGTTTCCTTATTTTGAGGCTATAGGTGGCTTGAGACAAAGGCAACTGACGATTGTCTATTGCCTCTCTCACTAATACTCTGCATTCAGCTTTACGTCCCAGAGTCCACTAGGAAAGACATTTTGCTGCTCCATTCCTCCCTGCTTACCTACTTACCATAGGATCTCATCGGAGGAGTAGCTGGGCTAGGACAAAGTGTGGGTATTCCTGGGACCTCTGCCCAAAGCTCCCCATAATACATCTCTAACAATTTCCAATGCGTGGGAGAATCTAAGTTTTAAAAACAGATGAATAACTTTTAGTTAAGCCCAACAGAATGGGATATTATCGGAAATATTGTGGGCAAGAATACATTAGTTTGACACGTATTTACAAACCAAGCCAAAAGTTTTATTTTTCTTGCATGTAAACTTTATTATTCTACTTGAAAACCTACTGCAATACAGCTTGTTATTTTGCCTTGAAAATATTTGGAATTTTACTAGTCTTAAATAATGCAATACTCTTCAAATAGTTGTATTTTAAGAAAATATCAAATAAGCTAAAATTACTGTTAATATTGAAAGGCATAATGGGAAAGGTTAGGAAGCCCATTTTAAGTTTTTAAGGAAAGAAGTGAGATAGAGAAAGAGGAAATGGCTGAAATGAGATAGCACGGTGCTTCTTATTCAGCATTAGTGATTCACACATTTGGAAACTAGCATTTTGGATTCAGGAAAGGATTTCTTTCTTCTCTCTGCTTACATTCTATTCAAGATTTTTTACAAACTTATTTTTTAATTGACCAATAATAATTGTATATATTTATAGGATACAATGTGATGTTTTGATCTATTTATGCATTGTAGAGATTCAAACTAAGTAATTTATATCCATCACCTCAGCAACTTATCTTTTTTTGTGGTGAAAACATTAAAAATCTATTCTTTATGCAATTTTGATTATGTTCATTGGAGGCTAGTTCTAGAGAACACGCATTTGTTTAGCAAAGTTAGGAAGTCTATCGTGCACACAGACCAAATGAAGATGCTATTTTGCTGTGTCAGAAAAAATTTAGATCTATGTCAAGGAACTGATAACTTCAGCAGATCAAATAGATTTGCATGACAATTAATTTCTTAGAAATATGGTATGTGAAGAATAAGTTTTCAATAATTTCCTTGTTAGACTGGAGACATTCTTTTAGCTATTTTAAGAAATTCAGATTCTCAGGGGAAAAGAAAGCAAGTTTAAAGACACCACCAACAATCACAGTATTTCCTTTCTTTTCTTTTTTTTTTCTTTGAGACAGAGTCTTGCTCTGTCGCCTAGGCAGGAGTGCAGTGGCACGATCTTGGCTCACTGCAACCTCCACCTCCCGGGTTCAAGTGATTCTCCTGCCTCAGCCTCCTGAGTAGCTGGGATTACAGGTGCCTGCCACCACGCCCGGCTAATTTTTGTATTTTTAGTAGTGATGGGGTTTCACCATGTTGGCCAGGCTGGTCTTGAACTTCTGACCTCAAGGGATCTGCCCGCCTCGGCCTCCCTAGATGCTGGGATTACAGGCATGAGCCACTGCACCCTGCCCACAGTCTTTCTTTTAATATGTTTCCTACACTTCTCAATCCTGCTCTCGATCACCTACACTTTTGTCTCATTTTCTTTGTAGTATTTTTCTTCGGCAATGTTCAGATATCTTGCCTCTGAGTTCAATGCCATTTCAGTAGCCCAGGCTGTTCAGGCCACCTGTTTAGTGGCCTGAATGTGACAAGAGGCAAATGCTTCTATTGATCCTTGGCAAGTCTGAGAATCACAAAAAAAAATTACACATAAGATTTGTCTGCTGTTTTCATTGAAGGTAACACAGTAGTGACCTGTCCAAGACCTACAAGAAAAGAGAAAAACAAACTAATAAATTGCTTTTGATATTGTTATTGACAAGAAACACAAAATACCTCTAAGCAGGTGATAGGTCGGCAATTGCATCTTCACAGTATTTAATCATCAGTGCATTCCCCTAAAAAAGAACACCTAAAAAGGTACTTGTCAGCACAGAAAAAAAAGGGATGCATATAAAATGTACCATTTGTTTTCTGTTGTCATTACTGGTTTTCTTCCAAGAAGTTTATGTTGTTTCAGCTAATCAAGTGAGATGATATTATTTTCTTTTGTGAATTTTTTTATTCATTAAAAAAAACTCTTTTATGTAGGGGGTCCGAATACTAGTCAAATGAGGTGTCCAACAGTACACCAGCTTGGTTCTTAGAGCAGTAAACACCCTTGGAACACAAGATCTTTCCAAACGATTCATTTTATAAGTTGCGATTACTGAAGTTACTTTCAATATAATCTCAATAATCTATTTTAGTAATGGATGCAATGTATAATCACACTGCAAAATCAAAATCTGCTGCTTATCATGCTAATGTGATATTTACAAGAGTCATCACCATGGTTTCCAGTCCAAAGTCCCTCAAAGCCTTAAGCCTTGGTCAATGAAAAGTGAGACTCATAACCATGCAACTCTTAATTTTTGAAAGACTTCCTTAGAAAATAAAAGAAAACTCCAAGGAGAAATATTTTTGGCAGTGGAAATGTAGCAAATGTATCACTTGCAGAGAGAGACTCAAACGATAACTATGTTTGATTGCTGTATATTTAGTAATTTGATCATTGGTGAGTAATAGAGTGTTTTACATGTAAAAGTATATTCACTTAAAATGTATGATATGTCCTCCATAGTTTATTTTATAACTAACACTAAACAAAGCAAAAACTTCCCACTACTTTCTACCCAGAAATTCTTTCCTTTGTGATAATATTATTGTTCTGTTCTCAAGATTTCTTGTGTTCAATAATAGTCTAGGCTGTCTAAAGTTTGCAGTCATTTGGGGATCCTATATAGAACAATTGGTTCTGGACAAAATACTGTCCCTGAAAGCAAACGGGTTGAGCCACAGTGCCCAAGTGGAGAAGAGTAGAACTGTAACAAGAGATAATTTACTCCATAGCACAGGCCAGTTAACCAGAGCCCAATAGCTAGCGGTGAGAGGATAGCAAAGACATGGTCTTCATTTCAGTCACCTGACAGTCATTTCAAAGGTGCCTATTAATTTGTTGATTATGCACTATTATCTTAAAATAATCAGTCTAGTTCATACATTGTCAGCAGGGACAACATCAGCTTCAAAGGGACCACAATTTGTCCTTGGGGAATGAAAAATTTTTACTTTTTAAATGTATACAGCACAGATATACAATATATCTGTGGTATAAGAATTTCACGGGAGGGGCAGTGGGTAGGAAAATGTCTAAAAATGTCTCTTTAAATGGGTAATAATGAAAAAAAAACCACAGCTCTAGTTTCATTGAAAGGGATTGATAGACAATATCTGTATTTGTAGCTCTCAGGAAGATAACCACAATTGCAAAGTTGTCAATAGTGCTTCAGTGTGGCAACTGCTTCTATTATTGGGTTTCTTTAATTCTCTTTGGTCCCTATTCTGCTAGGTTGGCCTCAACTGCTTAGCATCATGTGATAGATAGCAACAGGTCAAATTAGCTTGCTGTAAACTTACATAATCATGAATTGACTTCAGAGATACTTTAATCACTCAATTTTTAAAGTCAAATATTTGTAACTTTATTTAAACTCATTTTAACAGATAATAAAACATGTAGTATTATAGAAATATATTTAATAAAATTCTCATATTCTCCCTATGCCATCTGGATGTTAGTTAACTAACAGATATTTCTTCGGCAACGATTATATGCAATGTACAGAGGTTCAGCAGTTTCCCCCTTGCCCTCATGGAGAGGTGAAATGAGCTTAAAAGTGCTAATTACAAAATTAGTAATTTAATTACAATTCTTTTTTTTTTTCTTTTGAGATGGAGTCTTGCTCTGTCGCCCAGGCTGGAGTGCAGTGGCGTGATCTCGGCTCACTGCAAGCTCTGCCTCTGGGGTTCACACCATTCTCCTACCTTAGCCTCCCGAGTAGCTGGGACTACAGGCACCCGCCACCACGCCTGGCTAAATTTTTTGTATTTTAAGTAGAGACAGCATTTCACTGTGTTAGCCAGGATGGTCTCGATCTCCTGACCTCATGATCCGACCACCTTGGCCTCCCAAAGAAAATTAGTAATTTAATTACAATTCTTATAATGCTTATAATGATACAAGAGTGAAAACTCAAATACATTATACGGAAGAGCATTGTTAAAGCAAACTAAATATGGCCTAAGAAGGACTCGGTACTTTGAGTCCTTGTGGACAAACTGCCACCTAACTTAATAAGCAGACAAGATTGAAAACCTAATTTAGGAGTATGTGCCTGTAACAATAGCTGAGTCTTGGCCAGTCCTAGTGGCCGTAGTTCAACCATTCATACACTGCTGAGTGTTCAAACTGTGTTCAAATAAGGCATATGCCAAGCTGTAATCAATCCAGCCATTCTGTACCTCACTTCCAATTTCTGTATGTCATTTCCCTTTTTTTTTTTTTTAGTCTATGTATCTTCTTCCACCACGTCACTACTTTGGAGTCTCTTTGAATCTGCTGTGATTCTGGGGGCTGCCTGATTGGCTAATCTTTCATTGCTCAAATAAACTCCTTTAAATTTAATTCGGCTGAAGTTTTTCTTTTATCAGCATGTATCATTGGGAACCGGCATTGTTGGAGGATAAGGAGAACCTACTTTATGGAGAAAAAATCCTGCTGAGATCTAAAGGCTGCAAAGGCATGGGGAGGAAGACGGGAGGACAGAGGAGGAAACATGAGTGGGGACTCTGAGCAGGAATGAGCTTGACTCTGTGGAGGATCTGAAAGGACTGGTATGATTGGAGAGAGAGGAACTGGGTGTGATGTAGGTGGGAACGAGGCTGGATGATGGCAGGCCAGATAACATAGGATTTTTGTGGGCTGTCCTAAGGATTTGGGGAAATATTCAAGCAGAAATAGAAGGTGATTTTAGAGCTTGAAGTAACAGTGAATTAATGTGACGAGCATGCTGAGATGCCTTCTGACTGCATTGTGGAATTTCATTTGGAGGAGAGTGAGTATGGGTGTGGGAAGCAGTAAGAAGGCTTTTGCATGAATCCAGTAGGGTGGTTGCAGTAGAGATGAAATAATAACTAGAAACTGGTGATCGACTAGACAGAGGAGTGAGGAAGAAATAAGTACAAAATAAGAGGCTTGGGTTCCTACTTGTGCAGCCAGCTGGGTGGATGGTGCGGCCATTGTCTTGGGGTGGCGCACACTGGAGGAAAACCAGATTTAGGAAGGCCAAGACCAGGGGTGTGGTGGGGAGCAGGGAAGGGAGAGAGCTTAGGAACCCATTTCTGAATACATTGAGCCCGAGGTGCCTGTGAGATATTCCAGTAGAAGAGCTGGGTTGGCAGTCAGATAGATCATTTGCCTAGACTTAGAAGAGAGAAGAGACCTTAGGCGGGGACAAAATTTGAGGTGTCTAATTGGACAATTGCAGCCCCAGGCATGGGTGAGATAGTCTTGGAAATCGTTATCAAAGAAGAAAATAATTGGGCCTAGTAGTGAGCCTTGTATTACTCCAACATTAAAAGTCCAGCATAACAGACTGAGGGTGGGCGGGGAGGTTGCTGGAGAGCCAGGACAGTTCTGTGTCACCAGGAAAGAGAATATTACAAGATGGTGGGAATGGATTGAGTGGAAGCTTACTGGGATGCCAAATGACATGAGAATGGCAAAACCATTCTCATGTCGTCGGATTTGCTGACCCAGTCTTTCTCAGTGAGAATGATTCAGGTGGAGTCAGTGGAAATGTGGTTAAGGACACTGAGATGTAGAAGTTGAGGAAAGAGAAACAGCTTTCATAGACACCTCAACCATGAGGGATAGAGTGGGGAAGGACAACTATTGGAGAAGGAAGTCGGGTTAAGGAGGAAGACCCTGCTGTAGAGGATGTGCCTCCACGTGGGACACCAGAGTCTTCGTGGTTGGAGAGACACATTCCTATTATACAGAAGGGGAGAATGAGGATGAGGATGAGGGAAAATGAAGTAGGTGTATAGACCTGGCCACAGAAATTTGAGAAAGTTTCTAGGTTGGAAATATCATTCTTATAAATATGCAGCCGAAATGCAAAACGCTTTCAAATTCCTGTTACATAGTCCTAAACTTGCCTATATCTTATCTTTGGACAATGCAGAGACATCTAACCAGTATCCCTCACCCACTCTCACCTCTCACTGCACCTGACTCAACAAGTTCTTTCCCTCTCACTGTTATAAAAAGGAAGAAGTCATTTGGGCCCTAATGAAAAGAAAAAGAGGCAGTATCACGCTTGTATCTTCCATAGATGAGGTCCTAAAATAAATTCTTGGTGGGGAAGGTTAAGGCCTTATCCAAAGCTCATAATGGTTTTCCTCCTTTTGGCTCAGGGACTACAAGTCAGTGCCAAGAAAAATCTCATGCCCCTTCTTGTTTTTGCAGAGCACACAACATAAATGTAACCCCAGCAGTAACAAGACTGACACTTAGTTCTCTCGTTTTCTTTCCTCTTCATAGATGCCAAGGATTAGATCACTTCATAATGGAAAATTACAATTCCCTTAGGGATTAATTCAATTGAAATGTCAAAGAGCTGGGTGGGGAGGGTTTTTTCAGCACCTCAACTCAAAAGAGAAGAAACTTTATTTAAATAGGTTCATATTTCATGTCTGGAGGGCAGGGAGCTTTAAGGTTTAAAGGGATTACTGGTGCTTCCTGGAAATTCCAGGCTTGAATAGATTTTCCAGGTGTCTTCTCTCTCTCCAAAAAGGTCCTTGCACTTTTCCCACCAAGATGAATTATATAATGTTTGGATGTGTGTCACACCCTTAGGGACATACCCTGGTCAGGTGTATTCACTATGGCTGTGACATGGACTCATGTAAGTCCTGCACCTTTGCTGTGACTACCATTTCTCTCTCACTCCAGAAAGATTATCATAGTTCAAGAGCAAGTGATGTGTATTAACATAATAGAAGTCTTGATGTCAGCTCAAAATAGCACACATTATGTATTATAAATTGTATATGTTATTCACAAACTATAGGATTATGTTAAAATGGTGAGTGCACAATACTTAGTAGGAAGCCTGGCACACAGTAAGTGCTCACGAAATGGTGATCCTGAAGAAGGAAAGTCAAACGGCTTGAAGAGCCATCAAGATGAACCAACAACACGATAGAACTTTTCACATCCTGCTTCAGAATCAGTGTCTAACACTCAGTTTTAATGACTGCACATATTTATTTATTTATTTATTTGAGACAGAGTCTCGCTTTGTCGCCCAGGCTGGAGTGCAGTGGCGCGATCTCGGCTCACTGCAAGCTCCACCTCCCGGGCTCACGCCATTCTCCTGCCTCAGCCTCCCGAGTAGCTGGGACTACAGGCGCGCACCACCACGCCCGGCTAATTTTTTGTATTTTTAGTAGAGACGGCGTTTCGCCATGTTAGCCAGGATGGTCTCCATCACCTGACCTCGTGATCCGCCCACCTTGGCCTCCCAAAGTGCTAGGATTACAGGCGTGAGCCACTGCGCCCAGCCGACTGCGCATATTTTTAGATGGAGGTAATTTTGCGTCCAGGCACCATTTATTCCTGCACTACCAATAAAAGTATAATGTGAGTGCTATACATTTGAATGACACATATAATTTAAATTTTTCTGGTAGTCACACAAAACAGATGACACACACAAAGCAGGTGAAGTTAAGTTTAATATATTTTCATTGGACCCAATCTATTAAAATTGTCTTCATTTTAACATGTAATTAATATAAAAGGCTTATTAACAAGATATTTATATATTTTTTCATGCTAAGTATCCAAAATCTGGTGTATATTTTACTTACAGCACATCTCACTTTGGAAGAGCCATATTCCAAGTGCTTCATTGCCACTTGGGGCACGTGGTTACCTTATCCAATATGCTGGCTTGTGACTTCATGTGTATAATCTCATTTAATTCTCTGCTCACTCAAGGGTAGTTATACTTTGCCCATTTTACAGATACAGAAAGTGATCATAAATTTAATTCTACTGATCTAAGACTCACCATATAGTAAGTGGTAGCATTAGAACCCAAACCCAGAGAGTCTCACTGGAAGTCCTGTTCTTTAAACACCATGCCGTGTGCTTTCTAGTTGTTTAGAGACATGGATTCTTATACTTTCAAAAAGACCTTGAAAATATGAGAAGGCCATTACAAATCCTTCCTTTTCTTTCTTTCTTTGCCTCTTTCTAGCTTCTGGTTGTTGGAATTCTCAGCCTTCCTTGGCTGGCAGTTACAGCACTCTGTGCTCGGCCTCTGTCCTCACGGGTCCTCGTTCCCTCTGTGTGAGCCTCTGTGTGTCCACTTATAAAGACATCTGCCATACTGGATTTAAGGCTTGCTCTATTCCAGCATGACCTCATCTTAAATAATTATGTCTGCAAAGACCTCGCTGCTAAATAAATTCACATTCTGAGGTTTCAGGTAGATGTGAATTTTGGGGGGATGCTATTCAACCCAGTACAAGTGTCTACTTGTATCAGATGCTCTTCTGGGCACTAGGGGTGTACAGGTAATGGAGATGTGCATAGTCCCTGCCCTCCAGGAGGAGTCATGTGTGGAGACAGGAGACAGACATTGATCAAATAACTACACAGACACTTTCCTGGGTAATAGAGGTCTAAATAAAATTGAGAAGGAGGGGAGCAGGTTAGCCTCGTCCTTTAGGAAGCAAACTCCTTCATCGCTGGAACCAAATCTTACTCATTGTTGACTCCCTGGTGCCTGGTACATTGTTGATGTTCAGAGACTGAGTACTAAGGAAAAAAATGCCAATGAACTCATTATAGAAACAAAGTTAAAAGAACTTGTCAAGAAGGTCAAAGACTTATTTTGAGATTATTCATGTTGGCTGAAGGTGAAGACGACTTATTTCTACCTAGAGAAAATGTCAAGCCCTCAGTCAATTTTTGTGGATAAATAAGTCGTGTCTACCTCACTTCCATTTCAGCACATCTTTCTTATTCCATTTCTGATTGGTCTTGCATTCACTTAGTTTTTTGATGCTCATTGAGAATACAGTTATTTGACTCATTATATTAGATAATAATAAAATTAGAATAATAAACTTCTTCCTCTCTTATGAGTTTATTGTATATTCTTGGATATTCATAATTGCAGTATATTATTTTGGATGTTTAAACTCACCCATTGGGCCAGTTAGGTGCTATTAGGTGGTGAAGGCAATTCAGTAATTGAGAATCTTAATTTTTGTCTAGGGGCCAAGAGGAACAAAGTGAAGCTTGAGTTGCAATGGTAAAGAAGCCGTAGTTACTCATCAGAGAGAGAAAAATATTTTGTTACTTTTGTGATTGTATGGCTTCCTTGATTCTGTCCATGTTCAGATATGATTACAGAGTGGTCTTATTTGGGCTTGGTTTTATCATAGTCATGGTATGACCTCATGTGATGTTGAAATTCTGTGAAATTGTTTATGTTTATAGGGAACACTGTGGGTTGTTACCAGCTGTCAGTTTTCAGAGCCTTTGATTATCTTAAGTAGACGCCTCCACCCTGTCAGGAGTCATTTTCATTAGGTTCTTGTTTATCTTTCCAGTATTTCTTTTTTTTCTTTCCCAGATACAGTCATGTATGTTCTTATTTCTCCCATCATAAACAAAAGGTAGCATACTACATACAGCGTTCTACAACTTGCTTGCTTTTCTTTAGAATATACACTAGAGATCTTTCTGTATCAGTATGCAAAATTCTCTCCCATACTTTTTGTGGGTGCATAGTACTCCATTGTCTGGATGCATCATAGTTATTACAGAATTTTGGCACCTTAACAGCATATACCTTCTGATTCAGGACAGGAAAGCCCCAAAATTGATGCTTAGTTGGAGAGAGTGCTTGGCTTTGCCCAGGAAAGAATTCAAGGGAAAACCTGTTGTGTTTGCAACTTTTATTGAAGTAGCAGTGTATAGCAAGAGCAGAGGTATTGTTCCCTGCAGTGCAGGGCTACCCCATAGGCAGTGTGCCCAGAGGAACAGCTCAGAGGCAGTTCTGCAGTCATATTTATACCCATTTTTAATTATAAGCAAATTAAAGGGTAAATTGTTCAGAAATTTCCAGAAAAAAGTACATTGTAGTAATTTCTGGGTTATCAGGTCGTTGCCATGGAAAGTGGTGGTAACCTCCAGATGTTGCCATGACAACGGTAAACTGACAGGGCACACTTGGTGCACATGTCTTAGGAAGAGGTGCTTTCGCCTCTTCCCTGTTTTAGTTAGTCCTCAATCTGGTCTGGTGTCTGAGGCCTGCCTCTGGAGTTGAGTCCTGCCTCTTACCTCACTTGTACCTCTAAAACAACAGTGTGGATAGATGCTTATGTGTAAAATGCTGAGCTTACATTTGACAAGCATTTGCAATGTAGACCGGAGTCAAGACAGATGTGACACTCTGCAGTGTAGACCAGAGTCAAGACAGATGTGACACTCTAGCAAGCTGGCTTCTATTCTTGGTTCCACCAGCAATTTCCTTGACAAGTCGCTTAAAGTTTCTGAGCCTCAGTTTTATATCTGTAAAAATACGGGGTTGAAAAATATTGGAAGCCTAGTCAAATTTCATCCTTTTGATCTTATTCTCATGGCAGGTAGATGTTTAACAACCGACTTTCCAGAAGCAACAAAGACCTGATCTATAATGTTTGCTGACTTTCACGGTGTAAATACTGTCAGCATGACCAAAATCTCAAGCTACTAACAATTTAATAGTTTTCAAAATTTCCAAAAATTTAACAATTGACATTTGGAGCTGAAAAAATGTCCTAAAATGAGGCTCACTGAGATTCAGCCATTGTAACCTCCTCAGATAGAAGGTATATCCTACACACTTATCACACTTAGAAAAAATAAAAGACAACTAAAGGACATTATCCTCTATATCTACTGTCTTAAACATTCCCTGAAGTTTTCATTAATTTGTAGCACAGGAGTCCTTAGGAACAAAGAGTAATTCACTTTAGTAACTGTAATAAATTACCCAATCTTTATCTACCAAGAAATTTACTCCATTGGGTCAAAGTTTGCTGTATTAGTATACTATTTAATTAATCCTGATTCTTTACTATTGCTGTACATTTTAATCAGCTTTTGACAATTATGCCAGCCAGGCCCCACCCCAGACTAATACAATAGAATTTCAGAAGAGTGGGTCTCAGACACTGGTTTGTTTTAAAAGTGTTCCAGGTGATTCTAATGTGCCCCCAGGGTTAAGGACAACCAGCCTCTGGATACTAGGTATATAGGTCTTCTGATACTTGCCTTTCTTTCTCTTTTTAAGTGAAGGACACTGTGCAGATACGTGTTCCCATACAGATAACTGATTCAGCTAAACTGATTCATGTGCAAGAAAAAATCTTCAAGATCATAAAAACATGGCTAATGCGATTGATCTCTCTGAAAATAAATTCAACAGAACTCAAAATCTGACCTCGCATTTTATTCCTCAAATATAAAATCTACTGCAAGAGTAAAATGAGAGGAAATCCAAATGTCTAATTCCTCTCTGTGAAGATTTAAGTTTGTTTTTGTTTTAAGAAAGTTCATTTTGTTCCTCCTCTTTTTTTTTTTTTTTTTTTTTTTTTTTTTTTTTTTTGCTGGGCCTTGGGAAAGCAGGCCGGGACATCCAGGGCATTTACCCAAAAAAAAAAAAAAGGAAAAATTAAATTACCATGGAGGGCCAGGTGGCAACCAGTTAGGTTGGGGTTGCTATGGGGACAGGGACAGAAGCTATACATCTTGGACTTTTCAGGATAGTTTCTTATTGCATGAAATCTTATTCTTTTCATAAGGGCCATTCACAAAAATATAAATGTAAGTGTGATTTGATTACTCTTACATATGCATTAGTACATAAACAGGAAAAAATACATTGCCAAATAATAAGCCCTGATATTTGTAAAGAAAACTTAAGACTAGATACAACTTGAGTGAATTAGTTTTTTTTTTTTTCTGTTTTTTTCTTTTGAGACGGAGTCTCGCTCTGCAGCCTACGCTGGAGTGCAGTGGCGCAATGTCGGCTCACTGCAAGCTCCGGCTCACTGTAAGCTCCGGCTCACTGCAAGTTCCGCCTCCCAGGTTCACGCCATTCTACTGCTTCAGCCTCCTGAGTAGCTAGAACTACAGGCACCCACCATCACACCTGGCTGATTTTTTGGTATTTTTAGTAGAGATGCAGTTTCACAGTGTTAGCCAGGATGGTCTCGATCTCCTGACCTCGTGATCCACCCACCTCCCAAAGTGCTGGGATTACAGGTGTGAGCCACTGTGCCCGGCCTAAGTGAATTAGTTTTTTAAAGATCTAAGACATTTTGAAATTGTCAGAAAAACTAGAAAAATAAACTTTTCTGGAGTCTTGTGGCACTTAGAGCACAGGGCTGCTGTGCCCGATACGAGTTAAAGTTAAGCCCAACATGTGAGATGCATCAGCTCTCATCCAAGATTTCATTATAAACTCTGTTCAAGTAGACTGATTTTCAGTTCTCCTGAAGAGACCCAATGTAGGGCTGCATCTCTAAAACATAATTAAAAATGGTAGTGTGTTTTTCTTAAGAAGACATGTTAAAACTCATTATTCAAATAGCGTTTGAGTGATTTCATACAGTTGAACAACATTGGTACTGTTTTTAGGTTTTGACAAATGCACCATGGTTATTAGTGTTAAGATGTTAGCATCAGGAGAAAGTATGTGAGGAGCAGATGGGAAATGTCTGTATTGCCTTCGCAATTTTCTGTAAACATAAAATTATTAGGTTGGTGCAAAAGTAATTGAGGTTTTTGCCATTGAAAGTAATGGCAAGAACCACAATTACTTTTGCACCAACCTAATATTCCAAAGTCGAGTCTATTAGTGAGTAAGGTGTGCTCATTAACTTGTAATAGATTAATTTATTATAGTGAATACTGGTAATTGTTATATTGATTATGTTAAATTGGCAATGGAAATAATTTGGTGAAATTTTGGGAATCTGACTTTACCTTGGGATTTCGTGCTGAATTTTAAGCATATTCTAATGAATAATCTAAACCTACAGTTTTGAACCATTTTACCCTCTATTTCATCATCTATAACTCAAGAAATGTCATAACTTTCATTTTGAACAAACCACTGTAGAGATTTAAATGACAGCATTAGCTATCTGTGATACACTAAATTTCTTTGAATGTCTGATACACTGATGTTGTACATAATTTACTAGAGGCCAAATATTTTCATATTCTTTTTTTTTTTTTGAGATGGAGTTTTGCTCTGTTGCCCAGGCTGGAGTGCAGTGGCTCCATCTTGGCTCACTGCAAGCTCCGCCTGCGGGGTTCGTGCCATTTTCCTGCCTCAGCCCCCAGAGTAGCTGGGACTACAGGCACCCGCCACCGCGCCCAGCTAATTTTTTGTATTTTTAGTAGAGATGGGGGTTTCACCGTGTTAGCCAGGATGGTCTCTATCTCATGACCTCGTGATCCGCCCGCCTCGGCCTCCCAAAGTGCTGGGATTACAGGCGTGAGCTACCGCGCCCAACCTTTCGTATTCTTTTATTGTCAATCCAATTTGATATTTGAATGACATGTTTGCAATAAACTCTTATTTGCCCTCATTTGAAAAAAACAATTTTGCTTTGTTTTTCTTCAACTTGTCAGGGCAAAAAACGCTTAAAAAGATATGTGCTTTAATGAATTGAAATATGTTAGTTCTAACTACCTCTTTGCCAAATATTGTAGAGAAACCTAGGAAGTGTCAGTGCTTTCTCTTCTTTTGATGTGTGTTAAGATTTATTTTATAATTCATATTTAATATCAAATGACATTTATTGTGTCTAGAAAAGCCCTTGGCACATAGTAAATGGTAATATATATTTATTATAAGAAGAAATAAATAGTTACATTTAATGTTTTCATATTTAGCTTCTTTCAGATGAAATTTACTTGAAGATATAGACCTAGTTTATTTACAGGAAAGTTTATTCCTCAGTGTATATTTATCAAAGTCCCACAAAGGGCAATCCAATTGAGTATATATCATATCACCATTATACAATTTCCAAATTATAGAACCAATTTAACTTATGTCTAGCTCAGAGTTTGTGACCCTATGACTTTTGTACTTTTTAAATTCTTTTGCTTTTGACCTGGACTTCAGCACTAACTCCATAGAGACTGAGTTAAATATAGCTTCCAATTTTCAATATATAAGAGAGATGAAAGGTTAAGATTCTTAATATATAAAGTAATTCAAAAATCAATAAAAAGGCACTTCTGGTCAAGATGGAGTGACAGAGACTGGATTTACCTTCCAGCCTGAAACAACCAAAATGCCAGAAAAAAATAAATGAAACAAAGTTTTTAAAGACTTTAGACATCAAGCAAGAAAGGACAGTGGTTCTTGAAGAACAGGAAACAAGTGAGGTGAGACCCATGATAACCCCAGCTTATTGCCTAGGTGGAGATTTCAGGAATCAGCACAGGGAGGGGAAACTGAAGGAGCTCAGACTTCTTACCCGGGTCCACCTGAGTTGAGGAATTACAGACAAGGGCCTGGGTAGGTCTTGGCCTGAAATTCCAGGGCAGAGTACCAGAAAAGAGGGAGCAGCACAGGGAGAACACATTAAGCATCTCCAGAAGGTCCCTCTTCAGTTCTTAGCTGAGTACAGAGCAGGGCCTGTATGAGAGGAAATTACCTGAAAACAGGAAAAAAGCCACCTGACAGGATACAGAGGAAACACTGCCTGTTTTCATATAGCTGGGAATAGTTCATGTTCCAGCGACCCAAAGTGGAAATCTTAAGAATTCATGGAGATTTACATAGAGGACTCAGAAGGCTTTTGCTTCAGTAAAATTACTAAATTACTAAATTAAAATTACTAAAAATAGCCCTCAGCAGTTGAGAACAATTAGACCAAGACTACCGGTTGGAACTTTTTGACAAACCTTAAAAGCAAGATCTGAAATGATTAAAACTGTTTCCTAGTAATTTAAATATGCTTCAGACAAAAGCTCAAAGATATTTATAGGAATACAAAATATCCAGCACTCAGGAAGTTAAAATCAAAAGACTCCTATTTAATTAAGGCATGCTAAAAAGCAGGAAAATACAACCTGTAATGATAAAAGAAATCAATTGACACCAGTCTAGAAATGACACACATGGTAGAATATAGTAGACAAGGACATTAAAAGTTATTATGACTGTATTTCATATGTTCAAGAAACAAGAAAAAAGGTTGCTCCTGAAAGATATAAAGACATCGGATATGAAAAACATAAAAATCAAACTTCTAGAAATGGAAACTATAATATCTCGGGTAAAAAGCCTACTAGATGGGATTCATAGCAGATTAGATATTGCCCAAGAAAAGAGTGCTATGAACTGAATTGTGTCCTTCTACCTCAATTCGTATATTAAAATCCTCACCCCAAATGTAATGGTATTTAGAGATGAGGACTTTGGAAGATAATTAGAGTTAAATGAAGTCATGAGGATTGGGCCTTCATGATGTGATTAATACTCTTATGAGAAGAGGAAGAGAGGGTGATTACTTGCTCTTTGCCATGTGTGGATACAGTGAGAAGATAGCTGTTTGCAAGCCAGGAAGAGGGCCTCCATCAGGAACTCAGTTGACTTTCGAGCCTCCAAAACTGTGAGAAATACATGTCTGTGGTTTAAGCCACCTAGTTTGTGGTATTTTGTATAGCAACTTGGGCTGACTAAAGTAATTAGTAAATTTGAAAACATAGCAAAGAAACTATCCAAATGAAACACAGAGATAAGAAAAAAAATGAAAGAGAGTCTAAGTGAACTATGGGACATATTTAAGTTGTGTGTGTGTGTGTGTGTATATACTAATTATATACATATATAAAAGATATACTAATATACTAAATCTATCTATCTATCTATCTATCTATCTATCTATCTATCTATCTACCTATATAAAATTAGAGTCCATGTGGGAGACAGAGGAGCACAGAAAAAATATTTGAAAAGTAATGACTGAAAGCTTTTGGCATTTGATATTTGATGTAAACCGTAAATACATGTATTTGAGAAGCTCAGCAAACCCCAGCAAAATAACTTGAAGAAAAATGTAAGTTATCTCATTACCACATTGCTGAACACTAGTGATAAAGATAAATCTTAACAGCAGCCAGAGGAAAAAAGACACATAACAGAAACAGAAACAAGGTTAAGGATGATGGCAAATTCTCACCAGAAAAAATTCAAACCAGAAGACAGTGCACTTTGTTTAATGTACTAAAAGAAAAAATTATGTCAACTTAGAATTCTATACCCAGTGAAATTATTTTCCAAAAATCAAGGCAAAACAAAAACATCTTAAGACACAAAAACTGAAAGAAGTATTCACCAGCAGACCAACCATAAAAGAAATGTTTGAGCAATCCTTCAGGCAGAATAAAAGTGATACCAAATGAAAATCTGATCTGAGTTTTAAAAATGTAGACAAACAACACTAAAATAGTAACAAAAGAACACTAAACCAAATATTTATAAAAATGAAGATGAAAATCATTTTAAAATTATTGAAGATTTTTAAAAAGATAATTGTTGGCTGGGCGCGGTGGCTCATGCTTATAATCCCAGCACTTTGGGAGGCTGAGGCGGGTGGATCAGAAGATCAAGAAATCGAGACCATCCTGACCAACATGGTGAAACCCCGTCTCTACTAAAAATACAAAAATTAGCCGGGCATGGTGGCACCTGCCTGTAATCCCAGCTACTAGGGAGGCTGAGGCAGGAGAATTGCTTGAACCTGGGAGGCAGAGGTTGCGGTGAGCTAAGACGGTACCACTGCACTCCAGCCTGGCGACAGAGCGAGACTCTATCTCAAATAAATATATAAATAAATAACTGTTTAGAGAAAAAATAATAAAATAATAACAATGTATGTGAAGCTGTTATGCACATAGGAGCAAAATGTATGACAAAGATAGCACAAAGGCCAGGAGAGGAGAAATATTCTAAAGTTCTTATGCAATATGTGAAGTAAAGGATGTACACTATAAATCTTGAAACAATTACTATAACAACACAAGAAAGTTACAGCTAATAAGCCAACAAAGGGGATTAAATAGAATTGTTAGAAATAATGAGTGCAATAGAAGAGAGGAAAAAGAGAAAACATGAGAGAAGGAAAAAATAGAAAACAAAGCAAGATGGTAGATTCAAACCTCAACTATATCAATCATAATATTAAATGTAGATGGTATAGCACCCCAATGAAGAGGCAGAGATTGTCAGATAGGATTAAAAAGTAAGGCCCAACTTAATCCAACAAGAAGATTTAATGATTCTAAATATATACGCACCCAACATTGGAGCACCCAGATTCATAAAACAAGTTCTTAGAAACTTATGAAGAGATTTAGTCAACCACACAATAATACTGCAGGACTTTGACACCACACTGACAGTATTGGACAGATCATTGAGGCAGAAAACTAACAAAGATATTCTGATCTTAAAGTCGACATGACCAATTGAGCCTAATAGACATCAACAGAGCCCTCCACTCCACAACAAAATATACATCCTCCTCATTTGCACACAGCACATACTCTAAGACTGACCACATGTTTGTTTACAAAGCAAGTCTAAACAAATTCAAGAAAACAGAAATCGTATCAGCCACACTCTCAGACCACAGCACAAGAAAAATAGAAATCAATAACAGGAAGATCCATCAACACCATACAATAACATGGAAGTTAAACAACTTGCTCCTGAATGACTTTTCAGAATACAATTAAGGCAGAATTTTAAAACATTCTTTGAATCTAATGAAAACAGACACACAACATACCAGAATCTTTGGGACACAACTTACATGATGCTGAGAGGAAAGTTTATGGTGCTAAACACTCACATCAAGAAGTTAGAAAGATCTCAAATTAACAACCTAACATCACACCTAGAGGAACTAGAAAACCAAGAGCAAACCAATCCCAAAACTAGCAGCAAAAAAAAAAAAAAAAAAAAAAAAAAAAAAAAAAAAAAAAAAAAAAAAAAAATCAGAGCTGAACTGAATAAAACTGAGATGTAAAAATAGATACAAAAGCTCAACAGAACCAAGTTAGTTGTTCAAAAGAGTAAACAAGATTGATAGATCACTAGCAATATTAATGAAGAAAAAAAGAGAGAAGATCTAAATAAACACTATCAGAAATGGCAAAGACAACTTTACAACTGACCCCACAAAAATACAAAAGATCCTGAGAGATTATTATAAACACCCCTATGCACACAAACTAGACCACCTAAAAGAAATGGACAAATTTCTGTAAACACAGTCTCCCAAGATTGAACCAGCAAGAAATTAAAATCCTGAACAGATCAATAATAAATTTTGAAGCTGAATCAATAATTAAAGGCCTACCAAACAAAAAAAGCCCTGAGCCAGATGGATTCAAAACTGAATTCTGCCAGACATACAAGGAGCTAGTACCAATCCTACTAAAACTATTCAAAAAAAATTGAGGGGGAAGAATTTTTGCCTAACTTATTCTATGAAGCCAGCATCATTCTAATACCAAAGCCTGGTAGAGACATAATGAAAAAAGAAACCTTCAGGCCAATATCTTTGATGAACATAGATGCAAAAATATTTAACAAAATACTAGCAAACCAAATCCAGCAGCATAGCAAAAAGTTAATTCACCACAATCAAGTAGGCTTTATCCCTGGGATGCAAGGTTGGTTTGACATACACAAACCAGTAAGAGTGATTTACCATATGAAAAGAATTAAAAACAAAGATCACATGATCATCTCAAAAGATGCAAAAAGGCTTTCAATAAACTTGAACATCCATTTATGTTAAAAACCCTCAACAAATTAGGCATCAGAGGAACATACCTCAAAATAATAAAAGCCATCTATGACAAACCCACAGCCAGCATCATACTCAGAGACTATTATGAGATGTAAAATAATATTGGGGGAATGGGCAAAAGCTGGAAGCATTCCCTTTGAGAACTGGAACAAGACAAGGATGCCCTTTCTCACCACTCTTATTCAACTTGAAAGCCCTAGCCAGAACAGAAAAAAGAAAGAAATGAAAGGCATCTAAGTAGGAAGAGAGGAAGTCAAACTATCTTGGCAGATGATATGATTCTATACCTAGAAAACACTGCAGACTCCACCAGAAAGCTTATAAAACTGATAAACAACTTCAGTAAAATTTCTGGATACACAATCAATATATAAAATCAGTAGGATTTCTTGTTTATTTATTTATTTATTTTGAGATGGAGTTTCGCTCTTGTTGCCCAGGCTGGAGTGCAATGCTGCAATCTCAGCTCACTGCAACCTCTGCCTCCTGTGTTCAAGNCCTTTGAGAACTGGAACAAGACAAGGATGCCCTTTCTCACCACTCTTATTCAACTTGAAAGCCCTAGCCAGAACAGAAAAAAGAAAGAAATGAAAGGCATCTAAGTAGGAAGAGAGGAAGTCAAACTATCTTGGCAGATGATATGATTCTATACCTAGAAAACACTGCAGACTCCACCAGAAAGCTTATAAAACTGATAAACAACTTCAGTAAAATTTCTGGATACACAATCAATATATAAAAATCAGTAGGATTTCTTGTTTATTTATTTATTTATTTTTGAGATGGAGTTTCGCTCTTGTTGCCCAGGCTGGAGTGCAATGCTGCAATCTCAGCTCACTGCAACCTCTGCCTCCTGTGTTCAAGAGATTCTCCTGCCTCATCCTCCCAAGTAGCTGGGATTACAGGCATACACCACCATGCCTGGCTATTTTTTTTTTTTTTTTTTTTTTTTTTTTGTCTTTTTAGTAGAGACGGGGTTTCTCCATGTTGGTCAGGCTGGTCTCTAACTCCCGACCTCAGGTGATCTGCCCCCTTCAGCCTCCCAAAGTGCTGGGATTACAGGCATGAGCCACTGTGCCCAGCCCAATCAGTAGGATTTCGATACACCAATGACATTCAAGCTCAGAGCAAAATCAAGAATGCTATCTCATTCACAGTAGCCACAAAAATATAAAATACCTAGGAATACAGCTTACCAAGGAGATGACAGAGCTCTACAATGAGAATTATAAAACATACTGAAAGAAATCAGGGATGACATGAATAAATTGAAAACATTCCATGTTCATGCATCGAAAAAATCAATATTGTCAAAATGGCCACACTACCCAAAGCAATTTAAAGATTCAATGCTATTCCCATCAAACTACCAATGACATTTTTTCATAGAATTAGAAAAAAACTATTCTAAAATTTTAATGGAACCAAAAAAGCCCAAATATCCAAGGCAATCCTAAGCAAAAAGAAAAAATCTGGAGGCACCACACTACCTGATTTCAAACTATACTACAAGGCTACAATAACCAAAACATCATGGTACTAATATGAAAACAGATCAATAGAACAGGACAGAGAAAACAGAAAGTCACACACCTCCAATCAGCTGATCTTTGACAAAGTCAATAATAACAAGCAACTGGGAAAGGATTCAATAAATGGTGCTAGGATAACTGGCTAGTTGTATACAGAAGATTGAAACTGGAGCCCTTCCCTACACCATATACAAAAATTAACTCAAGATGGATTAAAGACTTAAATGTAAGATGTAAAACAATAAAAACCCTAGAAGAAAACCTAGGAAATACCATTCTGTACATTGACCTTGGTAAATAATTTATGACTAAGTCCCCAAAAGCAATTGCAACAAAAGCAAAAATTGACAAGTGGGACATAATTAAACTAAAGAGCTTCTGCATAGAAAAATGAACTATCAAGAGAGCAGACAGACAACCTACAGAATGGGAGTAAATATTTGCAAACTATACATTCATCAAAGATGTAGTAACCACAATCTAAAAGAACCTTAAACCAGCAAGCAAAAACCAAATGACTCCACAAAATAGGCAAAGAACATAAACAGACATTTCTCAAAGAAGAGATACATGCTGCCAAAAAATATATGAAAAATGCTCATCATCCCTACTTGTTAGAGAAATGCAGGTAAAAACCACAATGGGGTGCCATCTCACATCAGTTGAAAGGTTATTATTAAAAATTCAAAAAACAACAAATGCTGGTGAAGCTGCAAAGAAAAGGGAACACATATACACTGCTGGTGGGAACGTAAATGATTTAGCCACTGTGGAAAGCAGTGTGGAGATTTCTCAAAGAACTTGGAACTACCACTTGACCTAGCAATCTCACTATTGGTATATACCCAAAGGAAAATTAATACCAAAAAGACACATGCACTTGCATGTTCATTGAACATGGAATCAACCAAGATGCCCATCAATAGTGGACTGAATAAAGAAAACGTGGTACATAAACACCATGGAATACTATGCAGCCATAAAAAAGAATAAAATCATGTCCTTTGCAGCAACTTGGATGCAGCTGGAGGCCATTATCCTAAGCAAACCAATGCAGGAACAGAAAGCCAAATACTGCAATGTTCTCACTTACAAGTGAGAGGTAAACATTGAATACACACGGTCACAAAGATGGCAATAATAGGCATTGAAGGAATTGGCACAATAGGCATTGGACACAATAGGAACAATAGGCCTTGAAGAAGCCACTGCTGGTGGTTGGAGGGCGGGAAGAAGGCATGAATTTGAAAACTACCTACCAGGTACTATGCTTACTACATTGGTGATGGGATCATTTGTACACCGAGCCTTAGTGGCATGCAATTTACCTATATAACAAATCTGCACATGTACCCCCAAACCTAAAATAAAAGTAGAAAAAAAAGTAAGACCAAACTATATGCTGCATATGTGAAACATACTTTAAATATAAGGACACAAATAGATTAAAAGTAAAGAATGGAAAAAGATATATGGTGTTATATATAATTAACCTAAATAATGTAAATACTTAAAAGTAGCAGATTGTTTAAATAAATTATAGAATATTAATAAAATGGAATATTCTGCAGTTATTAACAATGTTGATGGAGAAGTATATTGAATTTGAAAATAGTTATGATCAATTAAGTCAACTGTATGATATGAGAAATAATTGAGGTAAGTATTCCTCAAAATATTGCAGGATTATCTCTGGATAATATAATTTTGAGTGATTTTATTGACTATGCATTGTGTTACTCATTATTAATAATGAATTTTGAAAATTAGCTGCCAGACTGACAATTTGGCTCTGGCCTTCCCCTGACTATACTCCAAGTTATATATTTAGAAGGTGGATTATGCTTTTAGTGGTGCCCATTGCTCTTTGGAAACCTTTTAGTTTTTTTAAAAATAAACTTTGGGAGGATCAAAATATTTCTCTTTTACCCATCTGGCATCTTCCTGTCCCCACACTTGGAAGATGATTATATCTCCTAATTCAATGTAGACCAATACTTCTCAATCTATTTGTGGTGAAATACTTAAAAGAAGTCCCTTCCATCTTCGGCTGATTATTTTGATCTATTTGTAATTGAATGAAACATTCCTACTTAGAGGGGATGCTTAGATATCATAGCAATATTAAATTGTGATAAAAGTTTCTTGATGCCTAATCTTAGTTTCTTTACTAAGACTTGTAATAAAAGGTTTGCCGACCACAACTTAAGTATAAACAACCATCATGGCACAGTGGATTGTTCCCCTAGTGGTTATAACTGATCTCAAGTAATTTACTGATCAATGACCCCTAAATTCAATGTAAACTGAATTGACAGAGATTAGTAAGTGACACCAAGCTTAAAAACAAATCATAAAGAAGAAACTTGAAGTGGGGTAGACTTGAATCTATAGGAATTATGAGCATATTGTGAAGACCTAGATGCTTGGAAATGCCACATCTTAGGGCATTATTCCCTTTCACAATGGCTTGACATTTCTATAATTTTCCCTTTTGGCGTGTGTATCTTTTGTGTTAATGTGAGTAACATAGCCAATTTAATTTACTTTAAATGTATGCTATAGAAAAGATGTTGCATTCTTGGGTTCAATTTTATTTCCATCTGGAAGTCATTTTGTTTTGAAGCAGTAGAATATATTCATTCCATTTTAAGAAGAAAGTCAGTGGGAAAAAGTTTGCTATATAAAACCTTGCTTCACAGTTAACTTCCATATCTGTTCCACATATTGAGGTGCTTTTTTTTGTATTCTTCTTCCAAGCTCTTACTATAGATTTGCAAAATGTTGAGGGTAGAAGAAAAGAAATACACATTCTCTCTGCTGAAGCAATTTAATGTTTCAATTTTCAATTACTTTCATAGGATTTCCATAAAATAGTTCAATAAGAAATATTGTTGCCAATTCTCTTGTCCAATCTTACTAAGTAATATCAACATAGTTGGGCTAAATCTTAGTTTTTTCCAGGACACATAACTAATTCTCATTGCTGTTTCTATTGGCAGATGTTTCCCTTCTTAATCTGACTCTACATTTTATCTTCAAAGAATAAACATTCTTCTCTCTACTAAGAACACCATGAGACAGAAAAGTATTTTTTTAAAAATTTCCTTTCCTTGTAGTCAAAGCTAGAACCTTTCAGACTGCCAAAATGGTTTGCCTCTTTCCCAAGTCAAATTTGTCAAAAGTAAGACTTGTAGTTTTCCTAAAAGATTGGATAGTTAATTTAGGATTTACAAATCAATCAAATATTAAGTGCCAGGAATATTCATATGTAGCTAAAGATGTGCCATACTCTTATAGCTGAAAGTGAGGTCTCTTATAGCTGAAAGTGAGGTCAAAGGAAAGACATTAAAGCTACATAATGGGAAACAAGATACTTCTGAACTTTTGCAAAGCTTCTCCCTCCCCAGTTTCATTAAGGAAAAAGATATCTATAAAATCAAAGTCAAAAGATATTTCAAATTCTGAGGTTCAGACTGACAATGTTAGCATGCTTTGCTATGGCAGACTATTGCAAAGATGTAAGTTACCTAACTAAGATCAAAGATGTAAATACATCTCTACAGTATCCTGGCAATGGTTTAGACCATCAAGCCTTTTGCAGTTTTCTGGTGCCTGATTAATCTGATGCCTAAGCCTTTTGCAATTTGTTCTTTATTGAAAATTACACATCTTCCTCTTTTTACAAAATTGTTATAAATTCTGTGTTAAACTATTTTTCTCATCTTTTTTCCTGTCTTCTAGTCTAACCAATCTAGTGTAAAGCACTCTGCTAAGTATTCCTTTTGCATGCTTTCTGTTGATTAGTATTTTTCTCCAGCAAGATTCCTTCCAAAGGCTAATCATAGAATTGCTGACTAAAGGCATTTTTATAAATAATTTGTAGTGGTATTGGACGATGGTTTGGCTGTGGAGTGCAATCATATAATTTGGAGTTTCCACTAACATTGTCTTCCTTGTATGTTCACTCAAGGGTGTATCCTGATGTTTGAAAAATAGAAAATTACCAGAGCTGGGGAGGAGGAGAAGCTGGAGAAAGAGGATGAAGTGGAAAAAGTGGTAGGAGCCTTTCTCCCTGGCTATGTCCAGTGAGTTATGGGATCGAGACAAATCTACTCCATTTTCCATCCCCATCTGCCTTCAAGTAACTTTTAGCAACTGAGGACTGACAATAATATATTTAATTAGCTTTCTCTTCTTCATACCCAGAGGCAGTTTACTTCAGGCCCTCGTTATTTTTCTCCTGAATTCCTGTAATAGCCAGCAAACTGCTCTGCTTGCCCTGTGGCCTTGCTGGTCCTGCAATTCATCTCCTACCAGCTACCAGAAGGATTTTACTCATAGTGAATTTGATCATGCCTATCTTCCTATTTAAGAATTCTTCAGAGAAGGGCCTCAGGATAAAGAACAACCTATTTTTTATGCCATAGTACCCCAAAATGTGAACACGGTGAAGCTATGACCAAATATTACAAATCCTAAGCACAGAAGCAACTCATTACTTCTGATTACAAGGCAGTGGCTAGAATTTAATCACACGGTTCATTTATTTGCAAAGAAGGCTGGGAAATGTAGTCTATCACTGTGCCCAAATAAGAGGAGAATGTATTTAGGAGGATAGCTAGCCTTCTCTGCCACAGTAGATTGTTTTAAAAAACCCCTTAGCAATCACAATAAATATTCATGAATACGGAATTTTTCTCACTAGCAGAAAAAAGGGAATTGACATTTATTGAATGTCTACCATGTGCTTAGCATAGTTTTTCTAGGAGAAATACTTGGTCTTATTCATCTTTCTACCTCCTGAACTTAGCAGATTGTCTAGCACACAGTAAACACTCCAGAAAAAACTTTGCTAAACTGAACTTTATAAAATGTGGAATTTTAAAATATATGAATAACAGCAGGCTTTCAGAATCTTGTTCATTTTCCTTTTTTTTCCTGCATCTCCCCTGATACTGCATTATTTTTTCTTTTGTTTTTCTTAGTGTAAGCCTTAATTGTTAATGCTTTTCCACTGTCACTAATTAAAACAAGCAGCTGACTTGAAGGTGAGGGTTGCTTACTATTCTTCAACAACTGCCTCAAACTGACTTCTAGTTGATTATTTCCTTACCAGAAAGGTGATTCAGACAAGTTCATGATTTTTAAACATTTGATTGCTGATGACTAAGCATGGTTTTTCTGGGTTACTTCCTAAGGAGAGCATTTAGCAGGAAAGTGGGAATTGATGCCCAAGTCATCACCCCTCTGGGCAAAGGAATTCCTTTCAAATTCCAAAGGAGCGTGTGCTGGCTCACTCCTTATTGTAAAAACAAATCACTGTTGAGAGTTGAAATGTGGCTCAAAGGCCTGGTTGATCCTGATCCCTTTTCTGTAGGAAGTGGGTGCGGGGAGGTGGGAGGAACGGCCTCATATCCTAGGAGGTTTAGTAACAGAAGTTGTATCTGTTGGGAACAAAGTGTCAAAGAAGAGAGGCTGCTGGTCTGGGAGGGAAAGAGCCTCGTCTGAGCCAGTCATGTGGGTCAGGTCAGGCCCGATGATCAATGAAGAGACAGCTGCCAGAGCCAGATCAACTTCGCATCCACAGTAGGGTGAGATTCTTCTGATGCACACAATCATGGTCACTTGGCAGCTATAGAGCTAGCCCCAGTTGTACCTAAAATATTGCCAAGATGTCACTCATTGTTCCCCTCCCGAGCTTTTCTTGGGTCTGTGAAATGCTGATGCCATTTATAATCTTACTTGTGTTGTCTAGGTCTGGTCAGGAGAGTACAGATTCCCAGATTTCCCAGGCAGGGTGGTTCCAAAGGTTCCAGCAGCCACTCTCTCACTATCCATGGATAGTGGGGCTTTTCTCCTCCTCTTCATGCTGTTGAGATTGTAACTGGCATCTCCATGGACTGCTGAGGACTCTTGAGTCCAGTGAGTGGGCAGGGCCAGCCAGGGTTTCCTTTGATTACAAAGCTGGGATTTTCAAACCAGGGACACAGACATCAATTACAAGCCACTGTGGCCGAAGGTGCTGGTCTCTACCTCCCGCTCTTTTGATAGAAGCTGCCAATTTTCACAGACCCGAAAAGATTCTCAGGAGACTTGTCTTTCTCAATTGGATTTTATCTATGGCAAATGCCATTTCCATAATAAGTTCTGGAACTGTCTCCAACTCCAAACTTCAATATTGAATGTCTATTTCCTTATCCTTTTCTAAGAATGACTTAGCATTGTCTCAAGTGACTCATCAACAAGATGCTAACATTCTCTCTCATTTTCTCTTATCTTTGAGGCAAGAATCTTATAGAAGAGCAAATCTATGTAAAGCTGGATTTAACTTTTTCTGTACCTATACCCCACCTTGGGGAACCTGGGAGCAGGGATTGAGGGGGTATTGCTTCCTCTGGTTAAGAATCATTAAGGAGGGGGGAGGAGGGAGGGCTTGCATTGGGGAGTTATACAAGATATAAATGATGAATTGATGGGTGCTGACGAGTTGATGGGTGCAGCACACCAACATGGCATAAGTATACATATGTAACAAACCTGCACGTTATGCACATGTACCCTAGAACTTAAAGTATAATAAAAAAAAAAAAAAAAAAAAAAAAAAAAAAAAAAAAAAAAAAAAAAAAAAAATCTTTAAGAAAAAAATGAGAAGGGGAAGTAGGAAGTACTGAACTCTGAACTCTATTCAGGAAACCAAATGACAATTTTGGAGATGTCAACTTCCGCAACAATTCTAGGCAGTTTACGGTTAAAAACTCAGGAAGAACTAGTGAGTCAAGTCATTATTTCAAGTTTCCAGTTGTAATTTTCTTAGCTGCTTTATTTATACATGTTCGTCATGACTCCAGAGTCAGTTAATTCTGTCTCTGAGTTATGTAGTAAATGTTCATCCAGCAGACAGATTGCAGGTGACTCCCACTGGCCATGGAATCAAAGCGTTTCTGTCATCACTATTTTGGTTCCCGGAGTGACCCTAACTACCTTGTAAAGCTGGACAAACTGTCTAGATTCGAAGTAATTGGTGATGAAATTGGTCAAAGAATATTTAGGATGATATCACATCCGGAAAATCTCTTGCAAAAGAAAGTACTTTTAGAAGAACCACAAAAAGGAATTTTAAAAATACTATTTGGGTAATACACACTATGGGATTTTTTTTTTTTTTTTTTTTTTTTAGAAAACGGGAAATGCATCTGAAAGTCTTACCCCTAACTGTCTGGGAAGGCCTGTGGGATGAATGAATGAGTCCTGCTGTTCTTCGCAATTACCTTACCACGGATGCTGGCATCACCACCCGAGCAGCGCCCCAGGATATCTGCCTAGATGAGTGGTTGTCACTTTCTTCCCCAAGTCTGCCCTGGACCAAAGCTCTTCCTCAAATTTGTGAACTATGGAGTCACAGCATCACTGGTACTTATTCCTGCTGGCTTTTGCCCCTGAGGGTGTGTCTCTGTCTTTAGTTTAACAAAGATCATTCCAGAGCAAGACTAGGAAGAAAAAGTGAGGCCTTCATGTGGCATTAAAGAGGCTTCCTTTCTCTGTCTTTGAGGAAACAAACACACAAAGAACAAAACCAATTCAATAACTTCTAAAATTTTCAAATTACAAAGATTTGAAAGAGGTTATCCAAGATGGTAGTGTTGCAGGACTTTTCCTTAGTTCAGCTAAAGATGGGATCCTTGTCTCATAACCACAAAGTTTAGGCTCGCAGACGGTTTGAAGGGTGAGTAAAGCAGAGTTTTATTGGGTGAAAAGGAAAAAAAGGGGGAACAGGGATTTTCCCCAAGGCCAGAGTTCCTGATAGAGTGCTCCCTGTCTCGCAGTTTGAATCCCAGTTTCCACACAGGAAGAGGAGGGGTCAGACTCCTCCCTACTGCAAATGGCGCAAACGTCTATGACTCCACCCCAATGCGCATTCCCAGTGCACAGGCTGCCTGGAGTTTTTCCAGGGATCCCCCTCCCACCTGGCTGTCTCAGTAGTTGTCTGTTACAGTGGAATAAGTGCAGTCAGAAAAAGGAAAAATGGATAACAGGAGATTAGGGTTGAATTGGTGTCTTCAGATCTAACTAGTGGTGGGAATTGAGGCAAGCCAGTTGTCCTCTCTGAGCCTCTGCTTCCTCACCTGTAAAATCAGGGACTAGTAGTGCCTATCCCACAATATTATGGTGGAGATTAAATGACATAATGTGCCCTTCACAGGGCCTCACATATGCAATGTTACATCCAATCAACATAGTTCTGTGTCCCTTCCTTCTAGATTCTGAAATTTACTTTGCATGACTATTCCTAAAATGATGGAAGTCCTTTTTCTCCTTTCCCCAACATTCATCTGGAGTTGTAGATAAAGAGAAGTAAACATCTGACTAGGGTAATGACATCTAGTTTAAAATGAAGGGATACACTTCTTTAGTATATTCTCTTTTAACTGTGAGATGTGATCTCCCGAAAAAAACTACATTTTATGAGCTATAAATCTGACTCATAATTACTGAAGTTTCTTAAACTAGCTTCTAAAATATGATGTATTTTCCTGCTATATATCTAAGCATCACTGACTTACATAATCTTTTTCCTCCACATTTTTGACAATCTTTTCTTTCTCCACATGATTGAAATCTTTGCCCTAGCAGATGCCAAATTGTCACAACTCTAATAAATTTCTCACAAATCTATCTCACTTCTATCCAGGATTCGGCTCAATCTAACACAGCAAATTCGTCAGCAGTCAACCACCAGACTTCAAGGCAGTCATTATTAGAGAAGATCTGCACACCCCCTCCTCCTCCCAACCAGCGTGCATAAGTTGCTAAAATGCGTGTCCAAAGAGGGCTTAAAATCTTCCCACAGCAATACTCTGTCCTGAGTTCCAATGAGATTCCTTGGCCTTCATAAGTAACCAATATGGAAAAAGATAAAATGAACATAGAATTTTGCTCCTAAAATAGATGGCCCAGAGTGCCTACTTTTTGACTGAGAAAACAAACTCAATTCTCTACCCATCCCTGAATCTGTGCCCTTTGCAATGTAATTTTGCTGCTTCTTCCATCAAGAGTATAGTCTGTTTTCCTGTTCCTTCAATCTGGGTTGGCCTTTTGATTTACTTTAGTCAGTAGAATGTGGCCTTGCCTCAGAACCAGGCCTTGTGAGGGCTTATAACACCTCTGCTCTCTATTCTCTCCATCATGAGAACAAGCCTGGCCTAGCTGGCTGGAGGATGAGAGACCATGTGGAGCAAAGCCAGTCATCTCAGCCAAGACCCTTCCACATGAACTAAAAGCGAGTGCACGGTCAGACTTATGAGTCCCCCCTAGCCAAGAGAAGAAGAACTGCTTATTTAAGCCCAGCCAAGATCAGCAGAACTGTCCAGCCAAGTCATAGAGTGATGAGCTAAAAAAAAAAAAAAAGTTTATTGTTTTATACCATAGAGGTTTTGTGGTTGCTTGTTATGCATCCTAACTGTACACAGACAACTGATAACATTAACTAACAAAGAAATGGTGGGAGCTCCTGGTATATTCAGGGAGATTTGTAGAGCTACTGCCTTGGGATGAGAAAGGAGGAATTCTGTCTTTGTCTGCACTAGAACCTAGACCTTCATGTACTCATAGAATGCCTGGAGCAAGTCCCATGGCCAAGGCTTAATGAGATTATGAGTCAGACTTTCTATCTGAAGGGTCTTACTCCCTGCTATTTGAGGACACATAAGCCTCTGAGGTCAAGAGTCTCCAGCTGAGGCACAGATAAGCAGGGAGCTGAGAAGATGATGCCAGAGGTCAGGCAAAGTTCTGTTGTGGGACGTTTCCTTAGTTCAGCTAAAGACGGGGTCCTTGTCACAGGGCTCTGAAAATTTAGGCTTGCAGACAATTTGAAGGGTGAGTAAGGCAGAGTGTTATTGGGTAAAAAGGGAAACAGGGACCATCTGCAAAGCCAGAGTCCCTGCTGGTGCGATTCCCACCTCTAGTCTGAATCTCAGTTTGCACAAAGGAAGAGGAGGGGCCAGGCCCTGTGGCTCCACCCCACTGTTCGTTCCTGCCAGTGCGCAGGCCTGTTGGAGTTTTGCCAGGGAGCCCTTCCGACCTTTCTGCCTTGGTTCCATGATAAACATGATGCCCCTTGTTGGAGCATGAACTTTCTTGAGGGACTTGAGAGACAAAAGTAACATAGGTTTTTTATCAAAAAAAAAAAAAAACAAAACAAAACAACAACAACAACAAAAAACCAAAACTGTTATAGAACCGAATATAGAGTCAAAATATATTTTTATGATAAAGTACAATCACACATTTCTCTTTTCTTATTATGGACTAAATTTTGTGTCCCCTTCCCCACATTCACACGTGGAAGCCCTCATGGCCAATGTGGTGGTATTTGGAGGTGGGGCTTTGGGGGGGCGCCTAGGTTTAGACAAAGTCATGAGGGGGAAGCCCATTTGATGGGGTTAGTGTCTTTATAAGAAGAGGAAGAGGCAGGGTGCTGTGGCTCACGCCTGTAATCCCAGTACTTTGGGAGGCTGAGGCGGGTGGATCACTTGACTAGCCTGGCCAAGATGGTGAAACCCCGTCTCTACTAAAAATACAAAAATTAGCCAGGCATGGTGGTGTGTGCCTGTAATCTCAGCTACTTGAGAGGCTGAGGCAGGAGAATCCCTTGAACTTGGGAGGTGGAGGTTGCAGTGAGCCGAGATCACGCCACTCACTGCATTTCAACCTGGGCGATAGAACAAGACTCTGTCAAATAAAATAAAATAAAATAGAGGACGAGTCTGGAGCTTTCTATCTCTCCAGCATGGGAAGAACCAGCAAGAAGTCAGGTAACTGCCACCTGGAAGAGGTCCCTCACCAGGACCTGACTGGGCACCTTGAAATTCGACTTCCAGCTCCATAACAGTGAGAAATAAATATCTGCACCAACCCAGTTGATGGTATTTTGCTATGGCAGCCCAAGCTGACTGAAGCATTCTTCTCTCAGCTAGCATTTGCTCTCCTCTGCCATCAGATTAATATTACTTGAACAATTTTAAAATCACTAGTGTGGATAGTGGTTTCCAAATTTTTCTTTTGTGCTTACTACTCTCCCATTATCAAAAGGCTTATTACACCCTTTGCCATGTCATAAAACCACTTCAAACCCTTTTGACATTGTCTATGGTTGATGATTATCAAACTTTACAGATCAGGGGGTCTTTAGAATTAAATTTTGAATGATGTGTTGTACATGCTTTCCTAATCTTTCTGCATTCCTTGTGGACTAGTTGACTCCCCATGAGAAAAGAGCAGGTGACTACTCATCCACTGAGAAATGGATATTTCACATTTGAGACCGAAGGGATGCCAGGTCCAGGTGAGTATCTGACCCTGTGTTCCATCCATTTGTTTCTTGTCCTGACCACTAGTAGAGAGCCCTATTATTCTGTTGTTCTGGGAATCCAATTTGGTTTTTCAGTCCCTCAGCTGTTGGCGACTCCAACTGTCCTTATAAGTGTATCCTCACTTGTTATGAGTTGAATTGTGTCACTTTAAAATGCATGTATTGAAGCCCTAGCCTCCAGTGCCTCCGAATGTGACTACTGTGTATTTGGAATGGGTCTTTAAAGAGGTTATTGAGCTAAGATGAGCTCATTAGGGTAGGCCCTAATCTGATATGGCTGGTGTCCCTATAAGAAGAGGCAATTTGGACACCAAGGACCACCAGGGATGCGTGCACAAAGAGGAAAGACCACATGAGGAAAGAGAGAGACATCTGCAAGCCAGGGAGACAGGCCTTAGAAGAAAGCAGACCTTCCCACACCTTGATCTTGGACTTCAGTCTCCAGAACTGAAAAATAAATTTTTGGTGTTTAAATCACTCCATCTGTGAGATTTTATTACGGTGGCCTGAGCCTACTAATACATTACACTAGGAAACCAGCTTTAGTCCTTCAACTGTCTATAACTTTTGGCTTTCTTAAATGCTAAGAAACAGAAAATTGCCTCTTACATTTCTCATTAAAAACTACTGCTTGACTCTCCATCTTTGACCTGTAGTCTCAAGAATGAGCCTTCATTGTCTGCAAGGGTTTGTGATATCTTATTTATTAATGCATGTTGCTATTGTGTAGAGGATCATCTTGTTCTTATAGCTACTACTGATCAGGGAGAGTCACGGTCTAAGTATACACAAGTACACTTAGCAGGTTAGCCCTGGGTGCTTAGGAAACAATGACTAGTGGCCCAATTTCTCTCTCTCTCTTTCTCTTGTCTCTCTCTCTCTCTCTGAGTGTGTGTGTGTGTCTGTGGGTGTGTGTGTCCTCACAAAGTTCCAGCAGCATTGCCTTGGGGATAGGAGAACAATCTCAATACTCTGAGATGCTAGCATGTCATGAAGGGAGGACAGAGCCACTAGTCAGAAGCCTAGATAGAGGCTGTACAATGAAGAAGTAAGCAGGGGCTTGTTAAAGATATAGATGGGACTGGGTTCACACCTGTAATTCCAGCACTTTGGGGAAGCGGGCAGATCACTCAAGTTCAGAAAATCGAGACCAGCCTGGCCAACATGGTGAAACTCCGTCTTTACCAAAAATACAAAAAGTAGCCAGCTGTGGTGGCACACACCTGTAGTCCCAGCTACTCGGGAGGCTGAGGCTGGAGAATCGCATGAACCTGGGATGTGGAGGTTGCAGTGAGCTGAGATCGCACCACTGTACTCCAGCCTGGGCAACAGAGAGCGACTCCGTCTAAAAAAAAGAAAAAAGAGAGAGAGATAGATGGGGAAAAAGTCATTGGCCAAAGTCGCAGCCTTACCTTCACTGGAAATTCATGAGTATCAGGCTGGAAGAGTTTACTTGGAGAGTGGGAGGAAAACGGATTGGAAAAACAAGAGAATAACGAACCACGCAAGGATTACTCTCAGGTTGGTCAGTGACTGCAGCATTTTATTTTAGGGGTCCTGGCCTCACAATAAATTGTTCTTAGTATAAGTATGCCCCATGACATATTTGGGACATGCTTATACTAAAATTATTTGTTGTTCATCTGAAATTCAGATTTAACTGAGCATCCTAAGTTTTACATGGCAATCTTACCCAAGAGCCAGTCCTCCATATAGCCAGAGAAATCTTCATGAAATCATGCAACTTTGATGAGCCAAGCCTTTCATTCTCCCTCAAATTCAAGGTCCAAATCTTTGCCATGGTCTACAAGGCTGGTCACGTTCATCTCCCTAACCTATCTCTTACCACTGTCTGCCGTTCCTATTACAGTCTTTGTTCAAAAGTCACCTACTGGATAAGGCCTTTCCTAGTGACCTTCTGTAAAATAGCCAGCCTCACCTGATAAGATCTATGCCTTTATTCATAGCACAAATGACTCACGAAATGTGATGTGCCCATTTTTTACTGGATATTTTCCTTATCAGAATGTAAGCTCTGCAGGCTGAGTCTGTATTTCGCTTTTTTTGCTTCTGTATTCTCAGCATTTGGAGCTCTACCTGACAGATGATACATACTTAACAAAGAGTTGTGGAAAGAATAATTGAACCAGGATATCATAATCAATATGCAGCAAAACTTAGCGCATTGGTGCCAACTATCACTTAGTAAGCTGGAATCTGCCTATGATTTTTAAGTGAATCAATTAAAAATAATTCTAAAGATTATTAATGTTTCTAGCCTCCTTGGAGAATCAACAAAAGCAAGAGTTAAGAAACTTTAGCTGGAAAAACAGAACTACTATTCAACCTGGCAATCCCATTAGTGGGGATATGCCCAAAGAAATAGAAATTGTTCTATCATAAAGACACATGCGTATGTATGTTCATTGCAGCACTATTCACATAGCAAAGATGTGGAATCAACCTAAATGCCCATCAATGACAGATTGAATAAAGAAAATGTGGTGTATACACACCATGGAATACTATGAAGCCACGAAAAAAAGAATGAGATCATGTCCTTCGCAGAAACATGGATGGAGCTGGAAGCCATTATCCTCAGCAAACTAACACATGAACAGAAAACGAAACACTACATGTTCTCACTTACAAGTGGGAGCAAAATGATGAGAACACATGGACCCTAAGAGGGAAAAAACACACACTGGGGCCTACCTGAGGGTAGAGAGTGGGAGGAGGGACAGGATCAGGGAAAATAATGGGTACTACGCTTAGTACCTGGGTGATGAAATAATCTGTACAACAAACCCCCGTGACATGCAGTTTACCTGTATAACAAACCTGCACATGTACTCATGAACTTAAAAGTTTAATTAAAAAAAGAAACTATCTGGAGAAATGAGTAAGAAGGGCTGAACAGAGCATTACATTGTTGATGTTCAACCACTCTGTTGAATGCATATAAAATTTCTTATTTAAATGTGTTTGCATTTAAAAAAAAACCCTTGCTTGTTTCTTCATTATGTTAATTTGTTCCAACTCTACATTTTATAATAGAGCTTTCTCACATTTCCATAAATAGGGATAAATATAAGAAATATTTCTTATATTTCCATATGGATAGCTCAAAGTGTACTTTTTTTTTCTTCATCCAGCCCAATTTTTCTGAGCTTATGTGTCTTTTAATGCACTCCTTTCTTCTTCATCTCCTGGGTCGGAAGGCATTTCATTTTAACTTTTATCAGTTAGAAGAAATTCACAAAAATAGCTGTAAGAGTCCAATGGAAAATGGAAATATAAGAAATATTAAAATCTATAATTTGCAAAGTAACCACAACTCTCATCTTTAAATGAAAGGGGGAAATTCAAAGGCCCAGTCAAAGCAAAATTTAACGAGTCTTCTGGGTAATACATTCCGAAGAGCCTGTGGAACTGAAATCAAGATGAACCTTCGAAATGCAGGAAGTCTGGTCCTATCCATTTTGCATTCTTGTCTTGGAGCAATCGACTGTAACCTTCAAAGTATAATGAATGAATTGTGTTGCATCACAGAGAGGGTGGGAGTGGAGGGAGGAGGGAAGATTTAGGGGAAATGTCAGACTTGAGTGGGAGCTAAAAGCCTGTGATTGCATTCATTTGCTTCATACAGCTGAGGATGGCAAGCAAATGGAGCTGGGATACACTGAAAGAGATGGAGAATTACATATTTTTTCTCAATTAAATGCTTCTTGTGTTTTCCTTCCTAGCCTTCGATGGTATTTATTTTTCCCTACCTGTATTAAAGCAGCATGACATTCTCCATGGGGGGAAAATGCAGAGTTTCCTTTGGTTGTATGGAAATATTTACTGGCAGCAGACAAGAATATGTTTCTCCAAAAGGAAGGCTGCATTTGTCAAAGATTTGCTTGGATTCTGCCTTCCTTGCTGGGAATAGTTATTTACTCTTAATTAGCCCTAAATACAGTTGAGTGGAGGAAGGACCTTATTTTAAATGACTGACAGTGATTAAAAGGGCAGTTGATGGGCACGAATCAGAGATCATCATCAATAATAAAATCTGACTATAGGAACAACATGTATTTTATGTTCCCATAAACATAGATTTAGTGAAAGTAAGCCCACATAATAGTACTCGTGGCAGAGGCTGAATTGCTCTGAATTTAATTTAGAACAACATAAAAGATCCAGTATCGGCTGTAGGGCACCAGCTTGGGTTTCAGCTTGGGGGAGGCATCTGTTATGAGAACTAAAAGCCATTTCTGCGTTTTGTACCGCATGCTTTCCATTTAGGAAGAACCTCATACATATCTGGGATTCTCTCAAGTTGAGCTCACCTTTCCAGAGGGTCAGCACAGTCAACTTTCTCAGCTACCCCATAGCTCTCTCTTGACCACCTTATCTGTCACACAGATACACACACTCACAACCTTACGGCTAATTTAATCTCTTTTTATTATTTCCTGTCTGTCAACTTAATCTAAGTGAATTATCCTGGACATTTGTTACCCTTGGGCCACTATCTACTGTGGAGATCAAGAAAGGGAAAGATTTACTTCCAGTAGAGATGGGAGGGACACATTGATGGCTTCCATCTCTCCACCCCTTCCTGACTTCCCTGGATCACATAGGGGTGGGGTGGTGGAGGAAGACTACCTCTCATTGCTACACTCACCTGGGCTTTCTTTCCACCACCTTGGGCCTGGGCCTGCATTGTAGTGTTTTACTTACATAACTTTTTGAAATCAACACACCCCCATTATCCCCAGGGCACATCCCCAGTGCGCCCAGAGGTTTCACTGATCACATTTACCTGTCAGAACTGTTCCTACCCCGCCCATGACCTCGTGCCCTGGGATAAAGAGTGTAGGAAGTCCCTCTCCATTTCAGTTCCGAAGGGATGCCCACGTTTCCTGTCCCAGGATGAGTGACAGTTCTTTTAGTGGAAACAACCACCACCACCCCACCCCGCCCCAGCTTTATTATGAATGCAAACCTTACCCTTGCAGTTTCTGGCAATCTTGATCTAGAGACAGCAAATGAATCTGCTATTATATAAATCCGCCATTATTTAAATTAGATCTCTAGTCAGGAAAGCTGATCTCATCCCTTACACTCTGCCTGCCTGGAAGAAGGCAGCAGTGTCCTGCATGCTCTTCCATGCTTTGCCAGCCAGAGCTCCCCCAGAAGCAGCTTTCCTGTGATACCTCCCGGGGCACAAAATTTCTGATGCCACCAGGCTGAGGGTTAGCATTTTGCTAAGCTGAATTTTCATATTCAAACAAGGTGGGAACGGAACACAGCTCATTTGTTTTACTTTAGGAAGAATTAAAAGGTAAGATTTCTTTCTGAGACATTTTGCAAACACTGGCAATTTCCATCGATGATTCTCAGTGGTTTCAGTAGTTGACTTGCAGACCTTAGAGGAAAAACAAGGTGACCAGCTGGGTCACACAGATGTATTCAAGTTAACCAGAAGAACCCAAAATGTTACAGCTCCAATGTGGAAGTTTTTATCACAAGAATTGTTAGAGACCCGCTCTTTGCTATTTGCTGGAATAAATCCCTACCCCCAGGCAGCATGTGTGAAGATTTAAGTCAAACCTGCCACCCAGTGCAAAAATAACCCCAGGCCACACTTCCCCAAGAAAATACAGTGATGACAAATAAAATACAATTGCTATTTTGTAGAACAGCTTCCATAAGTCTCTCTCGGTTCTGGGGAAATGAGCAAGATGTTCTTTGTGAAGTTCACACTGATTAGACCAAATGCAGCCAAAGGAAATCTTAGGTCTCTTCCATCTTTCTACACCCAATCTCTGGTGGATAAGGCAGGGTTGCAAATAGACTAAAATATACAATCACTATAATTTCAGGAAGTGAAATATCTGAAATGACCCCTTGGAGAAATTACAAATAGAAATATGTGACTTAATTAAGTGAGAAGCCAATTCTGTGGAGGAAAGGATTGTTTGGCAGTCACTAATGGAAGAAATTTACAGCACTCACTACCTGGTCTCAGCTCACAGGGTGGTTGGCAGAGTGAGGTCCCAAGGGGCCACATGAGGCTGGTGTAGAGATAGGATTGGCTGCTTGTTCTGGTAAAGTAAATTGGTCTAACTCTACAGCTCTCCAAATTGTCAGACTTGAAATCCAAGATGTTCGGGTTCCCTAATGTTCATGATAATGATGTAAAGGAACATCACCCTGTATTAGGAAAATCAGAGTGCTAAACGGCTAGGCCAAGGTATATGACTTAGGGTGTTACCCATTCTTTCTGATGGAAGAGCCCCCCTGAAATCTGTTTTTTTGTTTGTTTGTTTGTTTATTTATTCAACAAATGTTACTTGTGAGCTTACTATCCTCCAGACACTATTCTATGCATTGGAGCTACATCAATGAACTAAAGAAGAAAAGGCTCCTTTTGCCCCCATGAAGCTTGTATTTTAGTTGAAAGAGACATATAGTACTGAAGTAGATGTCCAGCAGATTTTGTGTCAATCACTGTGATGGAGGATAAATAAAGCAGGACAAGGAATACAGAGTGATGGTGGCCCAGTGAACAGAGACATTAATAAAGCAAGGAAAACAGCCGTGGGGAAGAGGGTCTAGAAATGGCCATAAAAATGTCCACTATGTCTGTAGGATATCTCTCATCTCCATGCTGTTGCAACAAAGGGAGGAGCTTAGAAACTCCCTGATGATACCAATAAGAAAGTTATTGAGCCCTGAATATGTGCCAAGCACTATGCTATGCCATGTATTTTGTCAATCAATCCATTTATTGACACCATAGTCAGAGAGGCCCAGAGAAGTTAGGTAATGTGCTGGAGGTCACACAGACAAGATGTAAGTGCTGGATTTGGGACCTGAACCTCGACTTTCCAGTGAACTCCAAACTTGATAAGAAATAATAACAGTTTTCATTTATTGGGAAACTGCTACGTCCAGGTATTGCATCTTGTGCTTTGCATATATTGAATAGATGTTGGGGTTCATAAGGGAAACCAATGTCACACATATGCCTACTACACTGGAGGTTTCTTTGTGGCTGATAACACACCCTGTCTACCTCTGGCATGCACCAAAGGTTAGAAAACAAGAGCACCCCTTCCATTAAAATACTCTCAGCCTTATTACACAGTCTGCTCAATGAACCACCAGTGTCCCGATCTACCTCTCCGGCCTCATCCTTCACTAGCCTCTCCTTGGTCACATTGCTCCAACAGCACTGGCCTCCTTGTGGTTCCTTGAATATGCCAAGCACACATCCGCCTCAGGGTCTTTGGACTTGTTATTCCCTTTGCCTGGAACACTTGTCCTGAGATACCCACATAGCTGCTCCTTCACATCATCCAGTTCTCTGCTCAAACGTCATCTTGAAAGGATGCATTTCCTGACCAACAGATGGAAACCAGTGCACACCCTGTGCTTGTCCTGTCACTTTCCACCTCCCTTACTCTGCTTTATTTTTCTGTACAGCTCTTATCACCTCTTGACACGTTTCACATTTGATTTTTGTTGTCTGCCCTTTCCTTGTTTGAAGCTCTGTTTTGTTTACCCGTTTCCCCAGCAACTAGAGAATAAGGCCTGGCATACAAAAGGCATTCAGTAAGCAATTTTTGATAAATTATTAAATCAAGGGAAATGTACCTAATTAGCAAGATCTGTGTATCTTGAAAAACGTTGTCAGGTTAACCGAGAAAAAGATGTAATACTCTTTTACATTCACCATGCTTTTCTAGGCAAAGTGAATATTTTTTCACTGACAGTACAACATAATTCCATTGAGACAAACGTAATAGGGAGCCATTTCCCTGGACTCCTATCATCAGAGAGGCATTGCAAGGTGGAAGCCAGTGGTGTTCAGAGACAAGGAGCTTTCACCCCAACACAGTCCTGGGTGTTTTATTTAGATGACATTGAGGGAAGACTGATCAAAGGGTATGAAAAACTTTACATGTTCACAAACATGTTCCTGTTGCTTTCTACAAGTTAGGAGGCTACCTTAGTCATCCAGGAAAAAGATGTTGGTGTCTCAGATTAAGGTGATAATGAAAAAAATAAAGAGAATGTATTTGAAGCGTATTTTGTAGATAGAACCCAGGTTTACTGATGAATTGGAGGGAAGGAACAGAGGGAAATAGAAAATACAAAGTCAATTCTCAGGATTTTGGCTTCATCATGGTAGTTCCTGAAACGTATAAGACTAGAGGATGATAGGGGAAATCTACAGTTACCTTTTTTACGTTTGATAAGTTTGAAAAACCTGTCAGTTGTAAGTGGAGACATCAAAGCTTAGGGTAAATCTTTGAAACTGGAATAAATTTTGGACTCATTAGGACAAATATAATATTTAAGCCCTATGAATGGCTGCAGCCCCAAAATGGAGCTTTGATATGCAGCCTTCCAAAGCTAGGTCACAAAATGACTTAGCATGAGTTGATCTCAATCCTCTCTCTCTCTCTCTTTCTCTCTTTCTCTCTCTCTCTCTCTCTCTCTCTCTCTGTCTCTTTCTTTGTCAGGGCTCACGCTTGAAACCCTGTCATCACATCTTGAGGAAGCCCAGGTGTATTAGTCTGTTCTCATGCTGCTGCAAAGAACTGCCTGAGGCTGGGTAATTTATAAAGGAAAGAGGTTTAGTTGACTCACAGTTCCACATGGCTGGGGAGGCCTCACGAAACTTACAATCATGGTAATCTTTACATGGCAGCAGGGAAGAGAAATGCCGAACAAAGGGAGAAAGCCCCTATAAAACCATCAGATCTCGTGAGAACTCACTCACTATCATAAGAAGAGCAGCATGAGGGTAACCGTCCCCATGATTCAGTTACCTCCCATCAGTTCCCTCCCACAACAAGTGGGGATTATGGAAACTACAATTCAAGATGAGATTTGGGTGGGGACACATGGAGAGGCTCTCTGTGGATATTCCGACTGAGGTTTTGGCTTACAGTGAGCGTCGACTACTCCAGTTCCCAGTCTTTGAATCTTCCAGAGGAGGCCCCAGACATGGCAAGGAGGTAGGACATCCCTCTTCTGTCCTGTTTGAATTCCTGACTCACAGAATTAGTGGGCATAAGAAATGGTCGTTTTACACCACTGAATTTTAGTTTAATTTTTTACACACATAGTTGCTGGCACTTCTCTTTTGGGGCATGCTCCTTCATTTTCTTGAGCTAACATGTAAAAAGTCTGACTACAGTGAAACTGCCATACTGGACATTTCACATGGAGACCACATAGAGCTATAGAAAGATGCTGGAAGAGCCTCTGCTGTCGGAGTCCGATGTGTTTTGAGCTTCTCAGACTCTACTGCCAGACATGGGAATGGGTGAGCCTTCAGATGATTCTTGTCTACAGCCTCAAGCCACCCAGATGGTTCTACTGAATCCTGTCCAGTGAGAGGATTTGTGAGCTGTTATTGTTTTAAGCCACAAAGTTAGCGTGCTTTGATATGCAGCATTAGATAATTGCAACAGTGAACTTATCAAGGAAATGTAGCAATTAGCATGAGCTGCAGTAGGGGAAGAGTGAGTGAGAGGTGGGCAAATGAAAACAATGTGTAGTCACCTCTTTCAAGAGATTGAGTTGGAAATGGAAATCAATAACTGTGGTGGCAGTACGAGAAAGATGAGGACATAATTTTTTTCTAACATGGGAGATACTGAAGCATGTTTGCAGGATGTTGCAAATAATTCTGCGGAGAAGCAGATATTGATTTACAAGAGCAAAAGAATAGATCAAATGAACAAAGTCTTCGAGAAGCTTTAAGACTTCTTGAGAAGCAATAGTCATGAAATTGACCTCCCCTTACACTAGGTGAGAAGGAAAGGAAGATGGGTGTGTGTGGAGGTTTATAGATTTGTTGGTGATAAGGTGATGGTTTCCATCTGTGCTAGTCTTCTTGGGCTGCCGTAACAAAATACTATAGACTTGGTAGCAGAAATAAGAGATATTAATTTTCTCCCAGTTGTGGAGACAGGAAGTCCAAACCAAGATGCCAGTGGCATTGATGTCTGGCAAGGGCTATCTCCTTGGGTTGCAGATGACTGCCTTCTTGCTTTGTCTTCACATGATAGAGTGAACACTCTGGGATCTCTTCCTCTTCTTATAAGAGCACCAGTCCCATTGACTTAGGGTCCCACCCTAATGACCCCATGTAACCTTAACTACTTTCTAAGGGCCCCATCTCCAACTATAGTCACCCTGGAGGTGGGGGTGAGGGTATTCAACATATCAATTTTGGAGGAACACAGTTCAGTCCAGCACCATTCAATAGTTTCTACCTTCTTAATGAAGAATAGGGCAACATTGTTGCTGTTATTTAAGGGGGCTGGAGGGTTGATGTGAGGAGAGATGGGGTGGTTGAAATTATTATCTTAAAATGTAGCAATGTGGCATAAATCCTGGACTATGTTGAGTGTGTTGAGTGCACAGTAGAGGTTGGCCAGCTCAGCCAACCTGCCTTATTAAGAGGCATCATAGAGTCACATGGCAAAGAGTACGGATATATCCTGTGTTACTGGGAGAGAGTGAAGCGTTTGGAACAGTCATACAATCTACCACAAATACTTAGAGCTCCATGGGCTTGGTTAGGGTAATATTTTCTCAGAGAGTGAATTCATCCTTTTCTTCATTGGTTGATTCTCCTACTTGTTGCAACTTCCTCGGGGGAATCAACTCTCCTTGGTAAGAGCAAAAAGCATCCAGTTGGCAGTGTTAAAAGAAGCAAAAACTGGGCAAAACCAGGTTCAGAGTCTTCCCTGGAAGGTACATCAGAGATGTACATCAGAGACAGGGGCATGGCATCTAAGGGTGTTTAGAAGATAGTAGTTGTAATAATGGACTGTGTAATAGAGACTAAGAAAGGAAGGCAAAATAATAACAAAGTTATGGGGTCCTTGGATTGGTGGTCTTGATGAGGCTCAAAATACATTGCAGTGGAAGTTCTAGAAGGTCTAGAAAAATCTGACCTTCACAGTTTGATAAGATTTAGGCAAAATGTGTTGGAAGGGTGGAAAGTGTTAGCTAAAGAGTGCTGGATACTGTGTAAGATAGCTACTAGGGATGACAGAGTCCAAGGACTGTTGCTGGTGAAGAAAACCTGAGTACTTAGAAATACACTTGTTGGGATCAATGACGAAAGATGACCCAAAAGTTCAGAAAGGAATAGAGACTCTTCAGTCTATTTTAAGAGCAGATTGTATTACCTTAGACGTAAAACTTTTCCTATAAGAAAAATGGAACTGAAAAATCCTTTGAAAAGTTCCTCCTGAGAATTTTCATTTCCAAGTACTATAAAAAATGATTGCAGTGTCTCTTATATTAAGGTTAATACTGATGTTAAATGTGAAATATATGAAAACCTGTTGGAAGTCTCTGAAACGGAACTAATACACCTGTAGCTAGCTTACATAATGAGTCTCCCTTTGTTTTGTGGTATTTGGCCTCAGATAAATTGCTGATCTTAGCCCCTGCTCTGTTGCCTTCTACTTGCTGAGTCTTTGCCCATATAGCTTGATGAATCTTGTGGAGACAAACATAATGCCTGCCACTGCTGTAACTGACCTGGGGCTGGGAGTGCTCGTTTCAGCACTGAACACATTTTCTCATTTTTTCTGTTGTTCTTTTTGTCTCTAGTTTTGGAGGTGTTGGAGGTTATGATTACAAACCTTGAAACATTCCCTGCATTGGGAGATGAATTGAAACATGGTTGTTCTGTTGAGATACCCTCTGGAAGAACCATACACACATACCCGTTTATCAGTAAATGTGACTGGTGAACTGTGTGCCCTAGAATGTTTCTAGAAGAATCAGCAAAATGAATATAACCAACACACCAGGTGGTATTTCATAAAGATAATTTATGTCTAAACCAAAGGTAAAAGGAGATTATAGAGCTCATTTTTTTCTTTTATTCCCTTTCTCCTCTCTCCATCCTATCATCCCAGCACTCATATCATTAAACCACAAAGAATTTACTTCTCCCAGCCTTCAAAATTAATAAAGTACCCCACCTCTAGAATCTAGACATAGCCACTGTCCAGCAGAACTTTGTGATGACAGAAATGGTCCATATCTGTGCTGTCTAATATGGTGGCCTCTAGCCACATGTGGCTATTGAGAACTTGAATTTTTATTTTGTCTGATTGTGAATAATTCAAATTTAAATAGCCAGACGTGATAATGACTACCTTATTGATCAGTGCAACTAATCAGTTCAATTTACTGAGTACCTGCCTTATGCAAAAGAGTGTAAGAGAAAAATGGGAAAGACACAGAGCTTTTCTTCTGAAGAAACATCCTTGATGCTGGTCCATCAGGCAGCATTTCTAAAGCAGACAAACTCCCTGGAACAGAACAAGAAGGATAGCTTACCCCCTAGCCATCCTAGAGGTGAAAAATCTGACTCTCATAGTTTGATGTAGGATTTAGGCAAAATGGGTGTGTAACACAACATAACTAAGCTATAGCAACTTTGCTTGATATATAAGGCACGATTATCAGAAATATCACTGAAAATGTTCCAACAACTGTCTTAATCAAGTTTTTATGGTATAAAAACACAACTCCAATATTTGTGGTTTACAATAACATACATATATTATTCTTACCCATAAGTCTGCAGATTAGCTGGGTAGCTCTGCTTCTGACTACAGGTTGGGCTTAAATCGGTTGCATGTATCTGTCACCCTGGGAAGCTCTCCTGGAATATGGTACAAGAGGGCAAGCCAAACAAAACAAATACACTGAAAGTTCTGTTCATGGTATTTGCACTAACATTTCATTGGCCAAAGCAAGTAACATGGCCAACATGAAAATCAGTGAGGCAGGAAGGTTTTCCCAACCTGCCTTACTAAGAGGCATCATAGAGTCACATGGCAAAGAGTACGGATATATCCTGTGTTACTGGGAGAGAGTGAAGTGTTTGGAACAGTCATACAATCTACCACAAATACTTAGAGCTCCATGGGCTTGGTTAGGGTAATATTTTCTCAGAGAGTGAATTCATCCTTTTCTTCGTTGGTTGATTCTCCTACTTGTTGCAACTTCCTCGGGGGAATCAACTCTCCTTGGTAAGAGCAAAAGGCAGACAGAGCACCGAAGGTATCTAGTTGGCTCAGTAACCCAAGGCAAGTCAGAAGCCATGATACCAGGAGAACACGCCTGGGGAATCCTGGGATCTCCTTCCATGCAACAGTGTCCACTACAGAGAATAGGTGAGTTACTGGGGATTTGCCAGAACTCTCAGTTTATTGGCACTGACTACGACTGCATAAGAAGAAGACATAACAAGTTTGTAGTATACAGGGTGTTTGTAAGTTTGCAGGCTCAATATAATCTTTAAATTTGAAATCCAAGTCCACCCCCTTGTGATCTCTTTCTCTGTCAGTTCCCCAACACTTCCCTAGATCATCTCCCAAGGCAGAACTAGTAGACGGTACATTGCTCTTCTTCTAATGACTGCTTTCTTCATTTGCACGTGGGTTTTTAAATCATTTACCCATTCATCCATTTATCCCTTCAACAAATATTGATTGAACATGGCTGGAACGTTTATTTTTAATATTTAATGAGAGAAACAATACAAAATACATCGTCGCCCAGAAAAGCTGGAGTGGCAGTGGCCCAAAACAAAATCCGCTCACTGCAGAACACAAAAACACAAAAAACACCGGAAGTTTACGCCATTCTCCTGCCTTCACCCTCCCGAGTAGCTGGACTACAAGCGCCCGCACCACGCCCCGGCTAGTTTTTTGTATTTTTTTAAGTAGGAGACGGGGTTTCACTGTGTTAAGCAGGAGTTCTCGATCCTCCTGAAGCCTCGTGATCCACCCGTCTCGGCCTCCCAAAGTGCTGGGATTACAGGCTTGAGCCACCGCGCCCGGCCGGGAAATGTTTTAAGCTCTATGCATACTGCTGTGAACAAAAGAGAAAGATGTGTCTTTCTGATGAGAAATGAAACTAATAGGCAATGGAACAAGTAAATACATAACACAATGTTTTAAAAAGATGAAGTGCTTGAGAATGACTGGGGTGCTGTCTATCTTACACATGGTGGTTGGGGAAGTTAACTCTGAGGATACGACCTTGGCGAAAAGGCCTGAATAAGTGAGGAATGAAGAAAATAATAGCAAAGTGTTCCAGGCAAAGGGAGCATTGATGACCCAGGGATATGCGAAGCATGTTTAAGAAGGAGCATGAAGAACAGTGTGGCTGGAACAGAAGGAGGTGGGGAGAGAGAGCAGGAAGTACTTAGACCAGATAGGGATTGGGGGCTTTGTAGGCTGGGAAGTCACTGGAATATTCTGAGCAGGGGAGCAACATGAACGTAACTTGAGTGAGAAGGCATGCCGTTCTGGAGCATACTGGCATGGTGTCTGCCTACTTCCATGGCAAACCCACTTCTGTTCTGTCAAGCTGTTCTCCAACTGTGCACTTGCTTCGTCTTGACTCATCATTTCTTATGATTCCAAGAACTTAAGCAGTCTGTACTCTCCCCTTCTCCATCTCACATGTCTTCCAGGATCCTCTTTGTATTCACTGTCCCTTGATATTTCTGTTAGCTCAACCTAATACATTTCCCACATCTGACCCATTAAGATGGAAATCTGATCAATCCATTAGGCTTATGTCACTCACTGCAAACATGCTAATTGTACGCTTGCTGTGTGCGAGGTTTTGAACAAGGAAATAAGAAGGCTCAAATGTGAATTGAAATGGATCTGGCAGTTCAGGAATTTCAGTGTAATATGGGGTTTCCCGTATTGTTTTAAGTATAAAGACCTCCATTACCATTAAAAATTCTCCATCTCCTGCCTAATAATACTATATGATCTATAATATTCATTCATTGAAGAACTACATAATGACAAGAAGTTCTTATGCATTTTTTTTTTTAATAAAGTAGAGTTTCACTCTTGTCGCCAAAGCTGGAGTGCAATGGTGTAATCTCGGCTCACCACAACCTCTGCTTCCCAGATTCAAGCGATTCTCCTGCCTCAGTCTCCCAACCAGCTGGGATTACAGGCACCTGCCACCACACTTGGCTAATTTTTGTGTTTTTAGTAGAGATGGGGTTTCACCATGTTGGCCAGGCTGGTCTCAAACTCCTGACCTCAGGTGATCCACCCGCCTCAGCCTCCCAAAGTGCTGGGATTACAGGAGTGAGCCACCGTGCCTGGCCAAGAAGTTCTGATACATTTTCTAACACTCTTTATGCATTTATTTTGTATTAACACAATGGCTTCTCACCTAATAGTAAACACGTTTCTGATACAAGTTACCTATTCAGTACAATGTGAGCTGTGAGTGTGGATTTTCAATACTTTGTGATAATTTCATCTCACATGACACCAGTGGAACTGAAAAGTACCAAACCCGGAACAGAACCCAGCTGGCCCCCAGCTCCTTTACTCTGACAATAGGGGCAAAGCTCAATATGCAGAAATGTTGAGCTCTGGGGATGCCCCAGAATAAATGCATGGCCTCACATGAGTCAGCATGAGAGTGGCCCATGAGCAACTGTGCTCCTGAATCAATTCCAGAAAGCAGGGGCAGGCCTGGCTACATAATTTGCAGGTCCCAGTGCAAAATGAAAATGCCATCCCCTTTCTTCAAATACTTATTAAGGATTTCAAGACAGTGACAACTGAACATGAAAACAAGTTAAAAGAGTCTACGCACAGGGCCCGGGGTGACTGGTGAAACCAGCCCTGCATGGGAGCCTACTATAAACTAACACGTCTGCGCACACTAACGCAACACAAGCCATTTCCATTCAGCAGCAGCAAATAAAATGGCGGCACCTACCACGTGCCAGGCATTTCTCTAAGTGCTTTGTGTGTAATATCACATTTAACTTGTGAAATAAGTACTCTTCTTATTCCCATTTTGCAAATAAGGAAACTAAGGCACAGATAGATTTAGCAAATTGCCGAGATTATATATCTAGTGAGACAGAGAACCAGGATTCGAACCCACAGAGTCTGGCTGCAGAATGTAGACCTGTAACTCCTAATGTGATCCTGTTTCCCTAATGTTGCTTGGCTTGTTTTGAGGATTAAATGAGAAAATATAGGCGAAAGTGTTTGTTAATTTCATGTTAGACATATTGAGCATCTACTATGTATCAGGTATTGTTCTGAACCTATTTTAGCTCATTTAATTTTCCAGTCATATGGATATGTATAATTATTAATGTAGAGGTAATCACGGAATAGAGAGACACTAAGTAAATTGCCCCAAAACACACAGCAAGCGAGATATTGAGCCAGGGTTTGAAATATGAAAGTAAGTAGAAAATAAGTAACAAAAAATGAGAACATTCATTGTTATGCAGTTATAGGTATTATATAGTTACTATGCAATCATAAGAAATGTTGTGTTTTCTTGTAGGAGGGTTCTGAAAGCATTATCTTTAAAAAATTTCCTTTAGGGTGGAAAGAGAATGAAAGAGTATAGTTAGAATCAGAAGACACAATAACAGTAGGCTGTGGTATTCACATTTGATGGAAAAACAAGGAGCCCTTATGTTTTCTGGGTAATTCATGTCTTACTTTTTTTTATGATGTTGAAATTGATTCTCTAGTAGAATGTAAATAAGGAGGCTTTCCTTTTTCTCAATTTTCCTCCATTTTCTTACTAATTAAACTTGTCATAAGGGTAATGATTAATCTTTCTCAACCACCGACTACCCTGCCCCCATCTGTGCTGAGCAGAATTTCCACACCGTTTGAAATGTTTGCTCTCTGGTGCCGTAAAGAAACAGCACTTGAACATAAGTTTAATTTATTTAGTAAGCTACTTTTACTTCCTGCAGAAAGGGTACACTCGCCAGCAGTTTTGCCAGCAGAGTACACCGAACAAAGAAGACAGGGTCGTTTATAACCTGATGCCTCTACCTTACTGCTGTGTTCAGTTTCCATTGGCTGGAACGGGACCTCACATTCTGTATTCGTCCTGATTGGCTGGCAACTTAGAACTTTTTAAAAGCGGCAAAGGTAGAGGAGAACAAAGGAAGGAGGGAATAACTTGTGGAATGCTGAGAAAGATAAAAACACTTTTAAATAAGGAAGAGGAACAGGCTATAACCTAATGCTTTATTGGACCAGTATAAGCATGCCAGGGCAAATATTTAGGCTAAATTGTGAGAGCTAAGAACCCAAAGTACATTGATTTCTTTATTATGGCTAGCAGATATTTAAGAATATTAGCATAGGTCTTTGAATAAATTTTGCTTTTAAGAGAAGTTACTGTTTATTCCTAATTAGACGGGGAGGAAGGTCTTTGAAGAGGAACCTCTATTTTACATTTTACAACACTGTGCAAAGATTACCCTTCAAAGGAAGAGCCTGGGCCAAAATTGTGCGTGTACAGAGACAGCGAGTTCATGGGTAAAAAGATTGTCTCCTCGTGAAAACTCAGAGTACAAATCTTTTCTGTCTCTTGCCGCAAAGTGTGCACTATTTAGTTTACCAAGACACAGACCAGAAATCAAACCCCCAGTGGATGTTTTCACTTTTATTGCCTATTAGTGAGCTTCGGTGAGCTGTTGAACATTAGCCATTACAGATAATGAAATCACCTTTTTCTCGTACCAGGAGTTGATCTCAAGCTAGTCTTTATGTTATTCCCAGCTTCCTGTGAACCTCATCACAGTGATTGTGTGTATTCAGGAAAGAGTGTTTGAAAACCTGTTAGTGCCTTGTGGGAGAAGCAGAGGAATCAAAGCTTCAGGTTTCTGGAAATTTGTGATGGAAAAAAGACGTGTACCCTTGGACACCTGATAAACACCATGGGAAGTACAAGGACGGGGTCTAGGAGAGAAATCCCTTTCACTAGAGGTTTCAAAATGGAGAGAAGGGGCTGTGAGCTGATCCATGCATCCACTAAGAGACCTAATGTCTTACGTGCCTTCTGCACTTTTTGAAATTTTCCCAGATCTTTCTCATTCAATGTAAAGCCCATGTAAGCATTTTCATATCAGATTCCATCCATGCTCAGGAATCGCTTGTAATCGTGAGGTATTTTACCGAACTTTCCCATGATTCAGCTTACAGGAAGAGAAGGAGAAATCAAAGATCACAGAAAGACTTACATTTTTAATTGCCAGGTCTCAGGCACTGTAGCATTTAAACGCTCCTGGTGACTATGGTAGCTTACCTCCAAGCTGGCTGCCATCAATGACTTTCTTCCATGTGACCCATGCAATTCTTCCATTGAGAGGTTGAGTCTGTTTCTCCCCTTCCCTTGAATCTGGGCTGATTTGACCAATGGAATGTGGCAGAAGTGGTGTTCTGGGAATTTCAAGCCTAGTTCAAAAGAAATCTTGCATCTCTTGCCTAATTCTCCTGGAACACTCTGGGAGCTCTGAGCTACCTACTGTGTAAGAACTCCAGCTACCATGAGGTTGTCATGCTGGAAAAGCCATCTCTAGACACCACAATAATGGTTCAGCTGAGCCCAGTGTCCCAGGCATCCCAAACAAGCCTCTGGACATGGGATTTTACCTCGGTACTTCCAGACCAGTCCATCTGTCAGTTGAATAAGTCAGAGTGAACTTAGACACGATGTGGAGCAGGCCACACACCCCTGTAAGACTCAATTGAATTTTCCATTGATAAAAAGTATGAAATACAATAAAATGGAGGTTGTTTCAACTCACTATGTTTTAAGGTAATTTATTACAAAACAGTGAAGACTGGATCGGTGACCAATCAGATCTCTAAGAAAATATTGGCTTCACTGTATGTTTATAAAACAGAACAGACTTCATGTAATGTCATGTAATGGATCCCCATATTTCACAGATAAGAAAACTGAGGTTTAAAGAGCCAGGCAGTCATCCAGGATTCCCTCTTTCTCTTTCATGACTTTCTTCTTTAATTAACCTTGGCTGTTCTTAGAATAAATTAGAAAAGTTATTAACGCTATTCTTGAATCCATCAATAATGTAAACAAATCTGAAATGGCTGGGAAGAGCAAATATGAAGAAATGGAAAAGATCTACCTAATTTGCCTCGTAGCCCCAGTAGGGCCCAACATAATTTTAGGTACTCAATGAATTATCATTGAATAAACAAACAAAACAGTGAATGAGTAAATAAGTGAAACATCTTCTCTAAGTAAATTGAGAGTTTTGCAACTAAGTAGTTCAGTGTGTGATTCACTGTATCTACTCTATTTTTCACAGTTAATTCATCTGACCCTTGGCCTTTTGACAGATGACCCCTGGAGTGGCAACTAGTAAACAAATATTTGTCTCAGAATCCATGACTCTGTGGCATGGCTTTCTGAAGACCAGAAGGCCTGTGCCTGCCAGAACTCCATCTCTTACAAAGAAAATGGCTGTTCCTGGAAGCCGCCCTTCTCCATATTATGTACCATATTTGCTTTTCGGTGCTGCCTCTTCCCTGGAGGTCCCGCTGGCCACATGACAATTCAGACAAGCAATGGCTCACTTTTTTCCTGTGAGTAAATTCATTCTTCATGATTGTTTTGTACCACTTTGGAGTACAGTTATTTGGACAGAAGAGCTGAAAGTGACCAATGAGGGAAGCATATGGTATTTGTTTGTGTCATATTTGTGTGTATTCAACACGGAGGCCTGAAAATGACAAGAGTCCTGCTTATGGGGAACTTACATTCCCAGTAAAGAACAAACTACTTTTATATTCTCTGTTTCTCCAAGTCAGTTGGTCCTTTGGAGATTGAACAGCACATATTTAAAAAAAAAGCACACAACATCACTCACTGGTCATTAAGCTAGGAGAGCCCTTCTCCCAAGTCAACATCAAAGCTCATGTTTATTGATATCACGAATCATAATACAGTGAAACTTCAGAATGGCAGTGCCCATAGCCTAGGGCAGGAAGTTGAATTTAGGAACTGGGAGGCAAATAGTTCTTTCGGTAGATTTTGTTGATTGGGGTATCCTGCAGAAAGACACCCTTGACCTTTTGACCTTTGACCCCCTGGGAGCACTGAGTCTGCAGCTGCTGCATCTCCTGGGCTCTCCCCCAAGAAGCAGAACTCTGAAGGTCCCTTGTGAACAGACAATGTGCTCTTATCCAAGAGGGATGGGACTGCCTCTTTTCAGGGAAACAGTCCAGGGCCCCTGTCTTTCAGGGAAATTACTGAATCATAGCCAAACTACAAAAATCAACTGCTAGAATAGCCTCAGAAAAATCTTTTTTTAAAAAAATAAGTAAATGTAATTCAAGAGACATTGGAGTTTTTAAGAGCCCAGCTCCCATTTCTGCCAAGACATCCATTGCCAATAGAAGACCTGGGAGGTACCAGTGCTGTTATTCTGAGGTAAGGCAGCTCACCAGCTGGGCCTTTCAGGGGCCAGTTGCACACCAGGCCCCAGTGCCAACCAGTAAAACCATTCTTCATCCTTCAGGCAAGTAAATATTCACCAAAAGCAGGACTAGATGCCAGACATTGTGCTATGCGCTGGGGAATAGAGTTTGCATAAAGAAGACACATGGTTCCTGCCCTCATAGTACTTACAGTCAGTCTTTTGGAAGAGAGAAATATTAATCACACAATCCCATAAACAACATATAGTTGTAACTGTGGTAAGTGTTAAAAAGACACTAAATGATCAACTGTAAAAAGGGGATTTGACCAGTCAGTGAGGTCAAGTGAGTCAGCTTGGAGTAAGAGAAGTTTGAGCTGAGCTTTCAGATAAGCTGAATAGTGTTTAACTAAATGATAAGTGGAGGGGTTAGTATTCCAGCCAGACAAACAGCATATGCAAAGGCCCTGCAACAGACAGAACATGGGAGGGATGAAAGTTTAAGGGATAGAAGATGACCAGAAAGGCTGATGTGGAATAGTAGATATGGAGATGACCATGTAGAACCCTCTAAATCACACTAATCAGTCCCGTCTTTATGACTTCAAGTTAGGGGAAGTAGCATACATGACATAGTCAGATTGGGGTTTGAAAAACCAGGTGACTTGCTTACTGAACTCAGTGGAGCAGCTGGTATCAGCTGACCATGAAGAAGTTGAGCCCCATGCTTTGACCACAGGCATCAATTTCCAGCCACAAAGAACCTTGTAGGACTCAAGTACCTACTGTGTCTCCCTTGTCTTCCATTACTTCCTGATCCTTCTCTTTCTTCCCCACTCCCAAACCCTTTTGTCTAAACCAGTATGCTGATCAGCCAGCTCCTTCTAATCCTATCACTTCCCCAAAGGTTCCCTCTGGCTTCTTGCTTGTAAGTGAAGCCTGGGTGTCCTTTGAGGACACAGCTTCCAATGTGACTGCCTCAGGCTGATGTCCTTTTATCTCTTCCAGCCCCACATATCACAAGTGCAGGAAGGGAGGATGGAACTCTTCCTTACCTGCAAATGCTACTACTTCCAGCTGCTTGTTCCCAGTTCCTTCTTGTTCAATCCACTCTTCCTTTGAAATGCAAATAATCTTGCTTAAGCATGTTTTCCCTTCACCAGGGAGTCAACTACCAAGCTCTTAAAGCCAAGAGCAGGTGTCAGATTGTGTCAGCAGCAGACACCCTTTCAATGCCACCCTGTATCATTTCTTAGTGCTTGTTCAAATAGCCCCACTGGGGCCATTCTTTGACCACATTGTGACTGCTAAGCCATTGGTGCCACCTTTCTTTCTCCCTAGGTCTCTGCCTCTGCCAGTCTTCACTGTGCTCTTTATCCAGATTGGATTTCATGATCCATCTCTGTGGGCAGGACATTGAATTAGATGCTTCCAGGGAGGCATCAAGTCATAGTATGAGACAAAAAGAGTGAGACAGACAACATTGTAGGACTCTTCAAGAACTGATTACATGACTTTTAAAGTCCCACATACCCTCCAAGGAAGAACTGAAAATGAGAAGAGAAGATTGTGTAGGGTGGCTTTTTGGAAGGAGCAGTTGCTATGCTGAGTACCCCCACTCTAGACAGGGTGCAGGAATGTTACCTTCATCACCTTAAGCCTAGTGAGGGGTGCTTCTACAATGCCATGAAGAGAACTTGAAGTGTATTTCTTGCCATTGGAAAATATAGAAGATAGTAACTGTATTACTTATAGGAAAACTAAAGGAAGCAAGGAAGAGGGCTGCATTTGGAAAAGAATAGCACTCCCCTTCAATGGCACCATGCTAGGATCAGCCTACACTTCTGGAGCATTTTAGCACAAAAGCACTCATCTGGTGAGTTTTCTGTGGGTTGAATATGAGCCATGGAAGTGAAATAGGAACACCAGAGCCATTTATCACCTGCTGTATTAGTTCATTTTCACACTGTTGATAAAGACATACCTGATACAGTTTAGTTCTGTGTCCCCACCCAAATCTCATCTTGTAGCTCCCATAATTCCCATGTGTCATGGAAGGGACTCAGTGGGAGATGATTGGATCATGGGAGCAGGCCTTTCCCATGCTGTTCTCATGATGGTGAATGGGTCTCATGAGATCTGATGGTTTTAATAATGAGAGTTTCTTTGCACAAGCTCTCTCTTTGCCTGCTGCCATCCATGTAAGACGTGACTTGCTCCTCCTTGCCTTCTGCGATGATTGTGAGGCTTCCCCAGCCACGTGACCTCTACCTCTTTACTGATCCTGTTCACATAGGTGCAAAGGTCTCCCAACCTACAAAAGCAAACTAAGAGAAAAATAGACCCCATGGAGATGTTTCCCTGATTCTTCCAACTCACACTCAAACTTTGCCACAGTGACGTCTATACACTCTTGTCTTCACAAGCTTACTTCCCATTCTCTCCACACCTACTTACAGCCCGGTTTTCAGAGAAACCAAGCCACCCAACTACTCTCTAATGAGTTTAAGGTGAATGAGCCCTATAAACATTGGCCTCTCATTGACTTTTGATATATTGACACTCCTTCCTTTCTTCTTTCATTCAGCAAAGATTTATGGAAGATCTGCTATGTGTATGGCAGTATGCTGGGTGCCAGGGATATAGCTATTGTTCTTAGGGAGCTTAAATTCTTGAAACCTTCTCTTCCTTGATAAAAGTGTCATCACAATCTCCTGGTCTTTATACTATTTCTCTGGCCATTCCTCACATCCCTTGCTGATTAATTCTACTCCTTTCAACCTTCAAATGTTGTGTTGCCTGCAGAGGATCACTGCTGGGCCATCTTCTTTTCACCTTTACATTGTCCTTGGGCATCAACTTATATGCCAGCAAACCTCATTTATATGCCCAGGTCAGACCTCTCTAGCGAGTTCTGGATGTTTGTATTCAACTGCCTACTCTACATGTTGTGGGCTGGTCCATCAGCACATCTTCTCCACACTTTCTAAACTGCTCCTGTCATCTCCCCATAACTCTGCTCCTCCTACAGTGGTTCTTGTTTCAGTAAATGACATCCCCAGTCAATTCTTGTGGTTGCTCCATGACAACCTGTATTACCAAGTGGATGCTGTCATGATGTGCACGCCACAGCTTTCTCCACATGCAGTTACCAAGCCCTGTTTATTTGATTCCTAAAGTCCTTCTATATCTCCACATTTCTGCTGCCATCAGCCTGGTCCAAACCACCATCATTTTTCACCCAACCCATTGCATGGCAGTCAGAGCTCTCTTCCTTTGTCTCACAGTAGGGTGAGGGTAGAAGGGAAAACAATGTCTCTAGCTAAACTTTCAGGAAAGGCGACACTTGGGGCATTAACTTATGGTTCCTCCAGCCAGACATGTCCACAGGGGGACACTTTGCCTATAATATAGCTCCTGACAGAGGTGTGTGTTGTACTTGCCCATGACTGTTTCTTCCTCTATTCTGGACATCACCTTGGCCTTTATTTTAGAGGCAAACACACAGAGGGACCCAGGGTAAGTCTGAGTCATTCTTCACTCAAGGAGTTCAGTGGTAACTCCAAAGATAGCTGACAGTGGGGAAGGCTGGAATGCTGAGTGCTGAGTTATTCTCCTATCCCAGGCACCTCACCCCCTTAGCCCAATCAAAGAGCCAGGGCACTCCCCACCCAGACTTCAGAGTGTTGTCCCAAATATACCCTCTAACATTATTCTTCCTTCTCCATCTGCCTTTCTGCTTTCACCTTTTTCTTTTTTTTTCCTGAAATCTCTGCCTCTCCACTTTCCTGGGTACGCTGTCTTCCCTCAGAAGTCAGTGAGTCCCAGGTCTCTGTGTGGGTCTGTTTTTGAAATTTCCAGGGTCTGCAGAAAGTCAAGGCCATTGTCTTTTCTGTTGCTGGGGGTAGGGAAAGGTCAGGTTCAGGTCCTTAGAGTTGGGGAGGAAAACATCTGGATTACATTTTGTAGCTTTCTCCATAAATCTATAAAACAAACAAAAACCCAAAAATAAGCCATAAAGAAAGCATTTTGCCCAATGAAGATTAATGTCATTCCTTAAAACCTTACTGACTTATCTATTTATATTTCTCCTTTGAGTATAAGTTTTTCCTATATTCCCCAAACCCTTCCACTCAGGGTCTGCCTTCTCCTTGGGTGAATCTTCTCCCCTTTCTTCAAGCCTCAGTCTAAAATCTGTTCCTTCCTGTTTCCTAAGGGCCCCCTTGTTGACTAGATTCACAGCACTCTCTCTGCAGTCCTCTTTCACAGCACAAATAAACACTGTAAGGAAATTATCACTGAGTGACTATTTAACACACGTCTCCTCATTTGGATTGTAATCTCCAAGGGCAGAGCCTCTGTCTCCCTCTGCACTGTATATCCACATCTGCACACAGTAGTCTCAGTTAACTATTAAATGCCTACTAGATAACCAGGCATTTTAAATAAACTACAGTCATTCATTCATTCCTCACAACATTTCTGTAAGATGAGTACCTTACAGAGGTAGGAAGAAAAGTGAGGGAAAGAGAAAAGTAATTTGTCCATATGCATAGCCAAGTAATTTGCCCTAATAATGTACAGGGTGGGTACAGGATCTCAATCCAGGAAGTCTGAACAAAAAGTTATAGACTATATATGAAATATACCTATAGATCAGTTTAAAAACTTCAGTTTCTTTAAAAAAATTTAATTGACACAAAATAATTATAAATATTTATGGGGCACATAGTGACATTGCAATACATGTAATGTATAGTGATCATATCAGGGTAATTAGCATATCCATCATCTCAAATGACTCAGTTTCTTGATGACAGAATAAAATTGATATTAGGAAGAACAGAGAGGAAGTCCAGTTATAAAGTTCTTAAATGGGTGGCTGAAATGGGGTATTGTCCCATTTCTGTCTGATTTCTAGATAAATTATAAAATTTTGAAACAAGCTTTCTCTTAAAGTATGGACATCCCCTACCTGACCCCTCACTCATCAGATTTAAGGTTTGGTTTTAATTTTCTGTTGTGTTCTATTACTGTGGAAGAAGCTAACTTAATAATTTGCTAATATAGAAACTTACTTCCATATGGGACAGAGAGGGGCTTTTCTCAGTGATTATATGGGCAATGTTTTAAACTCTTAATTGTAATCAACTTTTGTTATACTTCAGAAATCCTCCAGCAAACATCTCTGTATGATTCTCTAGGATGAGAAGATGGTATGAATTGATGTCCTGGCTATCAGGAAGTTAAGGATTTAGGACACCCTGAGTTAGGCCATCTAGCTTCTGTTAGCTCCAGAGTGAGCAGTGGGAACTCAGAAGCCTTAGCCAGTTATTTACACATTAAAGAAGAGATTCTTTAACTCACTTTGATAGAAATAGATGATAAGAATCGTGGTGCTGGGCCAGAATGCCAAGAGGATTCAATGTCTTCCATCTTATAAGGCCCCACAGTCCTTTTATGCTAAGAACTGCTTTTAAGTAACAAACAAAATAATTGATCATAGAAGCTCAATGCTACCTCACCACTGTCTTTATTTCCTTCATTGAGTGCAATAAGCCAAAAGTGAGTCTTAAATTCATGCTCAGTGAGTTTTAAGTCTCACAGGGATGTTCAGAGAATCCCTTTGATGTCAAGAGAATGTTGTTCAGAATAATTAGGTAAGAGGGCAGTGCTGTGTGTCTTGTGGAAATGACAGCTCGGGGGAAGGGTTAGTGAGCCATGGAAACCAGTTTTTATTTGAGGTAAAGAACACATATAAGAGTCAGGAAAGTTGGTGTTTGAAGCAAGGTCATGCATTGTTCTTAGACCAGACTAGGAAAATGAATGAGAAAGATGATGGGCAGATTGAGGGGAGATCAGGACTTACAGAAAGAGGGCTCCGTGAACCTCTTTCAGCATTAGAAAAGAAATGAAAAAATAAATCTGTTGTGGAAAATTAAGCTATTAGCTGCACTCAATAACCCCTAAAGCTATTTTAGGCCAATTTAGCCCACTTGGGATGCCTGTGTCATGGCTCCCCTCCTCATATTCCCTCATCTTCCCACACTAGCATGCCCTGATCAAGTGTGTAGGAGTTAACTCATTATTTTAGAATGGCAAATAAATGTAATCATAAAGTAATCCATTTTATATTAATATTCTGAATGTTGATCTCATTGTGTGGACTTTATGAAAGAATTAAATGTCTCCCAAAGTTCAGACTCAGATCCCCTGCCTTACCTCATTTAACTGGAGGGAGTTGGCATTTGTTTTGAATGCAGCTTGCCTGGAGCCACCTATGATGTACTGGATTAGAATCCCTGTGCATGCTACCTGGGAATCTGCATTTTCACAGTTTACATTGCTCACGCTATGCTTATGCACACATACTTTTGATATCTGAAAGTATGACAGGTACTGTCCTCAGCTGATAAAATTAGCAGTTTGACTCACACTCATCAAGCCATGGGCTACCCCTTGTTTTTTTATTATAAACACACATTGTCTCCAAAGGTTTACATTTGCTGAAAATGGAATACAGCTCACACTCAAGTACCCTTTGGTCTCTTCACCCCTTTCTCCTAAACATCTGAGGTTCTCAGTCCAAGGCATGGGCTGTGGTCTGAATGTTTATGCCCCTCCTCCAAATTCACAAATGGAAACCTAATCACAAGGTGAAGTGAGGCCTTTGGGGGGGTGATTAGATCATGAAGATAGAGCCTGTATGAAAGAGGCCCTAGAAAGCTGCCTCGCCCCTATACCACATGAGGATGCAGCGAGGAGGTGAGGTCTATGAATTAGTCTGTTCTCGCACTGCTATAAAGAACTACCTGAGCCTGGGTAATTTATAAAGAAAAGAGGTTTAATTGTCTCATGATTCCATAGGCTGTACAGGAACCATGATTGGGGAGGCCTCAGGAGCTTATAGTTATGTTGGATGGCAAAGGGGAGGCAGGAACATATTACATGGCTGGAGCAGAAGGAAGAGAGAGAGGAGGAGATGCTATACACTTTTAAACAACCAGATCTTGCAATAACGCACTCACTATTGCCATGACAACACCAAGGGGGACGGTGTTAAATCATGAAAAACCACCCCTATGATAAATAACCTCCCACCAGGCCCCACCTCCAACACTGGGTATTACAGGTTGACATGCGATTTGGGTAGGGACACAGATCAAACCATATCAGTCTATGAACCAGGAAGCAGACATCAAATCTGCAGGTGCCTTGACCTTGGAATTTCCAGCTTCCAGAACGAAGAGAAATACATTTCTGTTGTTTATAAGCTACCCAGTTTATGGTATTTTATTATAGCAGCCTAAACAATCTAACAAAGCATGCTTGTTCATATGCCCCATGGACTGAAATGCAGTTTACACAGTGCATTTTACATTATTAATGTCGTTTGAATCTCATCAACTGTGAGTTTGAAATCATTAAAATCTCCTCACACTAACTCTCATTATAACTCTGTGGTAGTTTCAACATAATAGGATAATTTTGTTAACTTTAAAAATCATAAAATTTAAAAATTCTTTCTTGGTTTTCCTCAGTGTGTTTGGTATGCTTAGGGATTGAAAATATATGACTTGAATAAAAGATAAGGTCAGAGTAAATTCTAAGCCTCAATGTAGATGGTCATGAGTTTCAAGGAAATACATTTAATAAAAAAGCAGCAGCCTGGGTATTTATAAGTTATTATGGATATAGATTTGGTCTTTTAAAATTATTACTTGCTTTCATTTCTAGCCCCCTCTGGCCTTCTTCCTTTGCTGGGGAAATTTTCTTTCCTTTCTCACATTTTTGTATGAGATGTGTTGCCTTTCTTTGAACAATCGAAGCAGTCTCTATCACTTGAAAGCAATCTCTCAGCTGGAAATTCCACTTGGTGTTTCAGCAAGGCACTGTTAATTAGCTCACAGAGATTACACATAGTAAAACCAAGCAGGTTTGAGTTTCCAGTCTGGTTTTCTTGGTCAGGGCAGGCAATATTTGAAACGAGGTTGTCATACATTTTTTAAATGTATCTGATGCACCATGTCTATTACCACATTATGCAGATGTACTCTGGGAAACAACTAATAATGACAATTGAAGAATAGGAAAGTTAAATATCTGCTGCAGTGGATCATGATCTGAGGAAATGAAAGTGTCACCAACCCTTCAAGACCCATGTTAGCACCCAAGAGAATACTGACAAGCAGACAATATCTTTAAAGAAGTCTCTCAAAGAGACACTAGAAAAAATTCCACTAAGTACACATGAAAAAACGTCTTAACATCATCTCCAATTTTTCTCTCACATCAGAGCAGTAGCCCCTAAAACTCCTCTCTCAAAACTCCCACCACTCCCGTCTCCCAAATCCCAAGCCATGTTGCCTTTTCTCTCTTGCCCCTTCCTCTCACCATCCTGCATAATTTCTAATATAACCCTCTGCCCTTTCAGACAGAACCCCAGGCATGAACATGCTGGTGTGACTTCAGTACAATCAGTAATTTGTATGTAGATTCAAACACCACGATGAATTTTAAGAATGTGGTTAGAATTTTCTTAAATGCAACGTAAGCCAATGTATGGGTTATTGTGAAGTAAGTCCTCGTTTATGAAAGTCTGACCTTTTGGATTCAGAAATAAGAGAATATCTGGTTGTCCCTGGCAAAGGTCAGAAGAGGAACTAGCATGGCCAGCTGTCACTGATACTGTCCTGGTTTTATCACCAAAAGTTTCACATCCTAGGATCTCTTCAGATCTCAGCAGATGGAGACAGTCAGTCACCGAGGAGGAGGCCCTTAGTTATTTCTCTGGCCAGCCTGATGAAATGAAACCCCAAAGAGTAACCTAGAGCATGTAACCCTAAGCATGCTTTGTTAGGCTGTTCAGGCTGCTATAATAAAATACCTAACCAACATGGCAAAATCCTGTCTCTACAATAATGAAATTGGTGCCTCTCCTTTAATTGGACAAGGCAAAGTCATTATTCTTAAGGGATCCATGGGTTACTCAGATAACTCCTTCTCCCCTGCTATAGTTTGAATGTTTGTCCTCTCCAAATCTCATGTTGAAATTTGGAACCCAATGTTGAAGGAGAGGCCTACTACGAAGTGTTTGGGCCATGGAAGCGGCTCCCTCATGAATGAATGAATGCCCTCCTTTGGGGGTGACGGGAGTCACCACTCCATCAGTTCTCCTGAGAGCTGGTTGTTATAAAGAGCCTGGCACCTCCCCCTTCTCTCTCTCTTGCTTCCTGTCTGGCCATGTGATCTCTGCATATGTCTGCTCCCCTTTCATTTTCCACTGTGAGTGGAAGCAGCCTGAGGCCCTTACCAGATGCAGATGCCCAATTGTGAGTTTTCCAGCCACCATATATCACAAGCCAAGTAAACCTCTTTTCTTTATAAAGTGCCTAGCTTTAGGTATTTTGTTATATCAACACTAAATGGACTAAGACATTCCCCACTCTAAATCCCTCCCTTGGTTTCAGCATTCACTGCAGCCTGCTTGTGATAGTGGTAGAGAGCATCTAGGGCAACAGAAGCAGTAAAAAAACTTGTTCTTGGCTGGGCTTGGTGGCTCACACTTTAATCCAGCACTTTGTGAGGCAGAGGAGGGTGGATGGCTTGAGCCTAGGAGTTCGAGGCCAGCCTGGACAACATGGCTAAATCCTATCTCTACAAAAAAAATGCAAAAATTAGCTGAGTGTGGTGGTGTATGTCTGTAGCTCCAGTTACTTGGGAGCCTGAGATGGAGGATTGATGAGCCTGGGAGGCAGAGTTGCAGTCAGCTATGACTGTGCTACTATACTCCAGCCTGGGCAACAGAGCAAGACCCTGTCAAAAAAGAAAAACAAACAAACAAACTTGTTCTTGCTTTACTCAGATCTTTCAAGTCTTATTCTTATATTTTCCAACAACTTAGCTTCATTTTCACCTTTAGAACTAGAAAATTAGTCATTAACCAAATTAAAATGATCTCTACCTGGTGACTTCCCTGCATGGGTAAAATGAATAATTTTAGCCTTGAAGTAATTAATTTTAGTCCTGAAGCAATTTAATTGTCCCCATTTTTATGAGAGGATGCCAACACATAAGTAGATACTGTTATTTCTTTTCTTGTGTAGTTCTAATGACATTATAATGATAGCTGTTTTAAATCTTAAAATGACATTTTGGAAAAAGTCACACATGCCATGCCTTTTCAAAAATTCAAACTGAAGCCCAGGCAGGTATGGTAGCTCATGCCTATAATCCCAGCACTTGGGAGACCAATGTGGGAGGATCTTTTGGAAACAGGAGTTCAAGACCAGCCTGGACAATATGGCAAAATCCTATCTCTACAAAAAATACAAAAATTACCCCAGTGTGGTGGCATGCACCTGTAGTCCCAGCTACTGGAGAGGCTCAGGTGGGAGGATCACTTCAGCTCAGGAGGTTGAGCCTGCAGTGAGCTGTGATTGCACCACTGTACTCCAGCCTAGACAACAGAGTGAGACCTTGTCTCAAAAAAAAAAAAAAAAAAAAAAATCAAACTGACAGCATTTATGAATGGTCAGAATAGTTTCTATTTCATTTTGTCTTGCTTTATGGGCAGACGTGCTGAGGCTCAGCTCCTGTATACCCACTCCCTAGCCCCATAGATTGATTGGAATTGTCTTCATTTTGAGGCCTCATTGCTCACCCCTGTGTGCATGTCCTTACGGCTTCTCACTCATTGGTAACTTGGTATAGTTAATTAGGCCTCCAGTGGGCTTAAGTCATTTATCCTTATAATGGTCAGAGGTTCTTGGCTTAAGCGAGACTGTGCAAAGAGAAGAAGCTAAAGTTTTATAAAAGCAAATCTTATTGTTATTACAAATTCATTTATTAGTTTCAAAAGACAAAAGGCATATGAAGCTAAATCAACAATGAACATCAATTTAATTACATCTTTAATAATTTTAAAAGAAAATATAATAAATGTATCAGGTTTCCTAATAACTATTCTCTTAATACTTTGCTGTACCTTTGCATAATATGTTTAATATACAGCATGAACTAGATAGATCAACATTTAACTGAAACCAATATTTATAGGGTTTATGAAATAATCATTCTATATCTGATACATTGGGAAAACTTCATCATAAGCATAACCAACCTAAATTCTCAGAACAAGTGGTCCACAGACCACATGGCAAAAGAGAAGACTTGCTAAGATAGAAATTCCAAATCCAGGATTTAAAATGGTCTCTGTGACTGTAAATAGCTTAAGTAGAACAGCCTTGTGAACATTTTATGAAATACAACAATCAACCTAAATCTCCTGTTCTCCTTGGTCATCAGCCCAGGAGGCTGGGGAATGTTGCTTCATGTTGCTTCACTCTTCATTTACATGGGCTTCACCTTCCTGACCCTCTTCTAACAGTCAAGCTGTTTGGGGGCATCTTCTGTCTCTCTTGGGTCCTTCCTTTGCCCCTTCACACCAGTTAGGACTCTTTAGGTCTGACCACAAACCAGTTCAACACCAACTTAAGCAAAAATAGGGCTTATTGCAAGAAAGAAGGGAATAGAAGCTCAAATGCTACGAAGAGCTGAGGACATATGAAATGCTGGGGACCTCAGGGTTTGCATCCAGCATGCACTGCTTTTATTCTGTGTATTCTTCAAGGCTTCATCCTCATCAACCACAGACAGGCCATCTCCATGTGGCAGGGATGTGGCAGCTATCCACCCCAGGCTGACATTGATTCAAGGTTTGAGAGGAGAGCTCACCTCCAGTAGGAAAACCCCAGTGAAACTCTGGGCCATTTGTGTCACAGGCTCCTCCCTGAGCCAGTTACAGAGACCAGTGGGATGGAGGGGACACCAAGGTATCCTGTGGTCTCATCACCCAACCCTAATCTCTGCTCAGGAAGGCAGAGTCTATTGTCAAGAAAGGGGCCATGTGTGCTGAATGGACACATTACAATGGCTAATAGTTACTGTGTCCTTAGTGTGTTCCAGGTACTGTTACATTTGTTTTTGGTATACTATCTCTTTAATCTTGCAAGGCCAAGATGCAGGTCTGATTATTGTCACTGTTATACACAACAGGAGGAAAAGAGAACAGTTAAATGACTTGTCTGAGGTCACAAACTTGGTGAATATCAGAGGGAGGAGTTGAACCCAGACTAGCTGACCCCAGACCTAGGCACCCCACGACCCACCTACCAAATCCATCAAATTCTCTTTCCCCCTTTTCTCTCCATGCTGTTCCCTTCTCCTCTGTAGGATGACTGACAGATGGGAGGGCTTGGTCAGGGTTAAGAACTACAGTGCAAGGAATTCTATGGAATGATTTTTGTCCTGGCTACACAGGACAAGAAGGGCCCACAGAGCTTCCTCTGGTCTTTCTCAGTCTCTATTTAGCAGTTTTGGTTGCTATTTTTATTGTGTTCAACTATTATCTCTTTTTTTTTTTGAGACGGAGTCTCGCTCTGTCGCCCAGGCTGGAGTGCAGTGGCCGGATCTCAGCTCACTGCAAGCTCCGCCTCCCGGGTTTACGCCATTCTCCTGCCTCAGCCTCCCGAGTAGCTGGGACTACAAGCACCTGCCACCTCGCCCGGCTAGTTTTTTGTATTTTTTAGTAGAGACGGGGTTTCACCGGGTTAGCCAGGATGGTCTCGATCTCCTGACCTTGTGATCAGCCCGTCTCGGCCTCCCAAAGTGCTGGGATTACAGGCTTCAGCCACCGCGCCTGGCCATGTTCAACTATTATCTCCCAACTAGAACCAAGAACTAGATTCAGATTCCTGATTTTTAGACAGAAAGCAGTGGCTGATATTCTTCAATACGGCAGACAGCACCACTTCTTGTAGGCAAAATGCCCGATGAACATCAGAAAACAATTTTACACTTTGGGAGGCTGAGGCAAGTGATCTCTTGAGCCCAGGAGTTAGAGACAAGCCTGGGCTACATGGCAAAACCCTGTGTCTACAAAACATACCAAAAATATTCTGAGCATGATGGTACATGCCTGTAGTCCCAGCTACGAGGGAGGCTTGAGGCGGGAGCATTGCTTGAGCCTGGGAGGTTGAGGCTGTAGTTAGCCATGATCATGCTACTGCACTCCAGCCTGGGTGACAGAGTGAGATTGTAAAAGAAAAGAAAAGAAAAAGAAAACAATTTTACATAAAACCATGTAGGGTTTATTTGTTTTATGTAAACAAAGAAAAATAACATATAGAAATCTATTAAAATGAGGAATCACTCCTGTTTTATCAGATTACTACCCCAACTTAGAGCTAAATACCCACTAAAATATGATTTAGTGCTTGATTATAAACTGTCTTCTGTTTTGTGATTTCACATCTGTGAGGGGCTTTATAGCCCATCCCAAGTGCCATCCCTCTATGTGACCCCCTCACTGTTGGAGTTTTCCTTTCTCTGTCCTTAAAGCTCTTTGTACCTACATATCCTGTACACGTACAACCCCCTGTTCCATCATTACTTGTTCCCATTTGCTTTCCTTCCATGAACAATTATGATTTGCTGAAGAACAGTAACTGTTCGTGGATCTATATTTTTCTATCATCCCTAATAATAACTGGTACAAAGTACAAGTTCAAGAAATATTAATTCACTTTCCCCATTGATCTCCCTTCAGGTCTTCTAGTACACTCTGCATATTCCTGCCTTAGGCCTATGGTCTTATTCTAAATGTTTGAGTGAACATGCTGGACTCTGTGGGGTGCTTTCTGCCAAAATTAACCCTACTCTATCCCTCTGTTGCCTCTTCAAACCCACTGCTCAAAGTCATTCTGAACCACAAGCAAGAAGAAATCTCAGGCAAGTTTTGCAGTTTTCTGTTCATTCTCAGATAATAGATGAATTGTCTGTATTTCAGAGACACGAGGGGGTTACATCACTTGGTCCAAACCACAGAGCTAAGGGAGTGATGGAGTTGGAACATGCATGCAGCTGTGTAGGCTGCAGCCCCATTCTCTTTCCCACTTCCAAAAACATTTGTTGAGAAAAATCCCGTGTCTTAGGAGGGACCATGCCTGAGGCAAGGTGAAGCCTTCTTAAATGGGATTACTGTCTTTATATAAGAGAAGCCAGAGAGCATGCGCTCTGCTTTCTGCTATGTGAGCACACAGTGAGAAGACAGTCATCTGTGAACCAGGAAGAGGGCCCTCAACAGATACCAAATCTGGTGGCACCTTGATCTTGGACTTCCCAAACTCCAGAACTACAAGAAATAAGTGTTTGTTGCTCAGACATCCACTCTGTGATGTTTCGTTATGGCAGCCCAAACTAACTAAGACAAATGATATCTGCTCTTAAGTCTCTTTATGTGTATGTCAGGTTCGTGTCACGTACCATACATGCCCTCTGGATTTTCCCTCCCTCCACCAGAAAGCACACCGGTACCCCTTTATCAGGCTCTGACAATGCCTTTTCCATGGCTCCCCCACACTAAGAGAAAAGTGTCTAGTCTCAGTAGATGGAAGGTGGCTCCAAGTCAGCTTTTGAGTTTGATGTCAAAAGCCTTTTTAACTTTTTTCTGTTACAATGACTTTCCCCCAAGTAGTGGTTTGTAATGGTGATGTCCCCAAATAGGAAAAGAGCAGGAGTAATGGAAAATACCAAAGAAATAAATTTCAAAACTAATTTCAATTTCAAATTTCAAATATTATTGTTTGAAAAACAGTAATAGCGATTGCAGCTAATTACTTCTAAGCTCTTATAATGTGCCAGGAGCTACAATAAGTAATTCATATGTCATGTATAAATTAGTTATCACTACAACCCATGAGGTAAGCAAATTATCATCCCCGTGTGACAAATGAGGCACAGGCAAGTTCGCTGAAGGCCAGAGAGCCAGCAGGTGTGAGAGCCTGGTGGGACTCCAAGCCATCAGGCCCCAGAATCCATTTTTAACCACCATCCCCACTGCCTCCCTACATTGTGTGGCTTGACCTAGACTCAAAGTAGCTGACTACAGTGTAACGTGGTAAATTCATATCACAAACCAGTGCAAAGTAGGCACCCAATAAATATTGGCTGAAAGAAGACAAATGGACAAATGCAAAAACATGGTTAATGAAAGCACACACAGAGGCAGTCCATCAGGGAAGTGATTTGGAGGCTGTTCACCATATTCTCCAGTCAAATAAAAATGTCATAGGTGAGAGATTTCTGCATGTTCTAGAAGAAACAATGACTGTTCTGCACACAGAGCTCTGAATCCTCCTATGTCCAGACACGCTGTGGACCTGGGCAAAAAGCCAACGTGGGTCTGAGAAGACTCCCTAGAATGAATATATTTACATTTATTCCGTAAACCTGTGTTTCCTTGCCAACCAATAACATCCATCAGCCATGTTATAGGCACTCTCTGAGCTAAGAAAGAGTTCTATTTTTAGCTGGCCTGTGGGTTGGGGCTCCCAGACTTTTATATATTCCATTTTGGTCTTGATATATTTCTTTCTCTTCCCTTTATCTTAGAGTCTGTGCTTACTTCATCAGCAGTTAGAACTGAAAACCTTGAGGGCCTCCAGCAGGGCAAATCAGTTTTGTGTGTTGTTAAAGCTCAGTTCTTGATAGCACTCATGCTGTCTCATCATGAGGAAAATTAAAGTAATAATAAACGTTTTCAAGAGACCTCAAAGTGTGTTTTAACTGCATAAAAATTGGTTTTAAAGAGCAGTAAGCCCTGGAAGCTAAAAGCTGGATGCAATCATGGGATATTTCTAAATCAATGTTCCTGCTTCAACACGGCTATGATATTCGATGATAACTGTACAATGTCCTATTGATCAGTGCCTACCACTGTGCTAGGTTTTGGGAAGGCAGTGTTTTTAATAAGCTTATGGACTTCTTGAAGGAACAAGATATATATACACATGAATAAAGAGCCAAATAAGGCCGGGCATGGTGGCTCACGCCTGTAATCCCAGCACTTTGGGAGGCCGAGGCAGACAGATCACAAGGTCAGGAGAGCGAGACTATCCTGGCCAATGTGGTGAAACCCTGTCTCTACTAAAAACACAAAAATTAGCTGGGCATGGTGGTGCATGCCTGTAATTCCAGCTACTCGGGAGGCTGAGGCAGGAGAATTGCTTGAACCAGGGAGTCAGAGGTTGCAGTGAATTGAGATCAGGGCACTGCACTCCAGCCTGGTGACAGAGTAAGACTCCATCTCAAAAAAAAAAAAAAAAAAAAAAAAAGCAAAAAAAGCCAAATAAGACAAATATTATTGAATGATGAATTAATCTCATAAACAGCAGGCACTGTGTGCTTCTAGGAGGATGGAGGCTCCTGCTGTGTGCTGAATTATGCTCCCTTCCCCAAGTCCATATGATATGAAGTCCTAAACTCAGTACCATAGAATGTGATTATATTTGAAGGTAGGTCTTTAAAGGGGTGATTAACTTAAAACGAGGTCATTAAGGTGGGCCCTCATCCAATATGACTGGTGTCCATTTAAGAAGAAGAGATCAGGATCCAGACATGCACAGAAGGAGGACTGTGTGAAGACAGAGTGAGAAGGCGGCTGTCTGCAAGCCAAGGAGAGAGGCCTCAGAGGAAAACCCTGTGACACCCTGATCTCAGACTTCCAGCCTCCAGAACTGTGAGAAAATAAATTTCCATTGCTGGAGTCAGTCAGAGATACTTTGTTATGGGAGTCCTAGCAACTCCATATATCTCCATTAGCTCCATAAGTGGTCCAGGAAGAACTCGTGGAGGATGGAGAAGTAAAAACCAGGCGAAAGACAGGTAACATCAGTGGATGGGGGCAGGCATTCCTGGCAAAGGGCAGAAGACACCCATTGGAACCAAATTAAATATCTTTGATGTAAAAAACAGCAATTTCATATGGTTCAACAGAATATAAGTAAAGGATCTAGGGTAAGAAGGTGGCTGCCTGTCACACTGGTGAGTAGTGACATATTGCAGTAAAATCTCATGGTTGTAAAGTACCCACTCCACTCAGTGACTGGGGGTCAGTATTCTCTTAGACCCTCAGTTTCCTCTTCTGTGAAGTAAGCACAAAATACTTGTACCTGATTCATAGGATTGGGGAGAGCATTAAAGTAGATGATGCCTGTAAATGCTTAGCACAGGGCCTGGGACATATTTAAGATCTCAGCAAATGTTAGGATAGCTTTTAAGACTCCCTGGGTTGCAGGTAATAAGACCTAAATTGAAAGAATTTAATAGAAAAAGGAGAATTGAAAGAACAGGGATGTCTTACAGAACACAAAGCAAGAACTTAGCTCAGTGGATCTCAACTGGGGGTAATTCTGCCTTCCACGGGACACTGGCAATGTCTGGAGACATTTTCAGTTGTCACAGCCGGGGAGGTGCTATTGGCATCTAGTGGGAAGAGGCCAGGGATGGTGTTCAATACCTTACAATGCTCAGGACAGTCCCCACATCAAAGAATTATCTGGCCCCAAATGTCAAGAGTGTTGCTTGTGGCTAGGGACTGCAGGGTCACCTGGACCCTCAAGGCCACACTTGTCCATGTGTCCTGGCTATTGAACTCTTATCTCTTGGCTCCGAACACACCCTTCTTAACTCTTCTTTGTGATGCTGCAGTTAGATCTCTACAAATCACTTTTTTTACCCCCGGCTAACTGGTTCCATGCCTGGCTTTATAGAGGGGAAGGGATGCTAGAGAGAATCTGCCAGGCTGAAGGAGGGAGAAGGGACTACTTGCTGCCTTGTCCCTAGTTGTCTGGCTGTTGCTGACTGTATCACCTATCACAGGTCTTTGCCCCAGCAGCAGCAGCTGGTTCCTGTTTCCAGCTTTGTCCTGCACACCCATAACCTGCCTCATGGTGACCCTTTGGAGACACCAGCTGCAGCTGGTCAGCACCCTCTTCCTGGGCCTCTGTCTGTGGGGACTTCCTGTGAGTTTCAGAGGCACCAACACCAGCCAGATGGCACTGCTCCTTCAGAGTTCCGAGTCTCAGCTCTTCATGTTCCTTTTCCAAACCTCCAGGTTCTGGTAACTTCCTCCATTTGTTCCCTTAGCCTTAAGAATGTGAGCTGCTTCCTGAAGTTACTATCTCTGTAAAACTTCCATGTTCCCTGTTTGCCACTACAGTCCCCAAAGCCTTTTGACCAAGTTGCATTATTAACTCTTCTGTTAAAATAGCTGGTGTGGTTTCTGTTTTCCTGACTGAACCTGACCAATGTACACAGCACATCGACTCCATTCTTCTTTTTCACAGTGGTTTCACTGCTCAGCTCCCCGTCTCCTGGTTCCAGAGTTCAGATAGTGCAGGTTTAGCCACTTGAAGAGATTGAATCTCTCTCAGTTCATTGCAAATTCCTGAGAAAGAAATTCTAATTGGCCCAGCCTGAGTCATGTGTCCACCCTTGTCCAATCAGCTCTGGCAAACTGGGGGGTCCATGTTGTACAAAATGGCAGCCGTTTCTTCAGGTCAAGGGTTTAGCAGGCCATTACTTTTCAGCTTTTTGAAACTCCTAAGCTTGTCCACTTAAAATATTTGTTGTTAGTTGTAGTTGTTTTATCAAAGAGATACCCTCGAAATGGCTCTTAGTAAGTTATCAGTAAATAATAGCCTTTTTGCATTTTCCTATTTTGTCTTAACAGAAAGTTGGGAGGTGGTATGTATCTTTTAGAAAAGAGGATGCAAACTCATATAGCTTGAGAAATATGACATATGAGATTTGCCTTGGAGCCCTCATATTCCTTTTCTGAACCTATATTTAAACTGATCTTTAGACTAATTTAAATGCAGATTTTAAAGAGGACTAAACAAAATATGATTTCTAATAGGCTGATGAGTCCCAAATACTGAGTTTTAAAAATGGTTAGATAAGTGGTGTAAGATTATAGTCCTCAAAAGCTTCCCCTGGCCTTGGGGCTTATAGAAAGGGATCTGGATTGAGAGGCCAATGCCATAGGTTTAAATCCTATCTCCAAAACATATGCCTCAAGCAATCTCTCTGAGCATCAGTTTTCTCAGCCTTTGTGGATTTTATGCTCAACCTCACAGAGCTGGAGTCATGATTAAATAAAATAATACCTGTGGAAGCTTTGAACAGAATGTCTAGAACTAGAGCCTTCATAACTGTGAGTTATATTCCTTCTGTGTCCTGCAGCATGTTTCTGAACAAAAAAGAATGAGCACAGTCAAGACTTTGTAATAACACTAACATAGACCTGTTACTCCAAAGATGCCAAATGCCGCTTGTACATGGCCTTACTTTGTCTCCAATCCTTGCAATTCAAGGTATCATCAGTCCCCATAGACTGTGGCAGCTGGGCAAACAGGGGCCAAGGGGCACAAGTGTCTGGCTAAGAACACAAGCTCTGAAGTCAGAACCACCTGTTTTCAAATCCATGCTGCTAACACTAGCTGTAGGATGTGGGGCAAATTACTTCTGCTTCATCCATCAAATGGGGCTAATAATGACAGTAGCTTTGTCAACACTCTCATTATGAGGAATGAATGAGATTAACCATATAAAAGCACTTAGCTCAGTGAGTGCCTGTCACTTAGGATTTAATAGCAGTGGGTTTCGCTTAGCTCTTATGATTGTCTTCTGTCAGTAAGCCTCTGGGAATTCGATGATTTTGTAAAGTCTAAAGGCAAAAAGGTTCCATTAGATAAAGAAACTAGAAGATTTTAAAGGCATATGGACTTCTTAATTTCAGAGGCATTCAATTTAATGCCTTTCTCTTGTAGCTGGAAAATATTTCTGCATTTCTTGCTGTTACAATATGCTCCAGGACCACTTTTTCAGTGGGGTCCATGGTTGACATTGACTGAGATGTCAGCTTCCTTACTTGGCACCGTGCAGTTCTCTTTTTCTTGAAAGCTCTATTGAAAGAGTTCCTTAGGTTTGGGTGTTGTTAATAAGGAGGTCAGAGCCTATCTGGGGATGTGTGACCATGGGCTATATAGAGTCCCTCTGTGAATTGAGAAGAGCCACGTTGAACACAGTGCATGACACCTATTCCAGGGCTGCGTTAGGTTTGCAGACTTATCTTAAATATAGCCTCCAATGAGAGAGTGGTCTCAGAAAAATATGCAAAAAAAAGATAGTTTACAATTATGGCAAATGCTTAGTGTTAAATGTCTGATGAAAGAAAATTCTCTTCATATTTAGGATACAAATGACTCTTTTATGTCCATCATCAGGGGAATGGATAAACTGTGCCTTTTCAAACAACAGAATTATATACAGCACTAAAAATAAATGAACAATAGTTTATTTTGAATATGGATGACTCACAAACATAATATTGAGTGAAAAAGGAAGTGGCAGAAGAAATCAATTCTTTAAAAAAATGGCATACAATTTTCTAAAGTTTCCAAGCAGACAAAACTGATTAAATAATATATTGCTTCAGGAAGCATGCTTATGCAGTACTTCTATGAAGAAAGTAAAAGATAACTTTTCCAATTTGAGAAATTCCTTTTTTTAAAAAAAGAATTTTTTAAGATAGTGTGATATATTCATACAAAGAAAAAAGAACAAATTACCCATGCCTGCAAAAATGTGAATGAATGTCACAGACAGTGTGCTGAGAAAGAAGTGAGACGTAAGAGTCCACACTGTATAATTCCATTTATATAAAGTTCAACAACTTGTAGATCTACTCTATAGGGTTAGAGATTAATATAGTGGTTTTCTCCCTGGGGTGGGGAAAGGGGTGGAGGTGAAGTATTCACTGGAAACAACCTGAGAGTACCTCTGAGGTGATTCTATTTCCTCATCTAGGTTATGGTTACATGAATATTTACATATGTAAAAATTACCCTTAGTCCTTCCTAAATATTATTATTATTATTATTTTTTTTTTTTTGAGACGGAGTCTCGCTCTGTCGCCCAGGCTGGAGTGCAGTGGCCGGATCTCCGCTCACTGCAAGCCCCGCCTCCCGGGTTTACACCATTCTCCTGCCTCAGCCTCCCAAGTAGCTGGGACTACAGGCGCCCGCCACCTCGCCTGGCTAGTTTTTTTGTATTTTTTAGTAGAGACGGGGTTTCACCGGGTTAGCCAGGATGGTCTCGATCTCCTGACCTCGTGATCCGCCTGTCTCGGCCTTCCAAATTGCTGGGATTACAGGCTTGAGCCACTGCGCCCGGCCCCTAAATTTTAAAAGTAATTAAAATGATAGTAGTGCATGATTTTTGAAAATTCGAAGTCCTTTTGCTAACATGAAAAGTAAACAAGCAGGTGGGGCACGGTGGTTTATAACTGTTATCCCAGCAATTTGGGACGCTGAGGTGGGAGGATCGCTTGAGCCCAGGAGTTTGAGACCAGCCTGGGCAACAAAATGAGACTTTTTCTCTAGAAAAAATTTCCCAGCTGTGGTGGTACATGGGAGGCTGAGGTAGCAGGATCATTTGAGCCCAGGAAGTCGAGGGTGCAGTGAGCCATGATTGCACCACTGCACCCCAGCCTGGGCAACAGAATGAGATCCTGACTTAAAAAAAAAAAGCACTCTCCATAGTCACTACCATTTTATTTTGTTATTCTGTTGGCTCATGATATCACAAATGAACCACTGCTCTAACCTGTTGAATTTTTTGTAGCACCTAATCTATCCTTCCTTATTTATATGACGTCTCTTCTCTATCAGACTATAAAAAACAGGAGAACAGAATCCATGTCCCAGGTATCCCAAACTGTACACTGAGGCACCCCAGGGTGCCACAGCAAATTCATCGGGTAAATATGGGATATTTTAAATTTTCTAGAGAAACACAGCATCTGGTCAGATACCACATGAACTCCTGGCTCAAAGGTGTTCAGGTGCAGATTTATATTATGCTACATTCTTTTCATAATGTCATATTTTGGCAAAGCTGAATTTAGTGGTCACTATCTTAAAACGCAAGTAAGCATGCAGTGTGGAAGCATCCAATCCGATTCTAAGGTTTGAGAATTTATGCAGTAACCAACATGCACGTAAGTTATTTACAAATAAAATAAAAATACATTTTTCAAAGTATGTTCTTCAATTTTAAATACATTTCAAATTTTAAATACATTTTTTTTCACAGAAAGATTGCAGAGGGTCTGGGGGCTGTACATGGGCAGAGGCCTGGTGAGCTCTATATATATATATATTTATGAGAGCTACAATATATATATATTATGGGAGCTACAATCACCCTCTCCCCACTCTCTGATTTAAAAGACACAAAAATAGATGTCTCTAAGATAAACGGGGATCCTGGGGCTTAAGGGTGTTTAAAGGGCTTCACAGGGGCCAGGGCTTACAGGGGGCGTCCCAGGCGCTGGGGTGGCTCCTGCGTCAGTTGGTAGGACAGTAGGCTTCATTGGATGCCACCTGTTTTTCACTTACGGGGAGACACAAGAGTCATTGTAAACGTGCCAACCAGTCTGGCACTGGCACAGGGCTGTGTAGTGGCCACAGTGGATGCTGCCTGAGTGGTTGCAAAGGGCACACAGCTGGTAGACAGGACTTCCGACTTTGTCACTGGCAAAGACCCCTAGGCTCAGTCACTGCAGTGGGAAGTCGACACCTACAGAACTTTACTTGATGGAGCCTCAGGAGACAGAAAATAGATTCAGATGGAGCATGAAGATGCAGGGGAATCTTTGTATAGTCAAGTTTTGGCACCGCTTGTTTTCTGCCAATGTGGGTCACACACTGGGGCATTCTCTAACTCCAGCTCTTCTTCCTTGGTGAAAAGGCTCAAACAATCCCACAGAGACACCTTGCCCCCAGTGAATCCTTTCTTGGGGATGGTCAGGGAGAGGTCACAAAAAAAAAAAAACCTTGAAGGTCATGGAGTGGTATCCACAGGCCTAGCACTTGAGACAACTTTTCAACTGGCCCACAAACAGATCCACCATCTTGCTGTCCTCTTGTTCTTCCAGATAATGCTTCCACATTAGGTTGGCCCAGTCATCATCATTTAACTCAGGCTCTTTTAGCAGAGCACCCCTCCTCGGTGGGGTGGAGAGGGAGCCGGACCATGGGCAGGGACTGGTGGAGCCCTGCAACCTCCATGGTTGATTTCAAGGTGTAGCTGCTCCATAAGGAATGTCAGGAACTCTTGGGTATCCTGCTGGCTGTATCCAGAGAAGAATGTTTTTCAAATGTCTACTAAATTGTTAATCCATATGTACTTATTAAGTTGTTTAAGCCTAATTGTTAAAAAAAAAAAAAAAAAAAAGAACTGTTAGTTATTACTCTCAGACTGGTGGAGCCATAAAAATAGTACTAACAGACTGGAGGTGCCATGACCAAGAAAGTTCAAGAACCCTGCCACAACTCATTGTAAATAACATGTAAACACAAACACATTCACACATGTGCTAGTCACCCAGTGTGGTGTCTGATGTGAAATGACTTCTTACCAAACGTACTGAAGAATTAGTGAATGAATGAGGAAGCAGCGCTCCTTTGGCTTATCTTCTCATGCCTGGATATGTGTTCAAGTTGGCCATCTCAGTGTGCAGCTCTCTCAGTGAATAACTCCCTTCCAGCCTTCCATTGCACAGGCTGGGGACAAGAAAATGGAAGCTAGGTGAGGTCCTGGATCACCGGGGTACCACTCTGGGCACACAGGAAATCTTCACAAAGCAAGTGAGCATGACAGAAATTGAAGGCGTAAGGCTGAAGGAGAAGCTTCCATCCAAGACAGTTGACTGGGAACACACAAGTAAACCTGAGAACAAAAACACAAAGGCAGCTGAGAGGGGCAGAGGGAGAGCCTGAATGAAAGGGCAGGGAGGTGTGAGAGGAGACAAGAACAGGAGGCAAAGGCTGGCAGAGGCGTGAAGTGAGACACGGAAGAACCAGAAGGTCAAGTCATTGAGTTTGAATGTCATTGAGATTTCTTGAAAAAAAGAGTAGGTTGGATGATGTGGTCAGTGTCTTGGGAAAGAAATGTCATTTTAGCACAAATGCTTGCAATGAAGCAACAAGGATACCAAGGTCACTTGGTTAATATGTAGCTTGGAGAGCTCCCAGATGGGCTCTGAGCAGGATTTGAGAAGAATTCAGAAGCATGACGGAGTATGCAAAATAGGACCCGGGGTAGATTCATCTGAGGGAATCATCCATTATGTTAGAAGGGCTGCAAGTGAAGGAAAACAACACGTTTTCTTTCTAGGCTGAAAATTTCTACACTAAACTCACTCCTTCAAATTAGGCTAGAGAACATGGTCTGATAGGGTTCACCTTTAGATTACCAATGGAGCAACAGGGATGTGGCTCAAATATAAAAACCTGCTCTCACACAGATTATGTCTGCTGAACAATGGCTCCGGATGGCTCGCCAGGCTGGCAGATGGCTCTGCTTGCAAGACTCATACCAAGTTGTGTCTCATTCTGTCTTTAAGAGGGTTCATTCATTTTGCATTGCCGCTCAAATTTTAATGTAGATCATATTTCAGTGTTACCTCTACGTGATCATACCATTTAAAATGAAGTATTTGCATCTGTTTATACTTGGAACGTTTTACAACTTCATGTCAGCCCTTTATTCTTAGTTGAACCATTATTCTCTCCATGTATAAGACCTATTTATTCTGAAGTCCCTGTTATCTTTTTACTAGTCCTTTGAAGTTGTATTGTATAATAGTCTTTTTGGTGTCCTGAAAGAGAATGATATCAATGTAGTCAGTATCATCAAGAAATGCTGGGGAGGCAGCTGAGATTAGTGGGAATTCACTAGACGAGGATCAAATCCCAAGTCTATCATACATTAGCTGTGACTTTGGCCCAGTTAGGTTACGTCTCTGAACATCTGCTCCTTCATCCATGAAATGATAAGGCGATAGTGACTGCAGGTAGAGTAGGAGCTTGAGTCTCCCACGAGCCTGTGTGTGAACTCTGGGCCTACCATTTACTAACACCCTGAACCCAAGGAAGTGATTCAGCTGAGTCCAAATTTCACCTTGTATCAAATAAGAATAATGAGGTTTTCCTCATGGGGTTCATAAGATAAATGAAGACAATTATAAGTAGAATTGCTAAATGTTTTGTTTTGAACCCCACTGACTAGGATTTCAGTGCTCCCTTTAGGAAAAACATATATATATATATTTTTTTTAAAGTAGGGCATTATATATGGTATATGCCCTATATATATATATATATATAGGGCATATACCATATATGTGGCATATACTATATATATATATATATGGTAGGTGTTATAGTTATCTTGTCATGCCATGACTTAGGTGCAATTATTTCTACTTACTCTCTGAGTTTATGCCTTACTACAGTGATTTGCAAATTAGACGTAAAGTATGGGACTTGATTCCACATAAATTCTGATGTGAAAGGCAGACATGGCTGGCTGTATGCAGCAAAGCACACTTCAGAACTGTCAGCACACAGGATGTAATTATGAAATAATGCTCAATACTTTTATTGTATAAACATAAGGGCAGGTCAGTGTTGGGTTTTGTATTAGTCCATTTTCACACTACTATAAAGATACTACCTGAGACTGGGTAATTTATAAAGAGAAGAGGTTTAACTGACTCACAGTTCTGCATGGCTGGGGAGGCCTTAGGAAACTTACAATCATGGTGGAAGGCGAAGGGGAAGAAAGGCACATCTTACACTGTGGCAAGAGAGAGCATGCACAGGGAAAAACTGCCACTTAAAACCATCAGATCTCATGAAAACTCCCTTATTATCATGAGAACAGCATAGGGGAAACCACCCCCATGATCTAGTAACCTCCCACTAGGTACTTCCCTTGACACCTGGGAATTACAATTCAAGATGAGATTTGGGTGGGACACAGAGCCAAACTATATCAGGTCTACTTTCATCTTTTACATTTATTCAACAATTTTGTTTTTGTGATTCTTTATCCTTAAACTTCCTCTTTTATTATCCTTAAACTTCATCTCTTATTATAAAAGTAGTACGTACTTATTGAAAAAATTAAGATGATAGTACAGATGATTTTAAAAATCACCTGTGATATCATGGTGAGAAATAACCACTACTAACATTTTGGTGTATAAATTCCAGTGTCTGTAGTAGGAGTGTGTGCACATATAAGTAGATATAAATAATATTTCACTGTAAACACAAGTTTTCAAGCTATAGTTTTTCAGGTAACATTTTTATTTTTTTTTATTTTTTTTTTATTTTTTGAGACGGAGTCTTGCTCTGTCGCCCGGTCTGGAGTGCAGTGGCCGGATCTCAGCTCACTGCAAGCTCCGCCTCCCGGGTTTACGCCATTCTCCTGCCTCAGCCTCTGGAGTAGCTGGGACTACAGGCGCCCGCCACCTCGCCCGGCTAGTTTTTTGTATTTTTTTAGTAGAGACGGGGTTTCACCGTGTTAGCCAGGATGGTCTCGATCTCCTGACCTCGTGATCCGCCTGTCTCGGCCTCCCAAAGTGCTGGGATTACAGGCTTGAGCCACCGCGCCCGGCCAACATTTTTAATTGTGATACAATACACATAAAATTTACTATTTTAACTATTTAAAAGTGTACAATTCAGTGGCATCAAGTACATTCACAATGTTGTCCAACCATTAGCACTATTTTAGTTCTAGAACTTTTTCATCACCCTAAAAAGAAACGCCATACACAATTAGCAGTCACCCCTCATTTCTCACACCCCTAGCCCATAGCAATCATTAATCTGCCTTCTGTTTGTATGGATTTATCTATTCTAGGTGTTTCATACAAATGGAATCATAAATGTGTGATTTTGCATGTGCCTTCTTTCACTTCACTTAGCATAGTGTTTTCAAGGTACATCCATACTGTAGCATGTCTCAATACTTTATTTCATTCATGGATGAATAATATTCCATTGTATGAATATACAATATTTTGTTTATCCATTCATTAACTGATGGGCATTTGGATTCTTTCAACCTTTTGGTTTTTGCAAATAATGCTTTTATGAGCATTTATGTACAAGTTTTTGTTTGACTACCTGTTTTACTCCTATACCTATGAGTGGAATTTCACATAACATTTTATCATGAACATTTTTCTAGGTCATTGAAAATTCTTCTGCAATGTCTTTCCACATAGTTGCAGAAAGTTTCATTGCATGGCTTGACCAAAATTTATTTCACAATCCCCTATTGCTGGATATTTCATTTGCTCCAGAATTTTCAACATGGTAAGTCATGTTTTAGCTCTGTGGGACCCTTGACCGTTATCATTTTTCAGCACTTTCTGTGGATCAGACCTGCCTGGGGGCTGTGTTTCTAATATATCGAAATCTCACAACAATCTGAAAAGATATACAGTGTTATTCTGATTTTACAGGTGAGAAAACTGAAACAAAAAAGACCACATGTGGATGTGATATTAATGCTTGGGTCTGGATCAGAACCCAGGCCTATCTGTTTCCAATACCTGAATACGTTCCATTAAGTTCCATTTACAGGACTATTTTCTTAGGGTAAAGTTCTAGTTAAGGAGCTATAAATCAAAGAACATGCAAAATTTTAAATTATTTGTTGCAGAACTTTAAAAAGACAAGACACTTTCGGTAATTTCATCAACCTTGAATCAAGAATTGTAAAGATTTAATTTGGTTTCAACGTACCATAAAAAGAAAGATGCTATAATCTCTGGCATGAAGGTCATATACAAATTGCAGAAAAATGAGCTTCTTGTTTATGTAGATCATAAATTTACTGCCACAGCACAAATGTGAATCTAAGAGGTCTCAAACTGTAGAAGGAATGGCTAGAATTCACCATACCGTCCTCTGAATCTTTTGCACTTGTCTAATCGTGATAAATCTTTTGATGAGTAATTCAAATCTGGAGGTTGTCAATGTGAAAAGAAAGGGGCTCCCTCCAAATTTTCCCTGGGAGGAGAGTTGGTATTTTGGACATGATGTTCATATCTCTCAACAGAATGTCATTTTTTGATAAGTGGAAATGTGTTTTCCACAAGGAACCTGCTGCTCTATGTAAGAACTGGTTTTATAATTGCTCTAACTTCTGTATTGAATACCAGACTGAAAAAAAATTTTTGTGCTATGAGTAATCTTGGTTTAATGGCTGTAACAGAACCAGTCCTGAATCAGTAAAAACCAGACTCTGTGGTTTGTTGGAGGTTTTTAAAAAAATTACACTTACTTGGTAATAAAAGGAATGTAAATGCAGATTTTCATCATTAAACGTTCCATGAGATAAACAATCTTTACTTGATAAATTGTTTCCAGCTAGTAATTTTGTTAAAACTATCTGTCAACCCTATACCAATGTCTAGCACAATGCCTGTCCTCTTAGTAATTATTAATTTAATTCCCTGCATTGATTTTAAAAAGTAGTGAGATTAAAATTTATTTATTTTGGTAATAAATGTGTATTGAGCACCTACTGTCTTAAATTATTAGACACATCGATGAACCAAACAACTCCCTATCCTCATGGAGGTTAATATCTAGACCAGGTATCAGGGATGGGTGGAGGATACAAATTAGACCAAAACAACCCAAAAAAACAAAAAGCTAAAACAAACAAAAAGCAAAATAAGGGACAGAATGTAACAGTGAGGATAACTTTTGACCAAAGACCTGAAGTGAGAGAGTGATGCTCTTTGATGATGGAGAAGGGACCACAGGCTAAGAAATGCAGGTGGCCACCAGCTGCTGGGAAAGGCAGGGAAGTGGATTCTCTCCTGAGAGCCTCTGGAAGGAACCAGTTCTACCAATATTTTGACTTTAACGGGGTGAAGCTGATTTCAGACTTCTGTCCTCCAGACTGTAAAACAACACATTTGTGTTTTTTTAAGTCACTAAATATGTGTAATTTGTTACAGCAGTGATAGGAAAGCAATGCAGGCTCAATAGAACTGAAGAATTGTTGAAGCCGAGATACTAGAGGGAGTGACCTCAATAGTTGGGAGAATGGGGTCAGAAAAGGAGGTGTTTGAAGTTGAGCATATGGGAGAGTGAAATCCGTGGCTATGGCGAGGCTGAGACCATGAGATGCATGGATGGGGAAGGATAAGGACACAATCATTAGAGAGGACCTCAGAGGCCAGGGGTGAGAAAGATCACCTAAGTGGGTGTGAAATCCTCAAGGGTCATGATGAATGTGGCAATGGGGAGAGTGACCCTGAACCAGGAGCTAACTCTTCTAGAAACAAGAGTACGTGACCTGCGGGTCTATCGATGGCTGGAGTAAGGAGGGTAGCAAGTGGTTTAGTCTGATAGCATGGGCTTCAAAATTGAGGGTGAAAAGGGAGCAAAGAGGGTACGAGTATGGTTTGGGAGAAGGACAATAAGGACCAAGGACAACACCTACCCCACCTCTAAGCCCTTGGACTTATGCCATGAAAGCTGTGGGAGATAGAAGAGAGCTGCAGAGAAAGCATTCAGACAGGATAAGAAGGTAAGAAAGTTTGATGGGTGGGGCGGGGAGGATATGGGCGATTTTGCTGATAATGAATCTTGAGTTCCAGTTGGTCCCATGGCAAGGTTTTGCTCTGTGCAGAAGTGGGAGATGGGGCTAGATGGATGTTATACAGGTACTGTATGTAGGTGAGAGACTGGAGATGAGAGAGGACTGGGTGGAGGTGGGGGAATCCTAGCTTCTTAATGGTGACCGAGATTTGTCCCAATAGCGTCCTGGCAGATGGTGGTGAAAAGGTCGTGTAGATTGGGAGAAGGGTGGGAGTCTTGTTATGGACACGCAAGAAGGCTCTACAGGTCCCTCTTCATGCCTGTTTATGGCAGGAATAAAGGAAGGGGTGCTGTGTGTGAACGTGCTTTGAGAAGGATAGGCCATGCTATAAAGGGAAAAGTGTGTGAGTTACAGGATCATGTGATAAAAAGTGATGTATGAGGGGGAAAAAATCCTTTTCCTGCCTTGTTTTCACAATAGCACTCTCAGGCATCCACCCCGGGACTCTACAATGGCTGTCAGGCTTCCAACAACTCCCACTGTAGGCTGGAGCCTGACCTAGTGAGAAATTAGAACACCGTCCTTCAAAACCCATGTCTCTGTCTGTTTAACACCAAGGAGGTCCAAGAATAGACTGAGCTCCTTTCTTATGACTGGGAGGTTAAACTTCAACTTCGTAGGCTTGGTGTATTGTGCCCAAAATGCTCCTAAAACAACAGCTTTATAATAAACACAGAATCCCAATCTGAGTGTGAGTCAGGGGAAAATAATTCTATACCTTGTGATTTCTGGAAATGTTTAGATTAAAAATAAAAACCTGTGTGGCAGGACCAACCTTGCAAAGAGTAAACTTCCCAGCAAGTGTGTGTTGGCTGTCAGAGTTGAGTCATAGGGAAAGGGAGTTGCCACAGGGGCTTTGAGCTATTTATTATATGATGTCCAGGTCTCAATAGCCAAGTAGACAAAAGGCTGGATATACAGGGAATGGAGAGCCCAGTGGGGCAAGAATTGAAAGGGCATCTTACAGTTGTCTAGTATTTACAAAGAGGTCTCACCCAGCGATATATGTGAACATGCGATTCTGGCCATTGTCTTTCTGATATCAGGGTGAGTGTTTTAGTCTGTTTTCGCACTGCTGATAAAGACATATTGGAGACTGGATAATTCGTAAAGGAAAAGAGATTTAATGGACTCATAGTTCCACGTGGCTGGGGAGGCCTAACAATCATGGTGGAAGGCAAAAGGCACATCTTACATGGCAGCAGCAAAGATATAATGAGAGCCAAGCCAAAGGGGTTTCCCCTTATAAAATCATCAGATCTCATGAGACTTATTACTACTATGAGAACAGTATGGGGGAACCACCCCCATGATTCAATTATCTCCCACTGGGTCCCTCCCATACACGTGGGGATTATGGGAGCTACAGTTCAAGATGAGACTTGGGTGGAGACACAGCCAAACCATATCAATGGGTATTCTGGGGGTTTTCAGTTGGGCTTGCTCACCATGTCAAGGGTGTAATACACCATCCTGCAAGTATGGTGTTCATCTATGGTGGTGTATCCTAAACAAAGAATAGTCATCAAAAACAACGGGTCGCTTGGGATCTGAGGACATTTTTTCCATAAATGGAGCACTATCATCTCCTCTTGAGAATACCAGTAGGGTCCTTGACCATCAGTAATTGATTCAATTTTGCTGATTACTGAAGGGTATACAAAGAAGACTGGAGGGCACCCAGTATCTGCTCTTCCCCATTTTTCGAAGGTGTGTAATCTTTCTTTCCATCCCTCAAGACATGGCAATCGTTAGAGCTACTTCTAACTCCTGTGAGCTGGCAGGGGTGCTTAGAGATGGCAAAACAATTTTGCTATCAGTCAAACAAAAATTCACTTTGGAAAGTCCCTTCTGATGCTAACATTCTGTGATCCTAAAGCAAACCTCCTAATCCCCACAAATCACAGTGTGTATCCTTAAGGCTAATAGAGTTTTGAAGGGCCCATCTCATAGCTGCCTCTCCTGCTGGGAACAGTCAGAAGGGCACTCCATGCATCTTTCTGCTGTCCTTGAATGTTCATGCAATAGCAGACAACTGTCACTTTGCTTGAACAGAGCATAATTTGCTATTACTTTACTCAAAACTACTTCAATGTAATAGATGCAGAGTAACACTGAAAAGCTGGCTTGTTGTTTTAGTCTACACTTTCATCCTTAGTCACTAGTAGCCAGACTTCAAAAATACCAAGCATCCTGTGTTTCAGTCATGTCATCAATTCTTGATTCCTCTCCAGGGAAGTATTGTGTTCCTTAGCATATGGCCTCTTACTAAGATCAGCAACCAATCCTATAAGCAAACAGAGAAGGGTGAAAGCTCAGGAAGTGTAGGGCTCTCCAGGGATGCACGGAGTCACTGGTATCTCAAAGGGCATCCACTTATTAGCTTGCTTTGCAAGCAGCTGCTCTCTTGACCTAAGAGAACAAGAGGATTTGAGGTGAGACTGGGGGCAAAGAAGGTAGAGAGAGGAAGAAGATGCATAGGACCTGTAGGGTCCAAGGCTGGGAAGGGGTGCAGGAGGTATGTCTGCAGCATCAATGGGACTGGATGAGAGCCCTGGAAACCTCTCAGAGGAGGCAGTGATGAAGGAAGATCAAGGCAAAGTTCACCTATTTTTCTATGTTTTCCTAAGTTTCCCATGTTTTCTATGTTTTCCTAAATTGCTTCCCTATTATCCAAGGGAATAAAATGTTTAAGGAAACCCAGGAAGCATTTTATTTCCATGTGACTTGTGAGTATGTCAGAGTGATTAAAATTTCATAGTCAGTCGCTAAACAGGAGATGGTGTTTCTCTCAACTCACCTCATTGGTTTTACACAGGGGTGGTGATTTTTGTTTGTTTGTTGTTGTTTTCTTATCACAAAGGACTTCATGCACTAGAGGCCTAAGCATCTAAGAAGGAGATTTCTGAGGCTCTTCCAACTCCAGTCCCTTCCTATCCTCAGCCTGGACGGCAAATCACTATCACCAAAGCCAACAAAATTAGAAGGCTCCTTGACTTGGGACCTGGAATCTATATTTTTAAAATTTCCCTAAGCAGACAGATTTGGAAACTACTGAAAATTCCCAAGAATGACAGAAAAGAGAGTGGAAGAAGTGAGGGACTAGGGACAGAAGTCAGAAGAGGAGGGGCTGAGCTGTCCTTATGTGTCCTTCTGCAGCAGGAGGCTGCACTTCCCGTCCTCTGCTCCTCCCTGTCTTTTCTCTGGCTCTTGGAAAGGGTGAGCAGAAGCCAGGTAGAAAGACCCTTGGATGCCCTACACTAAGGATGTTTGCATTTTGGGGTCAGAGTAAATGGGGTCAGACCACTTGACCATCTGAGGCCTGTGTGAGTTACTCAACTTCACCAAGCTTCAGTTTCCTCATCAATAGCACTTACTAAATGGCTGCCACCATCAGCTCATGGGTCCAAGCCAAGCCATGGTTGGCTGTAGTCCATAGCTTCCAGGCAAGTCCTGACACCACAGCTCTGACAATTTCAGGCACCAGAGATGTGCCAAGGACAGCACTGAGGTGATTTTCAGGGCACACCAACCCCAAATGGAGCGGGAGCCAACTGAAAAGTGGACCAAGTCTTTCCACAGCCCATCCCACAGTCCTCTCCTCCTCACCCTGCAGACCCTTAGCCTTGCTGGGCTCTGAATCGCTAAGCCCAAGGCAAGCCTCTTCTTCGAAATGAACCACCATACTTTTCTCCCTACTTTTGCTCTCTTGCAAACTCTATTCCTTTGAAGCTGACCACTGCTAATACTTGGTCTGATTAAAGCAATTATCAGTAAGGTATAGATGACTGTTGCATTTGCAACTTTACAGGGAGTGTATGTTAATTCAAAAACATCCCCTCAGAGTGGTAAAATAGATTCAGGAAATGGATCTTTATAGATTCAAAGAAAATCTTCACCCCAAAACTGTTCTGTCAACCCCATCATCACTACCCTATTTTTTTCCTGGGTCAGTTTTGCCTGTAGCTCTACACCACACCAGATGAAGTTAGGTACATGGGCACTCCTGAAGGAGAGTGCTGGCTGGCATTAAGACTATATGGCTCCATCAGAAGCCACAAGCACAATCACCAGCATTATCTTTCTTCAGAATGCCAGAGTTTCCCAGGGGTATCCATCTGCCACTGCTATCTATTCCCAAGCTCAGTCTGCCTGTATGGAATCCCCTCTACCACAAGTAAAATCTTGAATGGATACACATGTTACACCTTCAAGTCCAAGAATATAGTTGGGTTATAAGACATTAAGAAGCTCAAAATTCCTGGGAATGTCATACAAACTGCCCATGTTTCTCTAGGATTAGGTTTGTGTACACATGACCCTCCCCTCTGCCAAACAGCTTAAATATATAACTATATTTCCCTCTCGTGTAAAAGTCTGAAATAGGTGGCCCAAGGCCAGCAGGGGTGCTATGGTGTCATTCCCATGATTCTGTCTCATTGCTGTTCCCCAAGAGGGCTACATTCATGGTTAGCTCATGGTCCAAATGGCTGCTCCAGTTCCTGCCAGCATGTCCACATTCCAGCCAGAAGCAGAGAGGAGAAAGGACGAGCACACACTCCACTTAAGGACATTTTATAAAAATTTAACACAATTTCCATTGAGGTTATGCTGAACGGAATTTAGTCACCGGACCACACTTTCCTGCAAGGAAGGCTGTGTGAAATGGAGCCTTTGCCTGAGTGCATCTTCACGTCTAGGTTACTGTGGGCTTTCCTCACCCTTCCTGACTTCCATGTGCTATAGCATCCCTGTGCCTGCCACTGCTCGAAGACACTGCCTCCTGGGGTGGTTTGGCTGTGTCCCAACCCTAATTTCATGTTGAACTGTGATCCTGAGTGTTGGAGGTGAGATCTGGTGGGAGGTGATTGAATCATGGGGGTGGTTTCTAATGTCTTAGTGCCATCACCCTAGCGCTGTTTCATGACAGAGTTCTCAAAAGATCTGGTTCTTTAAAGGTGTCTAGCACCTCCCCTTTTTCTTTCTCTCTATCCTGCCGCCATGTTGAAGACATGCTTGTTTCTTTCCCCTTTGCCCTTCTGCCATGATTGTAAATTTCCTGAGGCCTCCCCAGCCATGCTTCCTGTACAGCCTGTGGAACTGTCTATCAATGAAATGTCTTTTCTCTATAAATTACCCAGCCTCAGGTAGTTCTTTAAGGCAGTGTGAGAACAGACTTATACGTGGGGCATAACACTTCTTTCTTGCTTCAGCGGTTATAGCACCTGTGAGGTCATACCCTGTGCAATCCTTGGTGGTGAGCTGGGACCGAGTCTCTGAGAATACTCACTTTTTATTAATTTTCCTAAGGCATGGTGGAGGACATCCTCCATTCTGACATTGCAGTAAGAAAGTGGGAAAAAGCCTCCCAAGCAGTTCCTTTCACTAATCTATAAAGGTGTTAATGAGGCTTCTGATATGGCAAGTCCTGGACAAGGTGTTGAGAACACAGCAAACAAAAGGCTCTGTCTCTGCCCTCAAGGAGCTCAGAGGCCGCAGGGGAGACAGGGGTGAGTGCAGTGTCAGAGATCTGTGGAAGGTTATAAGGGGGTTCTGAAGGAGAGTACCTGGATGGTCAAGGCAGATGGAAGTGGCCAGATAAGTCACCTTGAAAGGGGTTAGGCTGAGATGAACTTTAGAGGAAAAGCAGGAGTTGGTCAGGCAAAACAGAAATGTGCATTCAATGAAGGTTTACCATTGCCAGAAGCAAGGAGAAAGAAAAGAGTGTGCAGTGTTCTTGCAAGTATATGCTATTGAGCACAACTGGAAATGCAAGAAGATGAAATTAGAGTATCAGGAAGGAAGGCATGTACCAACTCACAGTCTTGTATACAATGACCAAGAACAAGTAATGAATTTGATGAAATTCTCTCTGGGATCAGAGTGCTGTTTGGGTACCTAAAGTGTGGGGCTGGATACTCTATTATACACTTACAGGATTTCAGCTTATTGCAACCTTAATTTTCAAATAATGGTATGCTTGTGGATCCTGGTCACTGGTCTCCACCCTCTTGTCAGCACCTTTCTGTATGTTGTGCGGTCTCCTGCATGTCTTGTCGACTATTTTCTACAACTATCTCTGTCATCGACTGTCACTTTGTAAAGATGCTTTGTTTTGCTCGTCAAACTGTAATTTTCTCTGCATCCTGTATGGAGGTCTATCCCACCTCTCAGCTCAACAGTCAATGGTTGAGGTCCCAGCTTTCACTTCCCCTGGCCTACTCCTGCCTAATCTGTCATAGCACATCAGTGCTGCAGATAGAAAGGAAATCTAAGCAACGTAGATTAGGGGTGAGGAAAGGTGTGGTAGGTAGTCTCCAAGAAGACGCCCAGTGAGCCTTGCTTCTAGTCTTCACACCCTTGTGTAGTTGCCTCCCATATCATACCTAAGTTGGTCTGTGTGATTACAGAATATGGCAGATGTGATGATATGTCACTTTCAAGGCTAGATCATAGAAGACTTTGTAGCTTCTGCCACTCTTTCCTTATCACAGGCTCTGAAGGAAGCCAGCTGCCGGATAGTCAAGGCACTTACATCACCTTATTGAAGGGTCTATGTGGGGAAGAACCAAGGCCTCCTACCAGTGGCCTTCTGCCATCAGGATTCAGTCCTCCTGCCAACAGCCACGTGAATGAGCCTTCTTGGAGGCAGATCCTCCAGCTCCATCAAGCTTTAAATAGCTGCAGCTCTAGCCGACATCTTGACTGCAACCTTAGGGGAGACCCAGAGAAGAACGCTCCAGCTAAGGCCGTTCTGAATTCCTGACCACCGACATTGAGATCATAAATACCCATTGTTTTAAGCCGTTGTGTTTTAGTGTTATTTGCTGTGCAGCAACTGATAACTAACACAACAGACTTCCCACCTTCTTCCTCACTCCCCTGCTAGAAGAGGTAATGCGACCTGATTGGCTAGATTTCAAGACATGGATTGGGTTATGCTCATTGGTGAATAGGTCCCTGGCAACCAGTCAAGGACTTACTGAGTCCCTACCATGAGCTGAGTGCTGTTTTAGGTGTTGGAGATACAGCAACATATAAACCAGTGCCCGTGACATTCTAACGGGAGGAGGAAGGCAATGGGTACACACTCTTTATCAATATGTGCTATCAAAAATATGAAATTAGGATGCTGTTTCTTTTAAAAGCATTTTTAATTAGTTGGGCTCAATGGCATGCCTGTAGTCCCAGCTACAGGAGATTACTTGAGCCCAGGAGTTTGAGACCAGCCTGGGGGATACAGCAAGACCATGTCAAAAAAAATAAAAAGGAATATGAAATAGACTCACACGTGCAAAGAGTCAGGAGGAATACTTTAGCTAGGATAAGCAAGAAAGAGCCCTCAGAGCTGGTGGCATCTGAGTTCTGACATGAAAGTTGAGGAGGAAATGACTATCTTGGGAAGGCCATCACTAAAAAATGCAAAGGCCAGAGAGAGAAAAGAAGTTGGCATGTTGTAAGGATGAAAAGAAGGCCAACAGTGGAAACGCAGGAGAGTGGAGGGAGGTGTATCTCAAAGCCGCGTACCCGCACTTTCTTCTTGCAGCTGGCTGGGTGAGTGGAGGCAGAGCTTGTGTCCTTGAACAAAACCTTGCTATCTCGTCCTCCCACACTTTACTCCTCCCCACACAGGCGCCCTCAGGTCTGGAGTGGAAAGGGGTGGGCTTCCAAGCTTTTCCAAAGTGCTTCACTGTAGGGGAAGTTAGGACTTAGGACAACTTGTCATAAAACAGTAAGTGGATTTTCATTTTTTCTGTTCCCTTGACAACCCCAAGGAGGGAGGCAGGCTTGAGGAGCAGAGAGAACTCAGCTATTCCTAGATTCTTCAAATACTATCAACACTCACCACCTCTGTTCATAGGCGTGACTGTGGAGTGGGCACATGGTGGAGAAAGTGTGTGCATCAAAATTAACATCATGAGTCTAGAACAAAGCGCGTGAAGGGGTAACAGATGAAGAGTATGACCTGATTCCTACCTCAAATGTGTCATGAAGAAACTTTCCACAGGAACATTCCTGGGCTTGCATTACATGCTCATATGTGGGAATTAACTCCCTAACACCTTTACATGTTTATGAATATAAAAGTTTCCAGATCACTCCTTTAAAAAATGTACAGTGGGAGACTATTGATGAAACAGGATATAGCCGTCCTCATTCACAAGTCTTCAGATTTTCATGCAGAAGGTAAAAGCTGGCAAGGGGGTATTAAAGATCCAGTCATCGATCAATTTGCTTTTAGGAGGGAGGGGCCCAAATCCTCTGGTTCAGTGAATGGGTAAATATCAGAAGCAAGGTATTCCAAACTGGATGATGTCATGAAGTTCGCAAGGTACAAGCATGACAGGACATAAGAAGTAAAGAATGTAGGACTAACTGCTGAGCTCTGTTAACCATGTAGCAGATCCTCCTAAGAGCTTTAGTGGTGAAACCAGAGAATTGGTTTTTGGCATTAACCGGATATGACAAAAATAGCACTAAATTCCTGCAAAAGCTCCGAGTGGGTGGCAGAACTACAGGATAAAATGAGATGTGAAGAGGCTTGTGTGATGTCTGCCTACCAAATTGCTTTGAAGGGCAAAAAGTCAGAAAACCTTATAGATTAGAAATAGAATAAGAATTACTTAGGGAGAGTTACGGAAGAAATAGCTGATTCTCAGAAGACTTCTAAGCCAAATGAAAATAAATGGGATTTCTGAAATTCAACAGTGAAAAACAAAAACAAACCTGAAAAATGAATCAACCTCGCCAAATGAGTAGGAATCCACAGCTTAAAGAAAATAAGGGACTCACTTAAGAAAGAGCTCATACACTCTGCGGTGTCCTCCTGTTTTTTTTTTTTTTTTAAATAATGCTTTGATTTGCATAAGCATCTGACCTGATAATGGGACTTTGATTCTATTTGGTGCAGGTCAAAAGGTGTATCCCTTTGTCTGCTGATAAGGGAGTTGTTGGGCCTGGGTGAGGGCCAAACAGCAAGGAGGAAGGGAAGTTAAGGAACAGAGTTTGATTCAGGCCCCTACTGCACATTGCAGACATTTCTGTCAGACGGAGTGCAAAGTAATAGTTTGTCATCTAAATATCAAGAATACACAAAAGAGAAAGTCCTAATAATTAAAATCAGTACATAATTTTACTTTTGTTTTATTTCAAGCTCTCAACCCCCAACTGTAATCCAAAGTCCTTTTATCTGTCCACCCACAGCTAATGAAGGATGAACCTCATTCTGGACAAGAAGCCCCCAAGGCCCTTCACGGGCACCCAGGGCTGGCCTTTGTCGGGCGGGGAAGTAGTGCTTTTACTGCTGACCAGCGCTATAACTGAAGCTCCCTGTGGCAGGCAGAATTCTAAGAATCACCCCCCAGAGACCCTTGCTTTTGTATTGCCCCCTTCCCTATGAGTGTGGGTGGATCCTGGGAGTAATGATGAGATCCCACTCCATGGTTGTTTCATTATAAGGTGAAGAAGGATTGTCTAGCAGGCCTGATGGATCACATAAGCCCTCTAAAAGCAGAGCTGTCTTCAGCTAGTCACAGAAGAGGATGCCAGTGATTGGAAGCACTAATAGAATTCGATGTACCATTGCTGGCTTGAAGATGAAGGCCCCATGGCAAGTAATGGGAGCAGCTTCTAGAAGCAGAGAGCAGCAGCTACCTCACAGCCAGCAAGGAAATGGTGACCTTGGTTCTACAACCCCGAGGAACTCAATCTGGCCAAAAACTTGAGTGAACTTTGAAGCAATTCTTTTTTAGATCCTTCCAATAAAAGCCCAGCCTGGCCAGTACTTTGATTGCAATTTGGCAAAGTCCTGAGCAGAGAATCTAGTCAAGCCTGCCCTGACTTCTGACATCTTGGATTGTGAGATAAGAGATGGCATTACCAAAAAAAAAAAAAAAAAAAAAAAAAAAAAAAAAAAAAATTCAGGCCAATATCCTCAATGAACATAGATGCAAAAATTCTCAACAAAATATTAGCAAACTGAATCCAGCAGCACATCAAAAAGCTAATCCACCATGATCAAGCAGGCTTTATTCCTAGGAGGCAAGGTTGGTTCAACATACACAAATCAATAAATGTGATTCATCACATAAACAAAACTAAAAACAAAAACCACATGATTATTTCAATAAATGCAGAAAATACTTTCAATAAAATCCAACACACCTTTATGTTAAAAACCCTCAACAAATGAAGCATTGAAGGAACACACTTCAAAATAATAAAAGCCACCTATGACAAACCCACAGCCAACATCATACTGAATGGGCAGAAGTTGAAAGCATTCCTCCTAAAAACTGGAACAAGACAAGGATGCCCTCTTTCACCACTCCTATTTGACATAGTATTGGAAGTCATACCAAGAGGAATCAGGCAAGAGAAAGAAATAAAGGATATCCAAACAGGAAAAGAGGAAGTCAAACTCTCCCTGTTTGCAGAGAATATAATTCTATATCTAGAAAACTCCATATAGTCTTTGCCCTAAATCTCCTTGATCTGATAAAGAACTTCAGCAAAGTCTCAGGATACAAAATAAATGAACAAAAATCAGTAGCATTTCTCTATACCAATAACATCCAAGCTCAGAGCCAAATCAAGAATGCAATTCCATTCACAATAGCCACAATAAGAATAAAATATCTAGGAATACAGCTAGCCATAGATGTGGAAGATCTCTACAATGAGAATTACAAAACACTGCTTAAAGATACCAGAGATGACATAAACAAATGGAAAACATTCCATGCTCATGAACAGAAATAATCAATATTGTTAAAATGGCCATACTGCTCAATGAACTTTACAGATTCAGTGCTATCCATATCAAACTACTAATGCCATTATTCACAGAGTGTTCTAAAATTCTTATGGAACCAAAAAGGAGTCTGAAAAGCCAAGGCAATTGTAAGCAAAAAGAACAAAGCTGGAGACATCACATTATCCAGTTTCAAACTATACTACAATGTTACAGTAAGCAAAACAGCATGATATTGGTACAAAAACAGACATATACACCAGTGGAATAGAATAGAGAGCCCAGAAGTAATTCTGCACACCTACAACCATCTGATCTTCAACAAAGTTGACAAAAACAAGCAATGGGGAAGAGACTCCCTATTCAATAAATAGTGCTGAGATAACTGGCTGGCCGTATGCAGAAGATTGAAACTAGACCCTATCCTTGCAATATATACAAAAGTCAACTCAAGATAGATTAAAAACTTAAATGTAAAACCTAAAACTATAAAAACCCGGAAGATAATCTTTGAAATACCATTCTAGACATAGGACCTGGTGAAGATTTCATGACAAAGTTGCCAAAAATAATTGCAACAAAACAAAATTGACAAATGGGATCTAATTAAACCAAAGAGCTTCTGCACAGGAAAAGAAACTATCAACATAGTAAACAGACAACCTACAGAATGGGGGGAAATATTTGCAAACTATTTATCCAGCAAAGGTCTAATATCCAGAATCTGTAAGAAACTTAAAGACATTAACAAACAAAAAACAAACGACCCCCCCCAAAAAAGTGGGCAAAAACATGAACAGACACTTTACAAATCCATGCAGCCAACAAGCATACAAAAAATACTCAACATCAGTAATCATTAGAGAAATGCAAATCCAAACTACAATGAGATATCATCTCACACCAGTTAGAATGGCTATTATTAAAAACAAAAAATAACAGATGCTGGTGGGGTTGCGGAGAAAAGGGAACACTTATACACTGTTGGTGGGAATGTAAATTAGTCCAGTCATTGTGGAAAGCAGTTTGGCAATTTCACAAATAACTTAAACAAAATCACCATTTGACCCAGCAATCCCATTTATACACCCAAAGGAATATAAATTGTTCTATCATAAAGACACACGCACATGTGTGTTTGTCACAGCACTGTTCACAATAGCAAAGACATGGAATCAACCTAAATGCTCATCGGTGGTAGACTAGACAAAGAAAATGTGGTACATATATACACCATGAATTGTTACTCAGAGATCATTTCTTTTGCAGCAACATGGATGGAGTAATTATCCTAAGTGAACTAACATACGATCAGAAAACGAAATACCGCATGTTCTCACTTATCAGTGGGAGCTAAGCAATGAGTACGCGTGGACACAAAGAAGAGAACAATAGACACTAGGGCCTACTTGAGAGTGGAGGGTGGGAGGAGGATGAGGGCTGAAAAACTACCTATTAGGTACTATGCTTATTTCCTGGGTGATGAAATAATCTGTACACCATGACAATTTACCTATGCAACAAACCTGCACATGTACCCTGGAACCTAAAATAAAATATTAAAGAGAGAAAAGAGAGATGATATTGTTTTAAGTTGCTAAGTATATGGTTATTTGTTATGCAGCAAATGCAGCATATGCAGTAGCAAATGCGTCTACCCCCTTGCCTGAAATTCCCTCCCACGTATCATTTCTGGAAGGCTGCATTAGTTTCTTATTGCTGTTGTAACACATTACCATTACTGCATGGCGTACACAACACAAACTTGCTATCTCACAGTTCTGGAGGCCAGGAATCCCTAACAGGTCACACTGGACTAAAATCAAAGCGTCAGTAGGGCTGAATTCCTTCTGCGGGCTCCAAGTAAGACTTTGCTTCCTGCTTGTTTCCGCCTCTAGAGGCTGCTGCCTTCCTTGGCTCATAGCCCCTTCCCCCAATCACATCGCGATGACCTCTGCATCTGCCGTCACATGTCCGCCTCTGACTCTGACTCTCCTCCCTCCCTCTCTTACTTATAAGGGCTTATGTGATTCCACTGGTCCCCCTCCAATGATGCAGGATAATCTTCTCATAGTGAGCTCCCTAATTACGTCTGCAAAGTTATTTTGCCATGGAAAGTAACAACACAGTCACAGGTTCCAGGGATTGGGAAACGGACATCTTTGGGGGCCATTATTCAGCCTCTTGTAACAGGCTTCCCTAATTTGGTCTGCTTTTAATCTTTCATTTTTTGCTACTTGAAAGTGAGTAATACTTTTTAGAAAGCTTTTCTTTCCCAATCTTCCCATTCATTTACTCAGTATTTATTGGATGCCTATTTCACAAGACCATCCTGTTGTATAAATCAATAATTTATATAAATAGCATCCCTTCTGAAGTTGTTCAGTCTACACAAACATACCAGATGACTCTACTCATGCTTGTTAGACGTTGAGCAAGAGATGTAGTGTAAACAAAATGACAAATCCCTGCCTTTATTTATTGAACGACTGCAGGAGGCTAGGGTGGTGTCTGCGCATGTGAATTTTCTAAAACTCCCCAAGTTATTCTGATTTGCACTGAAACATGAGGACCACTGAAGCCCTCAAGCCTGATGCTACCTAGACCTACTGAAGTAGAATCTTCACGGCGGGGGTGGGGGTGTCATAGTCTGTTTGGGCTGCTATAATAAAGTACCACAAACTGAGCGGTTTATAAACAACATAATTTTTTTCTCATAGTTCTGAAGGCTGGAAAGTTGGAGATCAAGGTGATGGCAGATGCAGTGTCTGCTGAGACACCCTTTCTGGTGTCCTTTCATTGTGGAAGGGGCAAGGCAGCTCCCTGGGATAGCTTTTATAAGGGCACCAATCGCGTTGCCGAGAGCTCTACCTTTGTGGCCTGATCATCTCCCAAAAGGCTTCATGAGCTCCTCATACCATCACATTGGTGGTTAAGATTTCAACATAAGAATTTTGTAAGGGACACAAACATTCAGACCATGGCAGTGAGGTAGAGACAACTGTTTTTTGAAAAGCTCCCTTATGTAATTATGATGGACACAAAGCCTTGGGTTTGTCTGCTTGAGACACGATGGTCTATCGGTTGGTGCCTAGAGGGCATGAGATATGGGAATTATATTTGATGGAACTGAAGGAAGGAAAGAGTGTGGTAAGCAAGTGTCCCTGGGAAGCCCGAGGGAAGGACAACTCCTCCAAGATCAGGGAACAGGAAGAAGGAGTAATACAGGGAGAAAACCCGTAAAGTAAAATCATCTTCTCCGCTAGGCAATGGTGGTGACGGGGCAACCTGAGAAGGGCTAGATGTTGGGGTATCTGTGTCCATTGTTGCACATGAGAGCCTTAGTATTCTTCATAGTTGAAGGGACCATAAGTGAGGTATCTGAAGGCCAGACAAAATTTGTTTTCAGAAGGTTGAAGAGAGACATGTTGAGGGGACAATTCAGAAGACTTGTTTATACCTGTCGGGGCTGTAAAGAGCTCAGGAAAGATTTTTAGAAAACAACTTTGACAAAAAACAAAATAGGAAAATGGAAAGTCTATTCATCACCATTAAGAGTAGAAGAGCATTTGGGAGGCCGAGGTGGGCGGATCACGAGGTCAGGAGATCAAGACCATCCTGGCTAACATGGTGAAACCCTGTCTATACTAAAAATACAAAAAATTAGCTGGGCCTGGTGGCGGTGGCCTGTAGTCCCAGCTACTAGGGACATTGAGGCAGGAGAATGGCGTGAACCTGAGAGGTGGAGCTTGCAGTGAGCCGAGATTGTGTCACTGTACTCCAGCCTGGGCAACAGAGAGAGACTCCATCTAAAAAAAAAAAAAGTAGAAGAACAGAGAAAATGGCCTCTGAGAAGCACTTTAGGGCGCGAGTCAAACTGGGAGAGGAAAGGTAGGACTGTGTATAAAAGTTAAGTTGGAAGGACACTTACTGTGATGGGGAGGCAGCCGGGGCTCAGAGGCCCTGGGCTCAGAGGCCCCGGGCAAATGCAAAACCATCTCAAGGCCACGAGTAGCAAGAGACTGGAATCCAGGTACCAAGAGGAAGTCAAGGGCCGGAGCTCTGGCCTGGGTAAGGACTGTCTCTGCAAATCCCCTGGGCCGGGGAGGAAAATCTAAGGGTCTGATGAGTGTCTTCTCATTGGCTACGTGGTGAATGCCATGTTGTTTGGTATCAAAACAACTTTCAACAACATTAACAGAATGTTTAAAGAAAATATGCATTTATAACACCATCTACCTAATGTAACGGCAGAATGAAATATTCGAGAACGACCATTTTGAGGACTGACACTCACACATATAGGCATCAAACTCCTATTCTGATTCAGAAAATAATTATTATCTTAAAACATCTTGCTTTCCACATCGAGTTGCATGGAGAAAAATGTGAAATAAAAGTCAAGTCAAATAATGCAAAATAAAAGCCACAATTACACTTGGATAAGTGAAAAAAAAAGAAAGAAAGAAAAGTAACTCTTAATTTCACCCCTGAGAAAGAACATTTTCTGTTTATACATTTATTTACACTTGTATTTCTTAATATCATACTGTACATATAACTTATTTTGTGTACACACACACGCACACACACACCACTTTATATAATTGGATCATCTTTTTATGTCATTACATGTTATTCTCCTGCCACACCAATAATAATGCTTATTTAGTAATATATTGTATGGGTGTGCTATTTCTCAAGGTTCTCCATAAGCAGGTATGCATTTCAGAGTTTAGCAGCTGGGTCTTCAGTCAATTATCAAGAACTGAGAAGTTCATTCTCAAGGCTAAATAATAAATGTATTAACATTTATTTAACCAGTAACCTGTTATCTGATATGAAGGTAGTCTAATTGTTTGATATTATTTAAAATGTTGTAGTAGATACCTTTGCGGTCAAATTTATTTCTTTTCATATCTCAGAACATTTTTAAAAATTAAATTCCTGGAAGTATAAAAGTTAGGCCAAAAGTTACACGCATTAAGAATGTATTGAAAATGTGCCCTACCGAGAGAGTGAGCCAATTTATATTCCTGCCAACAGCATGGGAGAGAGCCTGTTTTTCTGCACCCTCACCAGTATTGGCTATGGTCATTTAAAAATTATTGCCATTTTAAAAGTGAAAATGCTATCTTATTTTCAATCATGGCCTTTTGATTACTCATTAGATTAATCTTATGTTTTGTCTATTTATATATTTTCCTTATGAATTACCTATTCATAATGTCCTATGCTTATTTTTCCTGGCAAAGATGTTAAACATTTATTGATTGATTGATATTTGTTGATTTATAAGATTTATCGATTTCTAAAAAGTATAATATACTCTATATATTAAGTATATTACCCCTGGTCTTAGATGTTGTGAATATTTTTCCCAGCTTGTCATTTACTTTCTGATTCTGCTTAGGGTGAGTTGGGTTTGGTTTGCTTTGTTTTGAAGCCCAGAATCTTTGAGACGGAGTCTCACCCTGTCTCCCAGGCTAGAGTGCAATGGCACAATCCTAGCTCACTGCAACCTCCGCCTCCCAGGTTCAGGTGATTCTCCTGCCTCAGCCTCTCGTGTAGCTGGGATTACAGGCCCATACCACCATTCCTGGCCAATTTTTGTATCGTTAGTAGAGACAGGGTTTCACTATGTTGGCCAGGCTGGTCTTGAACTCCTTCCCTCGTGATCTGCCTGCCTGGGATTACAGGCGTGAGCCACCGTACCTGGCCCAGCTTTCAATTTTTTAAATATAATCAAGTCTATCCATTTTTGTTTCCCTTCTAGCCTTCTCCTTTTGCTGTTATACTTTAAAAAGCCATCTCTACTACAAAATTATTTAAATATTGGCCTATGTATTTTTCTAAAATTATTTAGGTTCTCAATGTAGTTGAACTTCATTTGGGCATAGAATATAAAGAAAAGATCAGATGTTTATTCCCAAATATCTGGCCAAATGTCACAACACTCTCTATTAAATAAATCATTAAGTTCCCTTGTTTGAAAGCTGTTCTTTCCATGCAATGATAATACCTAACCCTTATTGAATGATAACTCTGTCCCAGGAACCATGTGAGGTGCCTTTCCTGCATTAGTCCCCTTCATCCCCACCCCATGAGTTTCTGATATTATCTTCATTTTACTGAGGAGGAGATGGGCACAGAAGGATTCAGTGACTTACGCAAGATCACACGGGAAGTAGAAAGCCAGGAATCAAACCCAATCAGGCTATCTTCAGAACCTAAACTCTTCTAATACTATACTATACTGCCTTCATAATTTTTGATGTATTCTTCAGCTTATTCTGGACTTTATACTCTGTTTATTTATTTTTTCTTTAATTATAGCATCATTACCTTTACAATTGTGTAATCTATTTTACTATCTGGTTGGGTGAGTCCCCTACAACTCAGAGCCTATGCCTTGGGTTCCTTAGCTTGCTCTGCACACCCAGGATATCATCAACAGAAGCAGGCTGGCCACAGCTCTGGATGCTAGAAGTATAAGTCCCTTCTCTGGGATTATTTTAGACACTTGAAGTTGGAAATATTAGGGTATTCTGTTATCACTTCCATTTACTTCCCAGAAGAGCTATGAAATTCAGATTGTCGATGCTGGCTCCATCAAGTCCTTGCTCTGATCCAGTCATTTCCGTGGTCATTTGGAAGTAAAGGCATTGGCTCAGAAGAGGCTTCAGTTGGAACCCCATTATAATTTTTAAAGTCTAAATATATATTTCAATGCTGCCTCTTTTAAGGGCAGTCCCTTTCAACTTCACCTCCACTAACTCCTCTCTCTGTTCATCCTGGCTATAGCCAATACTCCTTTCCTCTCCCACTTGCTCCCATTGACCTTCCAGAATCATATTCCACCCTATGTCATGAAGGGGAGCAGGGCACAATTACAGCTCCCAGGCACAATGAGTACTTTGAATTAAAGGCCCTTAAAGATAATCAGATACTAGAAGAGACTTTTGCCATATCACATAAAGGCTGGACAGACCCACTAAGGAGAACAATTTTTTTTTTCTCCTTCTCCTCCTGTCTCTTAATTCTCTACCTCCTCTAAACCACAAGCTTAAGTTCTTTTATCTGCCTATACTCTGGATGTACCAGAGAAGAAAACAATGACTTCTGGTTCCTTCTCTGAGTTTTCATTAACTGAAACCATATCACAGGAAGGAAGACTAAATCTGTCAACAAACCTGGACAGACTTTTGTCACGAACCATTGTCCACTCTGCAGGCCAAACAGACTTTGCCCGAAGCCATTGTGTGTTCATCAAGCCCATTGAATTCTTCTGAAAATCATTTACTATCCCCCTAAAAATCAGCCATACTTCCCCATCTCCCTTTCTCCAAAGAAACAGGGTATATGAGCCTATGTACCTCCATGGAATATGGGGCAATCGCCCTGTGACTCTCCCTGCGTGCATAGTGGTCATAAATTTTAAAGCTCTTTCTGTTATTAATCTGCCTTATTTAGAGTTAATTTTTCAGGTGAAGAAGTTGTCTTGGCCCCAAATATCGAGACTTTGACTCACCCATTCCCCATCAGGTCCCTGACCACTCACCCACAGAGCTGTCGTACAGTCTCTGCTAACTTCTGGAAGCCCAAAAGAAAAGAGCAAATTCCAATAAAGAGCAAATGAAGTTCTGACCAAGCCCAGCAATGGGTCACGTGCTCTTTAGAACATCCTCCCATGTCTCCAGAACAGGATGTGATTCATTCCCAAAGCGGCGTCCTCCCAGTCACACACACCAATAAAGGAGAGCTTGGGCCAGAAACAACAAAATCACAAACAACTGCACAAAGGGTATATTTTCCCATGGAGTGTGTCCTATGATATTATGGAGCAATGTAGCCTTCTATTTCTGTACTGCTTAAGCCTACAGTAAAATTAGCTTCTATCTCTTGAATGCACAGCAGGTTGCAATGCTGTGGGTTCTTGGACTGGGCTGAGCAGTGATGGAGATGCTGGTCTGAGATTTAAAATATTTGACAACAGGTTTAGTCACCCCACAGGTTGATGATTAAGAAGAAAATTGCCAGAAGACACAATTGTCAGAATTTAGGGGAAGACTTCCCTGGGACTGTCAATTCTTCCAAAAACAAACCAACCGACACCTCCATAGCATTTACCACAGTGCCTGGAACACAATAGGCTGTCATTAAATGTTCCTTTAGTATGAAGACAGAATAAGTTTTGTAAATGCAAAGGAAATCATGTAGGTTGTCTAAAGTTAATGGTTAAAGACCTAACATTTCAAGCCTAATACTTTTTGGAAAGAAATTCAAATTAAAATTTCTTTAAAAAATGTTAATGAACCTCACTTGAAATCTTAGGGGCTTTCCTTGGCTTTGTGCTACATTTTAGGGAAGAAATTAGATAAAGACAAAACCTGGCAGTTTATGAAAATTTTCATTTATATAATTACTTTTCAAAAACCATGTCATATCTTGCAAGACCTTCAAGGCTCTGTGCCTGGGTGCAAGTCTGTTTCTTCATACTTGATTTGAAATTATTTTAGATAATACAGGTTGATTGAATGAGGCTCTTTCCCCTGAACCCCACTTTCCCTCGGCATTCCTCTATCATGAAAACATGTGCACACACAGACACACACACCTAAAATACCAAGGGCATTTTCATCAAAATATTTGATTGGATTCAACTGGATCTCCTTTGTTTTACAACTCAGCTTGAGAGTCTAGATACAGACAAGTTCAAATCCAGTCTCGTTTTTATTTTTACCCTATTACATTATTTATTAGATAATAGATTGCTGTCCCTATTGTAATCCTGAGTGAAAATTGGTATCCCTGACAGAGTAAATAAATAAAGGGAAAACCAAAACATTTTAAGTGAAGCACTACATTTTCACTGAATGTATAGCTATATTTTGCAGGTTTCCTTTTTTATTTTTATAAATCGATGATCCCCCAGGGAAGCACCTACATAGTCAGCGTCCCATACAGACAGCGTCTCACATGATTTAACCTCTTACTTCAGGTGACTTGTTGGCAAGTGGTCCTCCAAAAAGAGACTTGTTCTATTTCAACTTATTCTGGTTGTAAGAGCCTTGATGTAATGCCTCAAACTTGTTTTTTTCAGTAAAGTGTGTGGATTTTAAGCACTGTTTAATATCAATAGAGTCAGGAACTGGACTTATTTTCTCTTTTTTTTAAACTCTGTGAAATTGTACAGGTTTTGGTGATTTCTGGTTTTTCACAGGTTTTTTTTTAATGTCTACTAAAAAAGCAATTATTAAAAGCCTTGACCCTGAGTCTATCTCACATGCTCAATTTAAATTTACTTCTATGAAGTGGTCTTCTTTTAAGACAGTTAGGAAGCTATTCAGTAACTCTTTGAATTTAACCCCTAAAATATTCATAGCTGGGTTCTTACAATGAAGTTTCTTTGTCAGAATCCACTACCTTTAGAATATTTGTTAGGATTTCAATATTTTCAAATTTAGAGGCATAAAATCTCAAAACAATGTTGGCAATATGTTCCAATATGAATAATATGTGGCTCTGGGCACAGTGGCTCATGCCTGCAATTGCAGCACTTTGGGAGCCCAAGGTGAGTGGATTACTTGAGCCCAGGAGTTCGAGACCAGCCCAGGCAAAAGGGCAAAACCTGGTCTCTATAAAAATAAAAATAATAATAATAATACAAAATTAGCTGGGCATGGTGGTATGTGTCTATAGTCCAAGCTACTCAGGAAGCTGAGATGGGAGGATCGCTTGAGTCAGGGAGGTGGAGACTACAATGAACCAAGATTGTACCACTGCACTCCAGCCCGACAGCCTGAGTGACAGAGCCAGACCTTGTCTCAAAAAAAAAAAAAGGAAAGAAAGAAAAGTTATAATACCTTACTCAGTAGCATATTCTGAATACATTTCTTAACTGAAACATACATCATCTTCATTGACCCATCTTCATAACACAAGTGCTATCATTCTGGTCTAGTCAGAAGAAGTGATGCTAAGACACCACTGCCTGTTTGGAGGACTTCTTATGTGCTGGGCAGTTCTAGAAGCATTCATGTGAGGCTGTACCTAGAAGACTTGAAGATGATTTGTGGAGTGGTTTTCTCAATGGCTGCTGATTCCTAGAATTGCTTAAAGAATAAAAGCATAAGGCTATGTTACTAGGCTCTATTTATTAATGAGCTTTTGGCTTTGATTTTGGTTTGATTGATTAAGCTCATTGCCATCCATAATCCCCAAAATTAGTTGTAGAAAGAGTACAAAAGAAGACCCTGTTGAGGAGTACCAAGATGACACTCAGTAAAGTACACATATTTGTGAAAATATTGCTTCTAATATTCATATAATCCAATTTTCTTGATATTTAGAAAGAAATATATTCCTTATCTTCCTCCTGCCACAGAAGAAAAAAAGGTTTACTTGTTGCTTTCAAATGTCTATCAAGATCATTACATTTTTTTCTTTCATTTACACATGTAGCAGACAAGAGGTAAGGGAAAGGGAGTCTTTACATCCCAGAAATGTTTTATCTGACCCAGTAAAACAATTTTGTTTTGATTTTTCTTTCAAAGCCAATATATATTTATTATGGGTTTTGTATTTTTGTTATTTTCCAGATGTTATTTGTCTTTGATTTTCTGTCACCATTTACTGGCCAGAAGAGGGCTCAAAAGTGTTGGAAATTCAACAGACAACTCCTGCTGTTTTCCTTCCCTTGAACTGATTTGTATATATTAACAATTTTTTTTTGTAAATTGCTTCCTGGGATCTTGGGTGTCACTTTTAGCTGTCATTTTTTTCCCCTTTTTTATACACTTCACAGGATAGCAGTATTTACTTTTATGCAGCTCAGATTTCATGGTTCAGCAACATTTTTTCTAATGACAAATCTCCTGTCTTTTATGCAGTGAGTCAATGACACATTTGGAGTAATCTGATTAATACATTACTTTTTAAATAGTCAACAAAACCCCATATTTCATAGCTTCACTTCAACAGGAAAAAGTTTACATGCTTCAACTATTATGACAACCTTAAGTCATATTTGAAGTATTTTAGAGCATTTATCTCCATAGTCAATGCCTACTTTATTACTTCCCTTATTTTGTTTTTCTTGTCAATCTTTTTTCCCCTTCTATTACTTTGGATCGTTTATAAGAGCAGTTTCTACGTCAAATTTAGTACACTGAAGTTCGAGGTTACATTATTCAAGATGACTCATATGAGGAAAAGTAGATCCAGACATAAGCAACCCTGTTGCCCTGGGCAAGTCATTTAATCTTTGTGAAACCCAGAAAAACAGGTTGAAGATCTCTAAGGCTGGTTCAAAAGCTTGCTACATCACCGGAGCCCTAATCAGAATCCATTTGTCAGCCTGCACGCAGGCTGTCACCATTGCATCAGAAGAAATTTTTATTTTTCCTTTCTCTATTAGCCAAACATTATGTACTATATTCTACAATAGGCTAGGTACTGTTATCTAAAGCCCTATAATTTCCAATAATCTTTCCTGTAGTAATTCAGAGTCTTTAACTGGGCAATATTTTGTACAAGAGTTTTCTCTGAGCTATCCCCACACAGCAACCTTGCTCACTCTGCAGTCACCAGGGGCTGGGCATATTATCCTGTGCTCTCTGAATGACTTGGCCAGGCTGGTATGGCAACCTACTTTTGGTCCCTAGTCATTGAGCTTCCCCTGGAAGTTAGCAGGGAGCCTTCTCCTAGAAGTTAACAGAAGTTCTTTCCAATCTGGCCAATGATTACAGTTTGGAGTAAAAAGTATATGTTTTGAATAATGAGACACCTCTTTGCCTCTAGAGGTTGGTTTTTCTTCAAAAGAGCTTCTGCACATAAAACCTCATTCATCTCACCTTACAAATCAGAGCCCCATTTCCCTTGTACAATAGAGAAGCCAACATATAATATAATAAATACTACTTCTAATTCTATTGTCTTTTTAGCTTTCACATCATTGCTTTCCTACTTTGATGTGCACACGAATTATCTGGAGATCTTGTTAAAATGCAGGTTATTTAGCCTGGGATAGGGTCCAGATTCTGTATTTGTAACAAGGTTCTAGGAGCTGCTTGCTGTTGGTGGTCTGTGACCACTCTCAGAATAGCAAACTAACCAATAGCATGCATTGGGTATTCCTCGCCTGTTCAGGGATGGAAAAGTTACTCAGTTGTTCCAGTAAGGCATGAAGTACATACAGTCAAATCATTTAAGAGTATTCATAAAAATCTCACTCTTGTTTTATCCCCCATTCCAAGTGAAATTGCTTACTTAGCAGTTCTAATACATGGCCCAAAGACTGATCTCAATTCCCTTAAACCACTCCTGGAGTAGATGAAATCTCATGACCCCTGATGAGTTAACACTAAACTTATTTACTACTTTAAAAAAAAAAATCATTATCTGAAACATCACACCCTAAACGAGCCTGGACGAAGGCAACACGATTATTTTGCATGTCTCTTATAACGTTCTTATGGATATTCTAAAATTTCTTCACTGCTAATTGCATAATCTCCTTAATTTATTCAGAAGAACTCCAGTGCCCTCCTATCAATCCACCTGTGTTTTGAGTGCCCATTATACTGAAGTCACTGGGAGAGGTCAATGATGCAACAAAAAGCAGAAAATACTGTTCTTTTCCTTCAACACAGGTTCACGCTGAATGCTTACAATGTACCAAATATTTTCTTGACTCTTTTGTAATTTGACTCTTTGGATTTTTACAAACCCTCTGAAGTAGCTATTACTATTATTTTAATGTTATAGGAACTGGGGACAAGTTGCTTGCTGAAGCTCACACAACTAGCAAATGGTGGATCAGAACTTCAACTCAGAAAGTCAAGCTTAGGGCAGGGCACAGTGGCTCACGCCTGTAATCCCAACACTTTGGGAGGCCAAGGCGGGTGGATCACTTGAGGTCAGGAGTTCAAGACCAGGCTGGCCAATATGGTGAAACCCCGTCTTTACAAAAAAATACCAAAAAAAAAAAAAAAAATTAGCCAGGTGTTGTGGCACATGCCTGTAGTCCCAGCTACTCAGGAGTCTGAGGCACGAGAATTGCTTGAACCTGGGAGGTGGAGGTTGTAGTGAGTCAATATCATGCCACTGCATTCCAGCCTGGGTGACAGGGTGAGACTCTGTCTCAAAAAAAAAAAAAAAAAAAAAAAAAAAAAAAGACAAGCTTGGGTGCATGGATTTTCAAACAGTATGTTCTACTGTGTGTATATCTCATGAGGACAAATCTAAATCTACCTAAAGCTTGCTAAGAATTTTGACAAGTGGAGCTGAGGGTTAGAGAACTGCTTGCCCTGTAAGCAAAGATACTGCCCTTTCCCCTCTCGGGCAGGAAGGAGGGTGTGGGACTTACTGGGCAACCAGGTCTGGTCCAAGCCCAGGTGTCTGTGCTTCCAGGTTGTGTGACCTTGGGCTGGCTCTTTCATCTCTTTAAGACTTAGTTTCTGCTATGGATGGAATGTTTGTGTTCCCAAAATGTGTGAGTTGAAACCCTAATTCCAATGTGATGGAATTTGGAGGTAGAGCCTTTGAGAGGTAACTAGGTTGTGAGGGTGAACCAAATACCTCGTGTTCTCACTTATAAGTGGGAGCTAAACTGGGGCCAACTTGAGGCTGGAGGGTGGGAGGAGGGAGAGGAGCAGAAAAAGTAACTATAGGGTACTGGGCTTTGTGCCTGGGTAATGAAATAATCTATGCAACAAACCCCTGTGACATGCGTTTACCTCTATAACAAACCTTCACATGTACCCTTGAACCTAAAATAAAAGTTAAAACAGACAAACAAAAACAACCAGGCACAGTGGCTCATGCCTGTAATGCCAGCACTTTGGGAGACTGAGGCAGGTGGACACTTGAGGTCAGGAGTTAGAGACCAGCTTGACCAATATGATGAAACCTACGTCTCTACTAAAAATACAAAAATTAGCCTGGCATGGTGGTGCATGCCTGTAATCCCAACTACTCAGGAGGCTGAGGCAGAAGAATCACTTGAACCTGAGAGGCCGAGGCTGCCTTGAGCTGAGATCACGCCACTGTACTCCAACCTGGGTGAGAGCGAGACTGCATCTCAAAAAAACAAAACAAAATAAAACAAAACAACATACACACAGCACGCACACACACACACACAAACAAGCAACCAACAACCAAAAAGAATGGTGCTAATGTCTTTTATTTATTTATTTATTGGGTTTTTTTTTTTTTTTTTGAGATGGAGCTTCGCTCTTGTTGCCCAGGCTGGAGTGCAGTGGCTTGATCTTGGCCCATTGCAACCTCCGCCTTCCTGGTTCAAGCTATTCTCCTTCCTCAGCCTCCCGAGTAACTGGGACTACAGGTGTGGCCACCACTCCTGGCTAATTTTTTGTATTTTTAGTAGAGATGGGGTTTCACCATGTTGGTCAGGCTGGTCTTGAACTCCTGACCTCAGATGATCCACCTGCCTCAGCCTCCCAAAGTGCTGGGATTACAGGTGTGAGCCACTGCAATTGGCCTAGGGCTTTAGAAGAGGCCAGGCAGCTAGCTCCTGTCTCTGCTCTTTGCCATGGAGGATTCTAGAAGTCTGCAGTAGGCATCTTGGAAGAGGGCCCTNTTGTTTTTTGTTTTTTTTTTTTTTTTTTTGAGATGGAGCTTCGCTCTTGTTGCCCAGGCTGGAGTGCAGTGGCTTGATCTTGGCCCATTGCAACCTCCGCCTTCCTGGTTCAAGCTATTCTCCTTCCTCAGCCTCCCGAGTAACTGGGACTACAGGTGTGGCCACCACTCCTGGCTAATTTTTTGTATTTTAGTAGAGATGGGGTTTCACCATGTTGGTCAGGCTGGTCTTGAACTCCTGACCTCAGATGATCCACCTGCCTCAGCCTCCCAAAGTGCTGGGATTACAGGTGTGAGCCACTGCAATTGGCCTAGGGCTTTAGAAGAGGCCAGGCAGCTAGCTCCTGTCTCTGCTCTTTGCCATGGAGGATTCTAGAAGTCTGCAGTAGGCATCTTGGAAGAGGGCCCTCAGCAGAATCTGCCCATGCTGTTAGGCTGATCTGATCTGGAACTTCAGCCTCCAGAGCTGTGAGAAATAAATTTCTGTTGTTTGTAAACTACCGAATCCATGGTACTTTGTGATAGCAGCGCAAACAAAGTAAGATAGTTTCCCTTCTGCAAAAGGACATGAAAACAATAGTACCACTCACATATAGGTGTTATTATAGGCAAATAAAAGAATGCAGCTACAGGACAAACCCTCTAAAGCATTAACTGACAAAGAATAAAACAGTGGTTAGCAAGAACAGGAGGGGGGAGAAGGAAGTGGGGAGATGTTGGTGAAAAAAGGATACGAAGTAGCAGACGTGTAGGATGAAACAATATGGGGCTCTAATGTACAACCTAAGGACTAGAGTTAATCACATTTTATTGTATTAAGGATTTTTTGTTAAATAAGTAGGTTTTGGTTGCTCTCGTCACCCCCAAAAAGTAACTATGCGAGGAGATAGGTGATATGATTTGGATTGTGCCCCCACCCAGATCTCATGTTTAATTGTAATTCCCAATGTGAAGTGGGGCCTGATGGGAAGTGATTGGATCATGGGGATGGTTTCTCATGAATAGTTCAATGTCATCCCCTTGGTTCTGTTCTTGTGATATAGATCTGGTTGTTTAAAAGTGTGTGGTGCCTCCCTTCTCACTCTTGTTCCTGCTTCTGCCATGTAAGACTTGCCTGCTCCCGCTTCTGCCATGATTGTAAGTTTCCTGAGGCCTCCTCAGAAGCTTAGCAGATGCCAGCATTAGGCTTCCTGTACAGCCTGCAGAACTATGAGCCAATTAAACCTCTTTTCGTTATAAATTACCCAGTCTCAGGTATTTCTTTATAGCAATGCAAGAACTGACTAGTACAATAGATTAACTTGCTTCGCCACAGTAACTATTTGACTGTCTATATGTATCCCATTGCATTGTGTTGTAAACCTCAAATATACACAATAAAATTTATTTATATAACAAATAAACAAAAACCAAAATGGTGATTGCTAGTTAACAGTAAAGAGGGCTACAATTCAGATGTCAGTGTGGACATGAACAGGAGGAGGCAAAGACCTTGTGCAGGGACAATCCACACACAGCTTGGTGGTTGGAGGTAGAGGGCAAAGAGAAGGAAGAGGGGAAACTCCTGGGGTGAAAGCCTCATGACTAGGGAGAAGGGGGCCATTGATTCAGGCACGGATGTCAGAAAGAAGGATAAGTTATGATAGAAGACACAATTCATTCCATTTAGCATTTACTATGTGCTATTTACTATTCACTCTCTGCTAGATGCTTTATAGCCACTGCCTTACTCAGTCCTCAACACTAGAAGTGAGCACTATTTATCATTATTATTATTACTCCCCCCATTTTACATATGGGAAAAGTAAAACTTAAAGAGGGTAAATATTCTGCCCAAGGTGACCCAGCCATTGGGTCTGAACCCACTAATCTGAATCAAAGTCATGTTCTTTTATTTTTTGTATAAATTTAAAGGGTACAAGTGCAGTTCGGTTACATGGGCACCTTGTGTAGTAGTCAAAGTCATGTTCTTAAGCACTATGCTGACCACAGGTGGGTGACAAAGCAGAAACAAATATGGAGCCAAAGCTGGTTTCTCTCTCCTCTACATCACAACCATTTCCTCCCTGTATGTTTGGATTCCACCTTGCATTAGGGTGATGTGTTATTTCCTCTTCTAGATTCTAAAGTCTCTAAAGGCAGACTTTGAAACCCTTGAGTTCTCAGTGCCCTAGACTCAGGAGGCAATCTCCTATCTAGGGAAGTTAGGGAAGGAAGGAAGGAAGGAAGGAAGGAAGGAAGGAAGGAAGGAAGGAAGGAAGGAAAGAGGGAGGGAAGGAGGGATGGAGGGAAGGAAGGAAGGAAGGCAGGCAGGCAGGCATAAATAACTGGGAAGAGTCATCAGGACTAGACAGAAAGATTTTGATGACATTTGTACAGAGAAAATATTTCACCGATTCATAAAAAGAAAACTAACAATAAGGTGCAAATAGTATTAAAATCATGTAAGGAAAAAAGCCATTCAAACCGGGAGGCTTTCTGTGGACTATGAGCCATCTCTTATTATTTTCCCAGGTTCTTTAACTTTTCACCATTATATGAAATCTCTCTGCGCTTGTCATTGAATCCTTTGAAGATCAAGTATATGGAAAACACCCACCATTTGTCAAGGTACCTCTTATTGCAACCATTCTTTTTCTTTCCCTTTTTGTCTTTTACATCTGCTTTGCCCTCCCATCCAGGAAAGTTAAGTCAATTTTTCTTCTGTGCTATTTGAACCTGTAGATGGATATTGGCAGCATCCCCCTTCATTCATTTACATCAGCCCTCTTCCAAATCAGATTTATAGTTGATGAAAATTTGAATCCGTTTTAGTTCAGTCATGATAACTTGGCAACAAAAGAGAGATCATGGCACAGAATGGGAAATTAGGCTTCTTGTTCACACAGTTCTTCAGAGATTTCTTTAGATTCTTTAGAGACATCTCTGTTTAAACATCCTCTTGTGTTTAACACCAGGGGATGGGAAGTAAACCAAGAGAGAAGGTTGTATTCCAGGAGCATTCCTTGATGGGAATGTGACTTGCAGCCTGGCTTGCCTGCTTGCCTGGGGTTGGCCAATCATCTTGGCTAGATCTAGATCAAGCTTCCACCTTGAGTCATAGCAGAGGGGCCTTGTCATCTAGAGAAAAGACCCTGATCCAGAGAATACAAAATAAATATGATCTTTCATAGCACCCAGGCCATTTACTGGAAACTGTCCTTACCTGCAAGAGAGCAGAGGGCCCCAGAAGAACCTGCCTTTCCAAGACACCTCCTCAGAAGCCTGATACAGGGCCATTATCCGCTGACAGGGGACTACCCATAAATCCTACACTGACCACTCTTTTGGACCAGAGGATGAGTACTGTGCCTTTAAAAGTTTACAATACTAACTTATATAAGCCCCCAGAGGGGATGAAGATTCTCCTTTCATTCTTCATTCCACATTCAATACATGAATATTCTCTATCACTGGAGCAGAGGCCGATGAGAATCAGGACCTTGTCTGTACTGTTCATCTGCAGTTCCCAGCACTTACCACAGGATTGTCAGCTGCAGGTCCTCAAGGAATACTGTGAAATCAGTGAATGTGAAACAAACAAAGGAATGAGAATGCACTGAGCATCTAGTGTATGCCATCTAGTACCTACCTCTTGTGAATGATGTGAATGACACTGCAAACCTATTTTTACTCCCTGTGAATGCCAGAATCTGACTCTAATAGAGTAAGTTCGGTCCATGCACATCAGATACCCACTTGGGAGCACACCCAAGGGGTTAAGTTGGGATTGATAACAAAAATGGAAAACCATGATGAAGATTGAGAATTACTAAGCCCATGCCGCTAATGTGAATAAAGTTCAGTACTTCAAACATAGTCATATCTGAGAAACTACGAAGGGTAGACAATGGATCTCGTACTGGTTTTCAGTTCTCCCACTTTTTTTAACCTAAAAAGCTGGTATTCGAGTCAACCAGTTTTTTGTGGTGAAGGCCTCTGTATGGCTTCCATCTGTAGTCTTTCTTGAGTTCCACATTGCTTTTGTCTTTCGAGTCCTTCTTCTTGGTTTAGAGTCCTTAGTACATTCACAGAAAATCAGGGGGATACCTTACTGGGGTGCTGGATGATGATAAGGGTTTGTAAGCCCCTTTATAGAGAGGTAGAGGGGAATCACTGCCTGCTTAGAGTTCACCTGAGCATGCATTCGCCATTTGTTGATGCCATGACATTTCCTGGGCATCACCATTAAACATCTCTCAGATGAGAGCCCCTGACACATTGCTATTGAAGCCTTCTATGCCCAGTAGCCCCTGCCTCTGCTTTCACATACTTCATTTAATCCTGCAAACACCCTGAGACCAACGATCATTATCCCATTTTTTAGAATTTGCTAAAGGCAGACTTTCTCTAATACACCCCTTAAAACATTAGTCACCCAGATATTTCCTTTGAAAAAAATCTTCCACCATCTAACAAGTTTGAAAAAAAATGTACAAATCTCCATGTTGAATATTCCCAGCACATATTAATACCATGGAAAAGAAACATCCAACTTTATTTTCCCATACTTTGATCTCTCTGTTTCTACATAACACCTTTGGAAATGCTGGTCTGGATCACAGAACAACCAAGAGAGAGGGGAGTAATGTGAACCCATGGCCTTTTTGACTTTTACAGTCTACCATAGTAGACTTTCTTCTATGAGACCATTTATATTCATAAGTGTATTATAATATACACAAGCTCATCACATTATACATAAGTTTGCCACACAGTACACAACAGCTACCTTCTATTTTTTTTGCTAGTTCAATAATGTACATTAAGTTTACCTGATTATATAGATGGAATACTGAAGGGAGAAAATAGGACCCTAAGAAGAAATTATACAGGACGATTTTGGGAGAATAGAGACAGACACACAACCTAGAGGGATTACATCCAAGCTAAGCACCTCAGTAGTGACTTAAAATAAATAGTGGCATGTTGAGGAAGCAGCCCACATTCCAGGATTTAGGTGTCACCATTAATCATACCCATCACATTGACATGACACTCTATAGTTTGCAAAGCACCTGTCAATGTACCATAAAATGTGATTCTCATAGCCAACATGGCTGGCAGGTTCATATGAATGAGTGAAAAGTCCAGGAAAGGACTTGCCCAATGCCCATATAGCTTGTATTATAATTGGGAGTTAAACCCTGATCTGGTTATTTTAAATCCAGGATTTTTTCCGGGGCAAGGTTGTTATGATGATGAAGGATGAAGCTAAAAATGGGCAAAGAAGAACATTTGGGGACAAATTAAGATGTGAGAAAAAGCTAAAGCTCATTTATTTCACAATTTCACCTTAAACTGGAAATACATTGCAAGCCCGTTGAGGGAGTCCCAGGCAAAGAGCTAGCATTCTGTTCAGACACCCAAAGCACTTGAGCTTTTCTCCTGAGAGGGGTGGAGGCGAGGCTGGTGAGGCATTTGGGAATGTTAAGAATTAAATGAGTTTGGGCCGAGTGTGGTGGCTCACGCCTGTAATCCCAGCACTTTGGGAGGCCGAGGCAGGTGGATCACTTGTGGTCAGGAGTTTGAGACCAGCCTGGTCAACATGGGGAAACCCCATCTCTGCTAAAATACAAAAATTAGTCAGGCATGGTGGCATGTGTCTGTAATCCCAGCTAGTCGGAAGGCTGAGGGAGGAGAATTGTTTGAACCTGGGAGGCGGAGGTTGCAGTGAGCAGAGATTGTGCCACTGCATTCCAGCCTGGGTGACAGAGTGACATTTCTTCTCCAATAATAATAATAATAATAATAATAAAATAAAAAGAATTAAATGAGTTTGAAGCAAGAATTTTCAAGGGTTGGGATCTCTTCCCACGGACCTGGCACTGGAGCTGAGGAGAAACCAGAGAAGTTGGTGAGTCCAGACAGGGTCAGGCTTACCTGGCAGCAGTCGCTGCTCGGAAGAGGAATTTGAGCTAATCTTGAGCTGAGAGGAAGAAGGTAGCTTGGCAAGCGGTAACATTAAAAACTGGTAAGTAGAAGGAGCAGAACTGCTTCAAAAGCATGAGAAGCCAGCGCTCAGCATCCCAGAAAAGGAAACTTCATGGAGGTCCTAATTAAATCATGATGATTGAGTCATAACTTCATTCCATGGTAAAATACAATGCATTTCCTTTCTCTCATACATTATTGTCTTAGAATTTCTTTTGTGTGCCATTTCCTAAAACACTAAGCCTTGTGGCAAAGATGAAAGAGTGTCTGGTCCCATTGACAGTTTCGTGAAATGCAGCACAATCACTGACTTCACTCTGAAGAGAAGAGTAGTGACGGCTACCTTTCTAGGCTCCTGTCTCCTACATGCCATCCAAACACCAGAATACATTTTTTTCCCTAGAAAATGAGGGTTGAGTTTCTAAAATCCTGGCTTTTGAAGTAGAGAGAAATTTTGCCTTTATCTGTTGTATCCAGGTTTCTGCCTTCAGCTCTGCAGAGCACGGAGGCAACTGCTCCCTTCTGGGATTTCCACATCTCCTGGCATCTTGCTTCCAACACCAGCAAATACAGAGAATTTTCTGACCTTCCTCTACTGGCCTGTGATGCAAGTCACGATCTCACCCACCTGAGCATGGAGCACGTCTACTCACACCTCTACCTTACCTAAAATACTTTCAGTGTTTCCCTATCACCTAAAGGATAAGATCAGCATTTTTAGCACTACATCTAAGGCCTTCATGATGGACCCGCATGGCTAGTCTCAACTATCAAATCTCCACTCCCCAACTCACACCTTATACCTTGAACTCACTGAGCTCTTTGCCTTAACCAAACAAGTCAGCCTCATTCTGTCCCCCTTCCAAGATTTGCCTCAACCTGGAATGCTGTCACCACGTGCTCCCACCCCTGAGTTTGTTATTGGGCCACCTCCTCAGACTTTAAGATACAGCTGTGTCATTCATTTAAGTGTCATTTCGGAAGTTTTTCCTTTATCTTATGCATCCCACAACCCAGTTTGCATTAGATGAATGCCAGAGTTCATGCTGTCATCACATCAACTCTTGTAAGCATCTTCTGACCTGTGCCCCTACTCAACATGTATACCCAGTCATTTACAGAGTGCCTGCTAGACATTGAATCTTCAAGGGTGAGCAAAATGAACATCCAGATTATAGTCTAATGGAGAAACTCAACAAATTATTACATGTAAGAAAAGCATTGGCTATGTTCATTACTGTTAGGGAAAACAAAAGGATTCCATGAGTGTATAAACGTGTAGGCTGCGGAAGGATTCTTTGAAGAGGTGGTAACTGGGCTGAAATGTAAAGTGTAAATAGAAGTAAAGTGAAGAGGGGAGTGGGAAATATCCCAAATAGAATGGGAAGTCCCGTCTTTATTTATCTCCAAGCCCTGACATGAAACATGCTGATTGGGACATTGAAGGCATGACTGAATGAGGGATTTAATAAATAAATGACACCAAGGTACTGGTTTTCTGAGAATTGCTTCATGCCTCCATGTGACTGGCCAAACAAACTCTGAAAGTCATTGAATCTACCTGGTGATTCTGATGTTGCACCTTCTCTTCCCACTACTCTAGGAGAAGGAAAGCTGTATAGGTCAATCCCAAATGACCATCTGCTACCCCAAAGGATGGCCAATAGGAAGCTGGTAAGAATACAACCTCTTAGAAGTAGAGACCAAAAGTCTGAGGCCAAATTATCTGAAAAATAATGGCAAGGCCGGGAAGGAGGAGAGGAAGCGAAGATGAAAGAGGAGAGTAGGAATCATAAGAAGGTAGTCCTGGCCATGGAAAAAGCAGCACTTGAATTCTTCTTGGTTGGAAGCCAGGCATAATTATCAAAGGCAAATCCTATTCTAGAAATAGTGGAGGAAACCTGAACCCCTGGACTCTGCATAAGTAAAAGTTTGTTTGTTTTCTCAGCCCAAAGTATGTTTGTTCTGAAGGCGATTTGTCGCTGTGAGATCCCTGGGGGCTGAGGAAGGAGTTTTCATGGAGAATGGGTCTTAGTCCCGGAGTCAAGCTGGGACCAGTTTTATAAGAACAGCCTCCTCCAAGGGAAACTTCAGAAATGTTTGCTTATTTTATTGATAATAAAAAATGGTATTATTGTTATCCCGATCTCATCAAGTCATTTTCTTTCATTTTCTTACTGTGCAGGAAGCTTTGTAATTAGTTTTCTTTTTCTCTTAAACCTCTAAAGCAATGCCAGGAAGAGATACATAACCATTCCTCTTAGGAGAGAGGGTTGCCTTCCAATCTGGAAAAGTATGAAGGAGCTGGTTGCTATCGAGTTCTACTCAAAGCCAATGTCAGTGTAATTGTAGGCTGCTGCCCTGTATTATTGAAGGGAGCTGTTCACCCAAAAATCTTTCAAATTGCTCTTTCATGCTGTTCTGGACTTGGTGACAAAACTGAAACCTCCATATCTGAATTTCTAAAAGGATCCTCAATGCCTCCCTGAAACAGGAGTATGTACCCCTCATTGGCTTATGCTCTCTGACGAGAACTCAGCCACCCAAAACTTCAACTTTTTTTGGTGTGTATGATGGAGTCTTGCTCTGTTGCCCAGGTTGGAGTGCAATGGCACCATCTCAACTCACTGCAACCTTTGTCTCTCAGGTTAATCCTCTCCAGTAGCTGGGATTACAGGCATGTGCCACTACGCCTGGCTACTGTTTGTATTTTTACTAGAGACGGGGTTTTACCATGTTGCCCAGGCTGGTCTTGAACTCCCGACTTCAAGTGATCCACCCCCCCTTGGCATCCCAAAGGGCTGGGATTACAGGCGTGAGCCACCACACCTGGTCAAAACCACCAACTTTATAAGGAGGTTTAAAAAAAAGTGATCTCCTCTCTGAAAATGGTAGGAATAAACAAAACAAAATAAAACTGAGAACCAGAAAGTAAAAGTCTGATGAGCAGTTGGGAGCCATAGTATAAGTTTCATTAATGGAATTTTATACACGTAACTTGAAGGAACACATTTCCAGAATATGACAGAAGCTATTTGATTAAAAAAAAAAAGAAGAAGAAGTACAAATTTTAAAGCCAGGCAGACCTTGGTCAAGTCCCATCCCTTCCACAAATCAGCTATGGGAACTTGAGAAAATTTTGGTAAGAGGCTGCTCCTTAGTCCTCATTTTATAGGAACCATAGCTTAAAAGACTGCCAAGATAATTAGAAATCAGAAAATAGGCTCTCAAAGTTAAGTCTGACTTACTATTATTGTTATTATTATTTATTACACTTTTAAGTTCTAGGGTACATGTGCACAGCATGCAGGTTTGATACATAGGTATACATGTGCCATGTTGGCTTGCTGTACCCATCAACTCATCATTTACATTAGGTATTTCTCCTAATGCTATCCCTTCCCCAACCTCCCACCCACCAACAGGCCCCGGTGTGCGATGTTCCCCACCCTGTGTCCAAATGATCTCATTGTTCAATTCCCACCTATGAGTGAGNAAAAAAAAAAAGAAGAAGAAGTACAAATTTTAAAGCCAGGCAGACCTTGGTCAAGTCCCATCCCTTCCACAAATCAGCTATGGGAACTTGAGAAAATTTTGGTAAGAGGCTGCTCCTTAGTCCTCATTTTATAGGAACCATAGCTTAAAAGACTGCCAAGATAATTAGAAATCAGAAAATAGGCTCTCAAAGTTAAGTCTGACTTACTATTATTGTTATTATTATTTATTACACTTTTAAGTTCTAGGGTACATGTGCACAGCATGCAGGTTTGATACATAGGTATACATGTGCCATGTTGGCTTGCTGTACCCATCAACTCATCATTTACATTAGGTATTTCTCCTAATGCTATCCCTTCCCCAACCTCCCACCCACCAACAGGCCCCGGTGTGCGATGTTCCCCACCCTGTGTCCAAATGATCTCATTGTTCAATTCCCACCTATGAGTGAGAACATGCAGTGTTTGGTTTTCTGTCCTTGTGATAGTTTGCTGAGAATGGTGGTTTCCAGCTTCATCCATGTCCCTGCAAAGGATACGAACTCATCCTTTTTTATGACTGCATAGCATTCCATGGTGTATATGTGCCATATTTTCTTAATCCAGTCTATCATTGATGGACATTTGGGTTGCTTCCAAGTCGTTGCTATTATGAATAGTGCCACAATAAACATACATGTGCATGTGTCTTTATAGTAGCATGATTTATAATCCTTTGGGTATATACCCAGTAATGGGATTGCTGGGTCAAATGGTATTTCTAGTTCTTATTTAGTCTTATTTCTAACACAAATCCTGCAGATTTCCTTCTCTGAATTTCCCAAGTAGAAGAAGAAAGAAGTTCTCCCAGGTGGTGGTGAGAAAGGACCTCTGATCAGCTGATGTTAAAGAAAAAGCTGACACTGACACTGACACTGAAATAGTACATCTTTCTGGAGTCCATTAGCCGAAAAGAGGAGAAAAACAGTCCTACCTTCCTCATTAGGTCCTAAAGGGAATAGAAAAATTAGGCAAAATAAGAGTGGCTCAATATGACAACCCACCAAAAGAATGTTGTAGTTAAGAAGGCAGAAAGTTAGAAAACTTTTGGAAATATTTTCATCCATGATTTTAAAGGATTTATTTATTCAATATCCATGAAATCTTTACTTACCTGTCATATTCTAGACACTCTTCTAGGTAATCGAAATACATCAATAAACAGACAAGAGTCTCTGTCCTCGTGGAGCTGAAGTTTTTGTAGAGATAGGCACCCAGTGAATACAGCAAAGAAATAACGATGTTAGAAGGTGTTAAGTGTGATGAAAGATGGGGGGTAGGGGAAGGGAGGGCAGGGGAAGTGGGAGGGGAGAGGAGCAGTTTGTGGTTTTAAGTAAACTAGCCCAGGAAGTATCTAAAAAGTCTGATACTCAGAAGAAAAACCCAAAAGGAGGATGGTCCTGGGAAAGCTAAGAAATCACAACTCATTTTCTGTGACTTAATTTCTAAATTGAAATTCAACTTTATATCTCACTGCCCAGGTCCACTTAAATTCTTTTGAGAATGAGCCCAGATGTGTCCCCCACAGTGCCTAGGATGTCAACAAACATTTACTTTCTCAAGCTATTTTGATGGATGAATGAATGAATGATGACTATGAAACACTCGCCTCAGAGAAATAATGGCTCAATTCACTCTATTACATTGAGAACCCATCTCCCAAGTGGTGGGTCATTTTTCCCCCGGAACAAGCACATCTCTTGCTCCCTGTTTCTCTCCCTGGTGAATTTGTCATTCACTCTTTCCAAGACAGATGATATGTTTGGGCCAGTATGACACCTTTCACTATAGAACTCTACTCTTACACAGCCTCACGCCAAGCTGCCTCATTGTTGAGTTTCCTTATAGTTCCTTTTCGTTGCAACAAAGACCAGAGGTCCAGGCCAGACTGTTGTGGTCAGGGTGACAGGGTCCCTGGCAGTAGGTGGGAAGAAGGCATCACAGTCCAAACTCCCAAGACACATTCCTCAGAAGGAAGCTGCAAGAAAGGCAGGCATATAATAGTTTTTTTGTTGTTGTTGTTGTTATTTGAGACGGAGTCTCGCTCTGTTGTCCAGGCTGGAGTGCAGTGGCACAATCTCAGCTCACCGCAAGTTCCGCCTCCCTGGTTCATGCCATTCTTCCGCCTCAGCCTCCCCAGCAGCTGGGACTACAGGCACACGCTGCCACGCCCGGCTAATTTTTTGTGTTTTTAGTAGAGACGGGGTTTCACTGTGTTAGCCAGGATGGTCTCGATCTCCTGACCTTGTGATCCGCCCAGAAAGGCAGGCATATAACAGTTTTACGAACTAGCAGATATTAGTTTCAAGACGAAAACGAGGAGAGTGAGGTTAAGGTTATTAGATAAGCCCCTGAGTTGCTGTGGGAATCTCTGTGGTTTTAATATTGATTCATTTCACTGCAAGCTGCAGTAATAACTTGGATAGTTTCACATATCTAACAAGATATGCGAACCTGGCCCCTAGCCAGGCAACAACCAAGATACTAGATACTCAAATGCAGAATGCTTTTTATTACATACATTTAACTTACAACAGTGCTTCTCTTATATTAGACTTTTCACTTTCCTATGCCATTCCACACATCTGCAAAATCTCAAAAGTTAAGAGTCAGTAGCATAAATAAGTACTGGAACAAGGGCCATACTTAAGAAGATGTGTCCAAACCAAAAACCAAAACTCCAGTAAGTGAATTTTACAAAAGTGTTCACTGTCTCATGAGGTTGGACCTGAATCAGTTCTCAAATATCTGAATTATATCTACTGTTTAATTCTTTTGCGTGGAGGTTCTTTTGGGTCAAACGTATTTATCTGTTTCCTCTTAATACTTAACTCAGGGTCCCAAGCAAGGCACTGGACAGGGCAGGATTTGATGGAAATGTGCTGAGCTGTGCTTAAGCTGACAAAGAGGAACAGTTAGCAGGGTGGCCTGGTGAAAATCAACCCGGATCATAGGGAAGATAAACACCAAGGGCAGTCGTTCAGGTTTAATTTTTAAGGTGTCGTGGCACTGAAGGGCTATGTGTCTGATGACCAGATGAAGAGATCAACCCAGCTGCTTCACTGGGGAGAACAAGAAAAACACATTATTTGCATTAGGCTTGGCTTTGACATTGAACAACAAACAGACATCAAAACCTTCTTTAATGGCAAGTCTTTCTCAATGCTTCTCCACAGAGGTCTTTTCAGTCATGCTTTCTGCTCAAACATCTGGGACCGTGGCAAACTTCTGGTTCATGGGTAGGACACAGGATGCAGGGACATTTTGCTGGGCCTGTGCTGAGTTTTTAAAAAACATTTAAGATAGTTTCTAGTATTTAAAAACTGAGAGGTTTCATGCAAAAATCCTGATACCCAACTTGTCTTGACAAATCACAAGATCTGGCAATACTGACAAGAAGGGTTAGATTTGGGCAGCCATTGACCATTTCAGCTAGACAAGGATGCATCAACTCACACAAACCTCTGCCTGGTTTTATGCATAGGTGTTACCTGCTTCATATGTGAAACCATTTAAATTGTTGACAAACTGCTCTGACCATTTTGACAACTGGTTCAAAGCAGGGAATTATAGCCATCGTTTATTGAGTGCCATCATGTGGGCAGACAGCATTCTGAGCTCTCTCCGTGTACAAACTCATCCCTCCAACAACTCCATAAACTCTGCAAACTACAAAAGGGAAACTGAAGCAAGAGAAATTCAGTGATTTACCGGGGGTCACGCAAGTAGGAAGTGCTAGAGATACGAGGAGAGCCAAAGAGGCTTGACTGCAGATCCCGATGCCTAATTTCTAATGTACCCTGCCTTTAAGATTAGCTTAACTTTGTGATTCCTCTTAAGGTTGATTACCTGGTCAGTTCTAGCCTCACCAGTATTTCTCATCATATGTACCTTGCACATACAGGTAGATACCTGATATAAGCCATGATATGTATGTATATATCCCGATGATCAGATTAAATATTCATCTGCTCAACATCTGAGGGGCCTAAAGAAACAAGAAAATTAGCTACAGACATTGGCAGCCATTGGGTAGAAATGAGCCGTAGCTTGTTCCACGAGGAGGTGGCTGTGAAGGGTGTGGAGAGGAGATGGATGATGTGGCTGTCAGGAAGACCGCGAGCTCCTGAACCTCACTGGCTTTTTGGACTGGAGCTGTGCTCTGATCCAAACCACACACTGGGCTCAAGCTTTCCTGATTGATCTCAGAGTCTTCTTTCTCTGCTCAGGTTCCTCGTGACTATTTCAGCCCAGTAACTCCCAGACCATCCTCCACAGCCACAGCTTCATCCAAACTTGGATTTCCCCCAAACGGCCTTCCCTGGGGTTCATCGCATCTTTCCTGCTTCCTCTGAGATATCTTTTCTCTTCTCTGAATGCTCTTTTATTAATAAGACCTGAGGGCTGAAATCATCCTTTTTCTTTCTAACAAAATAAACTACTTAGATGTTATTTGTTTTATTTCATTTCGGAATATTCCCACTTTGAGGGTATTTTGTTGTTGTTGTCTGAGGCTTTTTGTTATTGTTTGCATAATGAAGCCCAGGCTGAAGACACTGTGGCGTCCCCAAGGCACTGCCTCTCTGCCCTGGAATTTTCCTTCAGCCTCAGCCAGCCACGCCCTCTGCTTCCTGTGGGCCCTGGCCTGAGAGCCCCTGCAGCTGGAGGGCTGCTTGCCTCACATAACCACCTCCTTGCTGAGGCTCCAGGCTGGGCTTTTCTGGGAACCATAAAGACCCAAATTCCCATGCTTCTCCCCAGACACTCTCAGAACCCCGGTCTCCTTGGAAAGTATTTCCTATCCTTATTTTCCAGGACTTCATAATTTAAATGGATTACGTTTCAGGGGAGGTTCAATTGATATCTTCAGAAATCAAAACCTTCTGGGGGAAAATTTACAAAATGAGGACTCCTATAACACCACATTTGCCTCACCTTTCCCTTAATTTTTATTTTTTTCTTTGAGTACAAGGTACTGTTACTGTTATGGACTGAATGTCTGTGTCTCCTCCAAAGCTCATGTGTTGAAGTCTTACCTCAATATGATGATATGGTTTGGCTGTGTTCCCACCCAAATCTCACCTTGAATTATAGCTCCCATAATTCCCATATGTTGTGGGAGGGACATAGGTGGAGATAACTGCATCATGGAGGTGGTTCCCCCCATACTAATCTCATGGTAGTGAATGAGTCTCCCGAGATCTGATGATTTTATAAGGGGTTTCCCCTTTCACTTGGCTCTCATTCTGTCTTGTCTGCTGCCATGTAAGACGTGCCTCTTGCCTTCTGCCGTGATCGTGAAGCCTCCCCAGCCATGTGGGACTGTGAGTCCATTAAACCTCTTTTTCTTTATAAATTACCCTGTCTTGGGTATGTCTTTATCAGCTGTGTGAAAAAAGACAAATACACAGGAGGTGAGGCCTTTGGGAGGTAGTTAGGTCTTTAGGGTAGAGCTCCCATGATGGTACTAGTGCCCCTATAAGAAGAAAAAGAGACACCAGAGTTTCCTCTCGGCCATGTGAGGGTACAGCAAGAGCAAGAAGGCGGCCATCTGCCACCCAAAGAGAGAGCCCTCACAAGGAACTAAATCTTCCAGACCCTTGATCTTAGACCTACTAGCCTGTAAACTGTGAGTTTAAGCTATGATTTAAGCTGCCTGGTCTATGGCATTTTGTTATAGCAGCCTAAGCTTAAGTTACCAACCCCAAAAACCCTTAGAGGTTAGGAAATCCTTTGAACTTCAACATGCTAGAATTGAGCTCCACAAAAGCAAGGATCTTTGTTTTGTTCACTGATATATCTCAAATGTTTAGCATTTCACAGGCACTCAATAACAACTCAATAACAACTTTCTGAAAAGGAGGTCTCATTATTTAAGAACCGATTATATATAATATATTATATACTATCTATATATAACCATATATATGTACTATATAAGATGAATATATAAAATATATTATATATTATATATATTTAGAGATGGGGGTCTCTCTGTGTTGTCTAAGCTGGAGTGCAGTGTCTGTTCACAGGCACAGTCATAGCTCACTGCAGCCTTGAACTGGGCTCAAGCAATTACCTCAGCCTCCCAAATAGCTAGAACTACAGGTACCCACCACCATGCCTGGTAAGAACCATTATTATAGACTAGTATATATATGAGAAACTCATTGATATAGCTCAATCACTATAAACATGTAGATGATCTTATCTATACCAACTTCCTTGGCAAGAAATAAAATTTTTCCTTCAACCTGAGTCACATGGTGAATTTAGATTATTTTTAAGATCTATTCTACTCCTCGTTTTACTAAATTTCAAGAAACAAAGAAAGAAAATATGGGAATACAAAATTCAGAGTGCTCATTTTGATCCTGAACATTAAGTTCTTTTATAAAAAAAAATACTTCTATATAACAAAAGTTACCTGAATTTTCAAGATAAAAAACCTTGGTCAATGCTTAGGGCAAATTACATGTAATAAAATATATTTTTTGCTTAATATCGCTGATTCCAAGTCATTCCTGAAAGTTTTCTGGTAATAAAGTCCTTTTCTTTCCTCCAGTAAAACCCAGGTTTAAGCAAAAGGCTATATTGACAGAGTCCGGTAGATGATAGATATTTAAAAAATGTTTGTTGAAGGAATGAATTTAGTTAGTTATAGGGCTAACAGCATCATAGTTTGAGAACCAAATTTGACCAAATTTGGTAACATTGGCACACAAATGCCATGAGCTGCAATCTATCCCCAGAACATGTTATTGCCCCATGTTTCCAAAGGAGAGCTAAAAAGTTCAACCTAGTTGGCCCTGTTTTGCAGAAAATGGGGTTGTGAGAGGTCCTCAATCTCAGAGAGAGAGGGGAGATTGTGGGCAAGATGGAAAAGACTAGACAGTTCCCTTGGTTTCCTGAGAGCACCAATTGCGGGTGGTATTGAATAGAGTTGACAAGCTTATTTGGCCTGAAGAGGGACATTGATATCAGTGGCAGAACCTAGGAATCTGCATTTTAAAACATGCACCCTGAGATAGATGTTTTGTAAATACGGTCAGAATTCTCCACCTTCCCTGTATCCTTGCCACTTGCAATGTGTCATCCCAGCTCCTCTCCTGAAGCTGTGAAGTCTGTTTCCCCACCCTTGAATCTAGGCTGGTCTTGCAACTTGCTCTGACCAACAGAGTGTGGTAGAAGTAACACTGGGCTGGTGCTGCACTAGAACTCAGGAGGGCTTGCTTGCCTCTATTCATGCTCTTGTTTGCTGCCACTGTGTAAGCAGGCACAATCTAGTCTGCTGAATTATTCGAGACATGTGGCCCCTGTCACCCCAGTCAATAGCCAGTCAGCTATCAGACATACGAGTGAGACCATCCAACTGTGCCTGAGAAATGACTGCAGACACACAGCAAGCCCAACCAAGATCAACCAGGCTGAGCTGACTGGCAACTACTCAGCTGGCAGAAGTGCAGTCAGCCTACAGATCTGTAGGCAATAACAGATGGTCATGTTGAGCAACTGAGTTTTGAGGCTAACCAATGCACACCTTAAATGATTTCTGCAATCAGGCAACCTTAAGAAGCATTAGCATAGATGATATCTGCAGCTTTCTTGGAAGAAAGAGATACATTTGAATGCCAAGCTCTATAAATCCCCAGTATTTAGCTATTCTGCCTCATTAATGAAGACAAGTAAAACTAAAATTGAGAAAATTGTAACGAAAATTTAACAGCTTAAAAAATCCACCAAAAGCCATCCAAAAGTCACCAAGAATTATGATCTTCTAGGGAGGCACAGGGTTAGGTTACGAAAATAACCACAAGCCCTCAGGAGTGTGGCCTGTGATTGCCATGAACTCTCTAAAATACTCCGTTTAGGTTTCTCCTCCTCACAAATTGAATTGATACGTGAAGCAAACGATGGTTCTTCATTTTGTTCTTCCCAGACTAGCAGGTGATGGTACACTAATGATTTTCAAGTAGCGTAATTTGAGGAGTCTGGAAATAAATGCTGAATTCTTCATTTTTTAGCTATGGGCACATTTTACACTCCTTCTAGTCCTTTGCCCAGTAATAACACTGTATTTTAGTTGATGTTTCCAGATTAATGGATTGATGACTAGACAGGAAATCCTGTGCCAGTCCACAGGGCAAGTTGTCTTAGCTATTTATTAATCACCTAAAAGTGAACTGCATTAACTCACAGCAGCAACTTAGAGAGGAAATCTTAGTTATATTGATAATTTTTAATTTGCCCCTAGGTCAGCTAGAATGCATAAGGGCAAGTGTTATAGGAACAGTATATCTAGAAAGAATACCAGAAGTCAGGTTGCTTGAGCAATCTCCTTCTTTGGAGACTGATGAATGAGCTACAGTAATGATCCTTATGTTCTGACAACAATGAAAAAGAACTACTTTTTCAATTAGCACATTGATTAGAGGTTTCATAAGTACATTTATTCTCCTTTTATCAGATAATAGGTTTTCTTATTGGGAAAACAGTTCTGGCATGGTTTTACCTATTATAATGTTTTACTCAGACCCGTGACATTTTGAAATAATAAAAGAAAATAGCACAATAAAATGATTCAAAAGTAACCTTATTTTGAACAAATTTGCTTGACCACTAAAAATATCACATTATGTCTTGTTTAGAATAAAATAGATTTAGAGGGAAGAGAGTCTATATTCTTTGATAAACCTACTTTATGAACTAAGTGATGAGATGAAATAACCATATCTCAAATGGGAGAAGACTGAGGGAATAAAAGAAACCTCTGTAGTGTGTAGCTTTTGTGCTTTGTTAAGGCTTTTTGCATGAATATAATAATTTCCTTTATTTCATCTAAGAAGTAAACTGGGCATGTTTTCTTACACCCACGTTATAGACGGAGAAATTGAAGTTTTGTGATATTAACTTGCTGACTACACAGGCTATACATGCCAAAATTAATCATAAAGCACCTTATTTAAAATAAGTGGGTATCTTCCAGTTCAAGGTACCACATTACACAGACTCATCTATCTCCTCTCTTGCTTGTATCTCCATTACATTTATTTTAAGGGAATAATAATAATAATGTATAAACTCACAACAAAGAAGAGAAAGGGGAGATCATAAATACTCAAGATTTCATTCAACGTTTCAATAGATTTTTAGAAAAATGGAAATCATATGCAGGAGTTGCGAATGATCCAAGTGGAAAAAACAACGGTCAAGAATAGGTAGAGAAAGGTGAGTGTTACAGTTTGGGTGTGATCTGCCCCAAGAAAATGCATGTGGAAATTTGACTCCCAATGTAGCAGTGTTGGGAGGTGTGGACTATTGGGAGATGTTTGGGTCATGGGACAAGATCTACCATGAATAGGTTAATGCCATCTTGTGGGAGTGAGTTCTTATTATGATGGGACTGGATTAGTCAACTAGAAAGCAGATAGTCCCTTCTCCTGTTTGTTCTCTTTACACATGTCCTCTTCCTTCCATGTTTCTGCTGTGATTTGAAGCATCACAAGATCCTCACCAGATGGGCTGCCCAACCTTGGACTTTGAAGCCACCAGATTCACTAGCCAAATACACCTCTTTTCTTTATAAATTACTCAGTCTCAGGTACTCTGGGATAGCGACATTGAACTAAGATGGTGAGCATCTGTGAAGGGAAATGATCTGCCCTAAAGAACCACAGGAAAGCTTGAATTTGAAGATTCTAGGTACAACAGAGGGTCAGGGTGAGTCATGGGAATAAATATGGAACAAGGGCATAATTGAAGTCCATAGACTAACAGATCAAGCTAACCTTCAGCCAGAAGCAGATGCCCAACAGACAGGTGTTTGCTCTTCCAACAAGGAGAGTTGTTTTCTTAAAAACTGAAAGAAAGATTCGAAAGAATTAAGTCTCTGATTGTAGGAGGTCGTATCCCCTAAAAATGATCTTCGCATTCTCATATTAGGGTTTCCAAAATATAAAGATGGATCACCACTCTTTTATTAGGCAATACAAGCTTCATCCTTCTCTTCATAGAGCTGCTTTTCCTAAAACCCTTCTGGGAAATTTGACGTCTTAACTACACACATTTATTTCTTTAAAATTTTAAGTTGTTTTTATACACTTGGAAATTAAAACTAAAGTAACCTTCTTACTAAATTTTCTACCATCTTGGAGGCCATTTTCTACTCATGTTTATAACATTATATTAATTACAAACTATAACATTAATATTTTTTCTGACTTAAAAATATCATACAGTAACTTTTTAAGGATGTGTATTACTTACTAGATTGATCTTCACAGTGCTAAATATTATAGCAAAAGAAAAAGTGAAAAAAACAGGCAATCTGGGAATGATTAAATAAATCCCTTGCACAAAATGAAATGCTACGCAGCTAGCCAAATTTTGGTATAAAATTTATTATTTAAAAATGTTTATCATATGTTATTCAGTGAAAAGGATGTTAGAAAATATGACAAAAGGCACTATTACAGTTTTTATTTTATACTTAAATATCTAGATATGCATTTAAGAAGTCTGAAAACATATTCAACAAAATTGTAACAGCAACTGGCACTGGGTGGCAGGATTATGGGTAGTTTGTGTTTTCTTTTTCTCTTTTTTACATACATTAAAATTCTACATAAACATGTAATATTTAAATAATTTTATTTTTTTTCTTGAAGCAATCTTACAGTTCTTTTTTGCTTTTACTTTTTTTTCATTCTTGTTCTCTTCTATAGACAAGAACAAGAAAAATATCTATCTATCTATCTATCTATCTATCTATCTAACTACCTATCTATCTAAAGCTATATGGATGGCAGATCTATATAGTGATAGATAGATAGATATATAGATAGATAGATATAGATAGATAGATAGATAGATAGATAGATAGATAGATAGACCTAGAAAAATCTCTTCTGGACATTGGCCTAGGCAAAGAATTCATGACTAAAACCCTAAAGGCAAATTGTACCCAATATGTAGTTTTTTTAATCCCTCACCCACCTCCCACCATCCCTCCATCTGAGTCTCCAATGTCCATTAACCACTCTGTATGTCTTTGTGTACCCATAGCTTAGCTCCAATTTATAAGTGAGAACATACAGTATTTGGTTTTCCATTCCTGAGTTACTTGACTTAAAATAATGGCCTTCAGCTCTAAGTATCTGCAAAAGGCATTATTTTTATTTTATGGCTGAGTAGCTGTATTAGTCTGTTCTTATACTGCTGATAAAGACATACCCAAGACTGGGCAATTTACAAAAGAAAAAGGTTTAATGGACTTACAGTTCCACATGACTGAAGAAGCCTCACAATCATGGTGGAAGGCAAGGAGGAGCAAGTAACATCTTACATGGATAGCAGTAGGCAAAGAGAGAGCTTGTGCAGGGAAACTCCCCCTTAGATCTTTTGAGACTCATTCACTATCACAAGAACAGCACAGGAAAGACCTGCTCCCATGATTCAATTACCTCCCACTGGGTCCCTCCCACAACACATGGGAATTCAAGATGAGATTTGGATGGGGACACAGCCAAACCATATCAGTAGTATTCCATTGTGTGTGTGTGTGTGTGTGTGTGTGTGTGTATACACACACATTATTTTATCCACTCATTGGTTGATGGACACTTAGATTGGTTCCATATCTTTGCAATTGTGAATTGTGCCATGATAAACATTCACATCCAAGTGTCTTTTTGATACAATGACTTCTTTCCCTTTGGGTAGTTACCCTGTAGTGAGATTGCTGGATTGAATGGTAGATCTACTTTTAGATGGAATGGTAGATCTACTTTCAGTTATTTGAGAAATCGCCATACTGTTTTCCGTAGAAGCTATACTGATCTACATTCTCACCAGAAGTGTATAAGCATTCTCTTTTCCCCACATTCATGTCAACATCTTTTTTTTTCTTTTTTCTTTTTTACTTTTTAATGACAGTCATTGTGGCTGGGGTAAGCTGGTAACTCATTGTGGTTTTAATTTGCATTTCCCTGCTGATTAGTGCTGTCGAGCATTTTTTCATGTTTGTTGGCCATTTGTATATCTTCTTTGGAAAAGTGTTCATTTAATGTCATTTGCCCACTTTTTGATGGAATTACTTGTTTTTTCTTGCTGATTTGCTTCAGTTCCTTGCAGATTCTAGATACTAGTCCTTTCTTGGATGCATAGTTTGCAAACATTTTCTCCCACTCTGTGCATTGTCTGTTCATGCTGATGGTTATTTCTTTTGCTATCCAGAAGTTTTTTGTTTGATTAGGTCCCATGGATTTATTTTTGTTTTAGTTCCACTTGCTTTTGGGTTCTTAGTCATGAATTCTTTACCTAGACCAACGTTCAGAAGAGATTTTTCTAGATTTTCTTCCATAATTTTTTATGATTTCAGGTCTTAGATTTAAGTCTTTAATCTATCTTGAGTTAATTTGTGTATATGGTGAGAGAAGGGATCCAGTTTCATTCTTCTCTATGTGGTTATCCAGTTTTCCCAGAACCATTTATTGAAAAAGGTGTCCTTTTCCAAATTTATGTTTTCATATACCTTGTCAAAGATAATTTGTTCTAAATATTTGGCTTTATTTCTGGATTTTCTGTTCTGTTCCATTTGTCTGTATATCTATTTTTATACCAGTACCATGCTGTTTTGGTAACTACACTTAGTATATTGTAGTAGAGTTTGAAGTTGGGTTATCGTGATGTCTCCAGATTTGTTCTTTTTGCTTAGAATTGCTTTTTTGATTCCATATGATTTTTAGAATTGTTATTTCTAATTCTGTGAAAATGATGTTGGTATTTTGATAGAAATTGCACTGAATCTGTAGATTGCTTTGATCATTTTCACAATGCTGATTCTTCCAATCCATGAGCATGGAGGGTATTTTCATTTGTTTGTGTCATCTATGATTTATTTCAACTGTGTTTTATAGTTCTCCTTGTAGATATTTTTCACCTCCTCAGTTGAATATATTCCTAGGGTTTTCTTTTTGTTTTTGTTTTCATAGCTATTGTGAAAGGGATTGAGTTCTTGATTTTATTTTCAGCTTGGCTGTTGTTGGTAGATAGCAGTGCTCTTGATTTGTATATGTTGCTTTTGTAACCTGATTCCTTACTAAATTTATTTATCAAATCTAGGAGTCTTTTGGAGGAGTGTTTAGGGTTTTCTAGTTATACGATCATATCATGAGCAAACAGAAATAGTTTGACTTCATCTTTTCCAATTTGGATGCCCTTTATTTCTTTCTCTTTCCTAATTGCTCTGACTAGGACTTCAAGTACTACAATAAACAGAAGTGATGAAAGTGGGCATCATTGTCTTGTTCTAGTTCATAGGGGGAATGCTTTCAACTTTTCCCCATTCAGTATAATGTTGGCTGTGGGCTGCTTATATATGGCTTTTATTATTTTGAAGTATGTTCTTTCTATGCCTAGTTTGTTGAGAGTTTTTAATCATAAAGGGATGCTGGATTGTATTGAGTATTTTTCCTGTTTCTATTGAGGTGATCATATGGTTTTTGTTTTTAATTCTGTTTATGTAATGAGTCACATTTATTGACTTGTGTATATTGAACCATCCCTGCCTCCCCAGAACAAAACCCATTTGATCATAAATTATCTTTTTGATGTACTGTTGGATTCAGTTTGCTAGATTTTGTTGGGGATTTTCTGCCCTTATGTTCATCAGAGATACTGGTCTATGGTTTTCTTTTTTTGTGATATCCTTTCCTGGATTTGATATCAGAGTGATACTGGCTTCACAGAATGAGTTAAGGAGAATTCTCTCTTTCTCAATCTTTTGGAAAGTTTCAGTAGAATTGGTACAAATTCCTCTTTGAATGTCTGATAGAATTTGGTTGTGAATCCATCTGACCCTGGGATTTTTGTTGTTGGCAATTTTAAAATCACTGATTCAATTTCATTGCTTGTTATTGGTCTGCTAAACATTTCTATTTCTTCCTCATTCAAGCTAGGAGGATTGTATGTTCCAGGAATTTATCCATTTCATCTAGATTTTCTAGACTGTGTGAAAGAGGTGTTCATATTAGTCTTGAATGATCTTTTCTACTTCCATGGTGTTGGTTGTAATGTCTCTATTTTCATTTCTAATTGAGCTTATTTGAATCTTGTCTCTTCACGGTTAATCTAGCTGATAATGCTCTATCAATTTTGTTTATCTTTTTAAAGAACCAATTTTCATTTCATTGATCTTTTGTGTTTTTTGTTTTAAATTGTATTTAGTTCTGCTGTGATCTTTGTAATTCATTTTACCCCTGCTATGTTAGGGTTTGGTTTATTCTTGTTTCTCTAGTTCCTTGAGGTGTGACATTAGATTGGCAATTTGTGGTCTTTCAGAATTTTTGATGTAGACATTTAGCACTATAAACTTTTTTCTTATCACTGCTTTTGTTGTATCTCAGAGATTTAGACACTTGTGTCACTGTTATCACACATTTTGAAGAATTTTTAACCCATTGTTAACCCCAAAATTATTCAGGATTAGATTATTTAACTTCCATGTATTGGTATAGTTTTGAGTGTTCCTTTTGAAGTTGATTTCTAGTTTTATTCCACGGTGGTCTGAGAAGATACTTGATATAGTTTTGATTTTTAAAAATTTATTGAGACTTGTTTTATGATCTAATGTATGGTCTATCTTGGAGAATGTTCCATGTGCTGATTAGAATAACATATATTCTGCAGTTCTTCACTAAAACGTTCTGTAAAATATCTGTTAGCTCTATTTGTTCTAAAGTACAGTTTAAGTCCAGTATTTCTTAATTGATTTTCTGTCTTGATTATCTGTTTAGTGCTGTCAGTGAAGCGTTGCAGTCCCCCATTATTATTACGTTGTTATCTATCTCTTTTCTTAGTTCTGGTAGGAATTGTTAAATGAATCTGAGAGCTCCAGAGTTAGGTGCATATATATTTAGGATTGAAATAACTTGATCTGATTGATCCTTTTATGATAATATAATGACCTTCTTTGTCTGTTTTACTGTTGTTGCTTTAAAGTCTGTTTTATCTAAGAATACCTACTCTTGCTCACTTTTGGTTTCCATTTGTGTGGAACATCTTTTTCCACCCCTTGACCTTGCATCTATAAGAATCCTTCTGTGTTAGGTGTGTCTCTTGAAGACAGCATGTATTTGGCTTGTGATATTTTTATCCATTCTCTCAATCTGTATCTTTTAAGTGAAATATTTAGACCATTAACATTCAACATTAATATTGAGATGTAAGGTACTGCTTCAATCATCATGTTGATTGGTACATAGATACTTTGTTTTCTTCTTTGTGTTATTTTTTTATAGGCCCTGTGAGTTTTATGCTTTCAAGAGGTTTTATTCTGGTGCATATTACCCATTAGTTTCAAGATTTAGAACTCCTTTAGCATTTTGTGTAGGACTGGTTTGGTAGTGACAAATTCCCTTGGCATATGCTTGTCTGAAAAAGACTATTTCCCCTTCATTTATGAAACTGAGTTTCACTGGACATAAAATTCTTGGCTGACAGTTATTTTGCTTAATAAGGCTAAAAATAGGGTCCGGTATTAGTCCATCCTTACACTATTATAAAAACATATCTGAGACTGGGTATTTTATGAAGAAAAGAGGTATAATTTACTCATAGTTCTGCAGGCTGCACAGGAAGCATGGCTGGGGTGGCCTTAGGAAACATACAATCATGGCAGAAGGTGCAGGGGAAGTAGGCACAGTCTTCATATGGCCAGAGCAGGAAAGAGAAAGAGCAAAGGGGGAAGTGCTACACACACTTTCAAACAAACAGATCTCATGAGAGCTCACTCACTAACATGTGAACAGCAGGGAGGAAAACTGCCCCCATGATCCAATCACCTCCCACCAGCTCCTTCTCCCAACATTAGGAAATAAAATTCACCATGAGATTTGGGTGGTGTATTAGTCTGTTCTCATTCTGCTATGAAGAAATACCTGAGACTGGGTAATTTATAAAGGGAAGAGGTTTAATTGATTCACAGTTCCGCATGGCTGGGGAGGTCTCAGGAAGGCACCTCTTCACAGGGCAGCAGGAGAGAGAATGAGAGAAGTGCAGAGTGAAGGGGGAAAGGCTCGTCACAAAACTATCATATCTCATGAGAGTTCACTCAATATCATGAGAACAGCATCAGGGAATTGCCCCCATGATTCAATTACCTCCCACAAGGTCCCTCCCCCAACACATAAAGATTACAATTTGGATTACAATTCAAGATGAAGTTTCGGTGGGGACACAGCCAGGCCATATCATTCCACACCTGGCCCCTCCCAAGTCTCATGTCCTCACATTTCAAAACACAATCATGCCTTTCCAACAGTTGCCCAACATCTTAACTCATTCCAGTATTAACCTAAAAGTCCAAGTTCGAAGTCTCATCTGAGACAAGGCAAGTCCCTTCCATCTATGAGCCAGTAAAATTAAAAGCAAGTTAGTTACTTCCTAGATACAATGGAGGTATAGTCATTGGGTAAATACTCCCATCCAAAATGGGAGAAATTGGTTAAAATAAAGGGGCTATAAGGCCCACACAAGTCCAAAATCCAATAGGACAGTCATTAAACCTTAAAGTTCCAGAATGGTCTCCTTTGACTTCATGTCTCACATCCAGGTCACAATGTTGCAAGAGGTGGATTTCCATGGCCTTGGGCAGCTCTGCCCCTGTAGTTTTGCAGGGTACAGCTCCTCTCCCAGCTGTTTTCATGTCTGGCATTGAGTGTCTGTGGTATTTCCAGGCTCACGGTATAAGCTGTTGGTAGATCTATCATTCTGGGGTCTGGAGGATGGTGGCCCTCTTCTCACAGCTCCATTAGGCAGTGCTTCATTGGGGACTCTGTGTGGGGGCTCCAACCCCACATTTCCTTTCTGCAGTGCTCTAGCAGATGTTCTCCATGTGGACTCTGTCCCTGCAGCAAACTTCTGCCTAGACATTCAGATGTTACCATACATCCTCTGAAATCTAAGCAGAGGTTCCCAAATCTCAATTCTTGACTTTTGTGCACCCACAGGCTCAACACCACGTGGAAGCCACCAAGGCTTGGGGCTTGCACCCTCTGGAGCAATTGTACTTTAGCCCCTTTCAGCCAGGATGGGAGTTGAAGCAGTTGGGATGCAGGCCATCATGTCCTGCGGCTGCACAGAGCAGGGGTCCCTGCTCCTGGCCCATGAAACTGTTTTTCCCTCCTAGACTTCCAGGCCTGTCATGGGAGAGGCTGCTGTGAAAGTCTCTGACATGCCCTGGAGACATTTTCCCCATTGTCTTGGTGATTAACATTTGGCTTCTTGTTACTTATGCAAATTTCTGCAGCCAGCTTGAATTTCTCCCTAGAAAATGGGATTTTCTTTTCTATTGCATTGTCAGGCTACAAAGTATGTAGACTTTTATGTTCTGCTTCCTCTTGAGCACTTTGTTCCTTAGAAATTTCTTCCACCAGATTAGCAGTGGAATCATCTCTCTCAAGTTCAAAGTTCCACAGATCTCTAGGGCATGGGCAAAATGCTGCCAGTCTCTTTGCTAAAGCATAACAAGAGTCACCTTTGCTCCAGTTCCCAAGAAGTTCCTCATCTCCATCTGAGACCATCTCAGCCTGGACTTCATTGTCCCTATCACTATCAGCGTTTTGTTGAATGGTCAAAGCCATTCAACAAGTATCTAGGAAGTTCCAAATTTTCCCTCATCTTCCTGCCTTCTTTTGACCTCCAAATTGGGCCCAGTTCCAAAGTTGCTTCCACATTTTCAGGTATCTTTATAGTAATGCCCCACTTCTCTGGTAGCAATTTTCTGTTTTAGTCATTTCTCATACTGCTATAAAGACATACCTGAGACTGAGTAATTTATGAAGAAAAGAGGTTTAATTGACTCACAGTTCTGCAGGCTGCACATGAAGCATGGCTGCGGAGGCCTTAGGAAACTTAAAACCATGGCAAAAGGTGAAGGAGAAGCAGGCACAGTCTTCACATGGCCAGAGCAGGAGAGAGAGACAGCAAAGAGGGAAGTGCTACACACTTTCATACAACCAGATCTCATGAGAACTCACTCACCATCATGAGAATAGCAAGGGGGAAATCTGCCCCCATGATCCAATCACCTCCCACCAGCTTTCTCCCCCAACATTAGGAATTATAATTCAACATGAGATTTAGGTGGGGGCCAAACCATATCAGATGCTTTTGGCTTTTAAGGTTTCTCTTCTGGCTTTTAAGGTTTCTACTGAGAAGTCTGCTGTTAGTCCAATAGATTTTCCTTTATAGGTTATGTGATGCTTTTTTCTCACTGCTCTTAGAATTCTTTACTTCACGTTGGCTTTAGATAGCCTGACAATTAAATGCCTTGGTGATGTTCTTTTTGAACTGAATTGACCAGGAGTTCTTTGAGCTTTTGTTTTGAATCCCTAAATCTCTAGCAAAGCCAGAAAAGTTTTCCTCAAGTATTCACTCAAATAAGTTTTCTAAACTTTTTGATTTCTCTTCTCCCTAAGGAGCACCAATGATTCCTAGGTTTGGTCACTTTATATAATCCCATGTTTAATGGAGACTTTTTTCGTTCATTTTAATACTTTTTCCTTTATTTTTGTCTGATTGTGTTAATTTGAAAAGCTTCAAGCTCTGAAATTCTTTCTTCTACTTGGCCTAGCCTATTTTTAAAACTTTCCACTGCATTTTGTAATTCATTAAATGTGTCTTTCATTTCTAGAAGTTCTGATTTTTTTAAATATCTATCTCTTTAGAATTTTTTTTCATTCATATCCTAAATTATTTAGTCTATTTATTTATTTGGATTTTCACCTTTCTTTTGTATCTCCTTGAGTAAATTAATAATCAACTTTTTGAATTCTTTATCTGGTATTTCAGATTTCATCTGTGTTTGGATCCACTGCTGGAGAACTAGTGTGATCTTTTAGGAAATGTTTTGTCATGTTGTTAGAATTATTTTTCTGGTTTCTTGCCATTTAGGTAGACTGTTTCTTCTAATGATTTTTGAATTTATTTTTTATTCAACTGTCTTTTAAAATTTCTTTTCCCACCATGTGGATGTAACTTTAATGTCTATAGTTTACTGTAACCTAATTTGGCTCTGCATGCTTTTAGGGTTGAAGACTCTGTATGAATTCTTTGGTCATAGAGAGTCTTTATAATGCTGGTTTTCTCAGATGCTGGTTATGGTAGCAATGTGCTCTGTGTGTGAGCAGGTTCACTGTCTCCTGTGGAGTTGGAATGGCAAAGGCCTCTTGAAATCTAGCTTGAATCTCATTCCCCAATGGTGTGTACTTTTTAAATTTATTAATTTTACTCCCTCATATTTTACTTACTGGTTTGAACAGTTCAGGTTTCAGGCCACTAAGTGTCCATGGGTTAAAACCAGCTGTGGCTAAAGCAGACGGGCGAATGCAATACCCAATGGTGGGCAGGAGTCCCAGCCTTGACAGAGGTGGCTGGAGGAGCTCTCAATGAAATGCATTGAAATGTTTTCATGGGGAAGGGAGGGAACCCCCTCAGCTCCCCTTCCAGGCCAGCAGAAAAGCGATCCACCTCCTAGTCATACTCCTGACTCAGTGTTCTGGCTGTTCAGATCAGACAGGCACCCGTTTTCATCTGCAGGAATGCTGATGTTCCATGTAGAGAGGGATAGTGACTCTACCCCTCATGCAAGCCTTAACCTGGAGGGCACTTCTTCGTGCGGATGCAGTCACCCTGAAGTGTTCCAGAAAGACTGTTTACAGATACATCCATGCCAAGCTCCAGTGGGAGAAGCCCCAGCTATGTCTTCAGCGGTGGGCAAGGAGGAGAAGAAGTCCCCTTTTCTGAGATCCTTCACAAGCACCAGAGCTTCCTGACTGTTGGGGTAGAGCCACAGACTTTCCCCACTGAGCCCAGCATGGCACCCATGCCTCTGCTGAAAGAAATACCACAAGTGAAAAGTTCTGGAAGTCAAGGCCAGCCATCTGGATTCTGTTGTGGAGTAGGAGTCCCTGAGGGCCAGACCACTATGAATACTGGTGCCCCTCTGGGTCTAGTCACCCAGTGGGACTTCCACACTCCAGGCTGGTGGTGGGGAATGTTTCCAAGGGACCCAGTGGATGTGACCTGTCCTCAAGTCTCCCAGCAGCACAGCGGGTACCAGCACCAGCTCTGATGGGGGTAGCAGGGGAGTGACATCGACTCTGTGAGATTCCTTGGCTATAAACAGCCTTAGTGTGCTGGTTTTCTCAAGTGCCAATTACAGTAGTAGTGAAATGGTCACAAGAACAGACTCAAGACCTCCTGATTAGCCAGGGTGGTGATTAGCCAGTAGGCGATGGTGATAGTTGAGGTCATGCACAAGTTTTCTCCTTCCTGGGTACCATGTTAATTTGCCACAGATGCAGTAATGGATTGTGTCAGCTGGCTTCCGCCAAGAGGTGGTGCTTGTAAAACTGCCAGCTGCAGTGGTAGCAGTGGGATTTGCACTTGCCTTATGTTTGTTACCCAGGGGAAGGATTCTCATGTCTCAGACAACGGGGCAGAGCCATGGAACTCCCAAAAGTTTCTGTCCTTTGTGTTAAGCTACTACAGCAGGTGGAGGGGCAAAGCTAGGTGGGGGCTGGGTCAGGCAAGTCTGCACTCTGGCTCTCCACCTGTGGATGCAAGCAGCGGCCCCAGTGGGTATCTGAGGGCAGTTCTCTGGCCTCTGGGGTAATGTTCCAAGGAAGAGCACAGCTGCCTCTGCTGCACAGAAAGTTCCGCATAGGTAGTAGGGAGTAACAGGTGGTAATACGCCCCACCAGCTCCTACTCACTTGGCAAGGCAGGTTTCACACTGCCAATTCCAGACTGTCTGCGCTTCAGACTCAAAGCTGTCCCAGGCCATAAGCCTTCCCCACCAAGACAGCATGGCTTTCAGGCCCTGCCTCTCCCACTCTGCCCATGAAGAAGGGGCACCCAGCTCCTGCACCTGTGGTTACAATATACTTCCTATTCGTCCCTCTGTTCTGGCCAAGGGGGTTCATCCTCACTCAAGATTATACCGTAAATCTCAGTTAGGAGCTTCTCTCAACCTGTGACTGCCACCTAAGTTAACTGGCAGACTTCCACAGTGTTGCCTGTGATGTAGGATCAGGAGTTGGAGTGTGCACGCACAGCATGTTTCAAAGCTATTCTTTCTCATATACTCCTACTGCTCATTCAATCAGCTCCAGCACTGGGTAGGGTCAAGGCTGTCCCCCATAGCCTGGATTGCTACATTCCCCAGTGGGGGTGTACCTCCCAGAGGCATCTTCTCCCTTTCTCATACTCTGGGGACTTTCTCTCTCTCTCACACTCTGGAGTTTTCTGCGTGGCTCAGAGTTTAGGCGGCAGCGCGCCACTTTGTCCAAAGGATCTGTGGTTTCTTTCAGTTTTCCTGTTAGGTTCCTGCATTGCTTCCTGGAAAAAAGGTCCCAGGGTGAATATCTGCACACTATTTTGTCTTTCCAAGTGGGAGAGGCACGTCAACAATGCCTCCAATCTGCTATTTTGCCATTTCTTTTTCTTTTGTGTGTGTGTGTGTGTGCTTTCACTTAAGGTTATAAGTTAGTAAAAGTTTTCTTTTACAGTAAACACTTGGTAAAAATATTTTGTCTAATGTATTTAGTCTCTTCTTTCTGAAGACTGTATACTATTATATTACATACTATATCATAATTTATCTGAGCATTTCTTTATTGTTGGATGTTTTTGAAATTATAAATGATGCTGAAATAAAAAATCCTTATTCAAATCTGTCTGATTTCTGAGTTCTCAGAGTATATTTTCCTAGATGTGGAATTACTAGACCTAGGAAAGTAAATTTTATTAAGGCTCATGGTATATGTTGTCATATTTTGCCCTTATAAATCTTTCTCCATCTCTGATATTTTTCATAATATTATTTTTTAACTCTAATATTTTCCCCATGGCTGTAAGGCGAGGTTATAATTTCAATTTTACCCCCAGATATTTAGCCAATTTCTCCAATAGTGCTGTTGAAAGCCATTCCTATTCTGTTAGACACAATATTTGCATATGCACATGCACAGTTGATTATAGGACTACTCGTTCTTTTCTGATTATTTCTGTACACAACCTTTGGGTGTTAAAAAATGACACCGTTTTGATGATCCACATTTTAAAGTGAGTTTTAATATCTAGTATAATAAGTCCCTTCTTACCATTTTTCAAAATTTTCTAAGCAGTTCTTAATGTATTAATTTCCTATTGCTACGTAATAAATTCCCACAAACTTAGTGGCTTAAAACAACACACGTTTATTATCTCTGTTTCTGTGGGTCAGGACTTGGTGGATGTCAGATGAGGGCCACGCTCAGTTCCTAGAGGCCACTAGTCATTCTCTACCAATGGAACACAGCTCATCACAGCCTGCAGTCAAGTCAACAGACGCTCTCACTCTTACCTTCTTTTTTTTTTTTTTTTTTTTTTTTTTGGAGACGGAATCTCACTCTGTCACCAGGCTGCAGTGCAGTGGCGCAATCTCAGCTCACTGCAACCTCCGACTCCCTGGTTCAAGCAATTCTCTTGCCTCAGCCTCCCAAGTAGCTGGGACTAGAGGCACACGCCACCACACCCGGCTAATTTTTGTATTTTAGTAGAGGCAGGGTTTCACCATGTTGGCCAGGATGGTCTTGATCTCTCTTTTTCTTTTTCTTTTTTTTTTTTTTTTTTTTTTTTTTGGAGACGGAGTCTCGCTCTGTCGCCCAGGCTGGAGTGCAGTGGCCGGATCTCCACTCACTGCAAGCTCCGCCTCCCGGGTTCATGCCATTCTCCTGCCTCAGCCTCCCGTATAGCTGGGACTACAGGCGCCTACCACAACGCCCGGCTAATTTTTGTATTTTTAGTAGAGACGGGGTTTCACCGTGTTAGCCAGGATGGTCTCGATCTCCTGACCTCGTGATCTGCCCGTCTCGGCCTCCCAAAGTGCTGGGATTACAGGCGTGAGCCACCGTGCCTGGCCCGGTCTTGATCTCTTGACCTCATCATCTGCTCACTTCAGCCTCCCAAAGTGCTGGGATTACAGGCGTGAGCCACTGCACCTGGCCTCTTATCTTCTTTTAAAGGCTCCTCTGAGTGTGTCACGTCCACTCAGGATCATCTTCATTTTGTTTAACTCGATGTCAACTGATTCGTGACAGAAACATGTTAGTAATGACAAAGACAGGAGGCAGCCAAGGCTCCCTGCCGACCCCCACCGCCTGAAGGCTAAAAACACTGGACTGCTGGTCCAGGATGAAGCCTGCCCTTTTCCCGATTGATTCTTTCTAAATAATGCCCACTGCGCACTGGGAGGATGGAGCGGAGCCTCAGGAAGTTCACGTGTTTGCAGAGGAAAGGAGCCTGGCCTCTCTTGTTCCTCGGTGGTGACCTGGGCGTTCAATCTGTGAGATGGGGGCCTGTTAACAGGAACCCTTCTTGCTTTGCTGACACTTTTTTTTTTCCTTCTCGCCCAATAAACTCCATTCACCCTGACCCTTCAAAGTGTCTGCATGCCTAACTTTTCCTGGTGGTATGACAAGAACCCGATCTTTTTCTACAACAGTGATACCCATTGTATCCACAGGTTTTACCCACACTGAAGGGGAGATGAAGGTATTTATACTGGGGGCAGGGGCAGGAATCTTGGGCCCATCTTCAAATCCTGCCTACTATGATGATAAATTTTATGTGTCAACTTGACTGGACAGTGAGGTGCACAAATATTTGGTCACACATTTTTCTGAATGTGTCTACGACAGTGTTTCTGGATGAGCAGAAATCATGGTCCTTCAATTATTTTCCAGGCTTGAACCAGTTTACAGACCCAGAACCCCTTGAATGAAGGGGAGGCTAGGTCTTTTTTGAGGAAAGACCCAAGTACACTGCTAAAAATTTATCCTGTTGATTTTTTCCTAGCCTTCCCCAAAGGGACCTACAGCCTTTTCACCAGGGTAACTGTCCACTGGGGAAAAGGAAATAATCAGACCTTTCAGGGGCGCTGGACACTGGCTCTTAACTGACACTGATTCCAGGATACCCTAAATATCACTGCGGTCCACCCGCCAGAGTAAGGGCTTACGGAGGTTAGGTAACCAATGCAATTTTAGCTCAAGTTCATCTCACAGTGGATCCAGTGGATCCATAAACTCATCTGGTGTTTATTTTCCCAGTTCCAGAATGCATAATTGGCATAGATACACTCAGCAGCTAGCAGAATTCCCTGTTGGTCACCTGACCCATGGAATGAGGGCTATCCTGGTGGGAAGGCCAAGTGGAACCCACAAGAACTAGCTCTATCTAGGAAAAATGGTAAACTGAAAGCAATACTACATTCCTCAAGGCATTGCAGAGATTAGAACCACCATCAAAAACTTGAAGGATGCAAGGGTGGTGAGTCCCACCACGTTTCCATCCAACTCACCTATTCAGCCTGTGGAGAGGACAGCTGGATTTTGGAGAATGACAGTGAATCATCCTAAGTTCAACCAGATTGTAACTCTAATTGCAGCTGCTGTGCCAGATGTGGCTTCCTTGCTTGAGCAATTTAACACATTCCCTGGTACCTTCCTATCTCAGGGGTAGATCAGCTCTCCAGCCCTATGTCAAAATGTAGTTTATATGAATCTTAATCACTTTTCCCTTCCACAAGATATCACACTGGTCCATTACATTGATGACATCATGTTGATTAAATCTAGTGACCAAGAAGAAACAACTACTTTAGATTTATTGGTAACGCATTTTTGTGTCAGAGGGTTGGAAATAAATCAGACAAAAATTCAGGTCCTTTTACCTTGGTAAAATGTCTACGCGTCCAGTGGTATAGTGCATGTCAGGATATCTTAATGAAGGTGAAGGGTAAGTTGTTGCCTCTGGCCCCTCCTACATCCAAAAAGGAAGTACAATGCCTAGTAGGCCTCTTTGAATTTTGAAGGCAACATATTCCTCATATGGGTGTGTTACTCTGGTCCATTTACTGAGTGCCCTAATAATCTGCTAGTTGGAACTCAGAACAAGAGAAAGCTGGGCAACAGACCCAGACTGCTGCACAAGTTGCTCTGCCATTTGGGTCATATGATCCAGCAGATTCTGTGGTACTTGAGTGTCAGTGACAGATAGGGATGCTGTTGGGAGCCTTTTGTAGGTCCCTATGGGTAGCACAGGCTTTTAGAATTTTAGAATCATCCTTTGTGGATAACTATTCCCCTTTTGAGAAATAGCTCTTGGCCTGCTACTGAACCTTAGTAGATATTGAATGCTTAACTGTGGGCCACCTAGTTATCATTTGGCTTGGCTGCCCTTCATGAACTGGGTATTATCTGACCCACCAAGCCCTAAAGTTGGGCTTGCACAGCAATACCCCATCATCAAATGGAATGGTACATATGTGATCACGCCTGAACAGGCCCTGAAGGCACAAGTAAGTTATATGAAGATGTCAACTCCACTCATGCTACACTGCCTTCTCTATCCCAGCCTGCACCTATGGCCTCATGGGGAGTTCCTTATAATCATTTGAAAAAGGAAGGAAAACTGGCCTGATTTATGGATGGTTCTGCAGGTATCACCTGAAAGTAAGTAGCTGAAGCACTGCAGCCCCTCCGTGGGACATCCCTGCAGAACAGTGGGGAAGGGAAATCTTCCCAGTGGGAAGAACTTGGAGTAGTGTGCCTGGTTGTTCACTATCATTGGAAGGAGAAATGGCCAGATATGTGATTATATACCAATTCATGAACTGTGGCCTTTGGTTTGGCTAGATTGCCCAACAACTTAGAATGAATGTGATTGGAAAATTGGTGGCAAGGAAATTTGGGGAAGAGGTATGTGAACAGATTTCTCTGAATTGTTTTTAAAAAGTGAAGATATTTGTGTTCCTTGTAAACGCCTACCAAAGGATGACCTCAGCAGGGGAAGGTTTCAGTAATCAAGTGGAAAGGATGACCTGTTCTGTGGATACTTGTCTTCCTCTGTTCCCAGCCACTCCTGTCATTGCTCACTGGGCTCATGAACAAAGTGGACACGGATGGAGAGATGGAGAATATGCATGGCTCCAGTATGTGGATTTTCACTCTCCAAGGCCAACCTGGCTATGGCCACTTCTGAGTGCCCTATCTGCTAGCTGCAGAGGCCAACACTGAGCCCTCAATAAGGCACCATTCCCCAGGGTGATCAGCCAATCCCCTGGTGGCAAGTTGATTATATTGGGCCACTTCTATCATGGGAAGTATAGTTTCATTCTTACTGGAACAGACATTTAGTCTGATATGGATTTGCCTTTCCTGCATGCAGTGCTTCTGCCAAATCGCTGTCTGTGGACTTACAGAATGCATTGTCCACTGTCATGGTATTCCGCACAGCATTACTTCTAATCAAGGAACTCACTTCACAAGAAATAAAATGTGGCAATGGCTCATGCTCATGGAATTCACTTACAATGGTCATGATCATCCTAAAGCAGCTGGCTTGATGACATGGTAGAATAGCCTATTGAAGACTCAGTTACAGCACCAAATAAGTGGCAATAACTTGTAGGGCTGGGGCAAAGTTCTCTAGAAGGTGGTAAATGCTCTGAATCCAGGTCCAAAATATGGTGCTGTTTATTCCATAGCCAAGATTCACAGGTCCAGGAATCAAGGGGTGAAAATGAGAGAGGCACCACTCACTATTACCCCTAAGTGACCCACTAGCAAACTCTTTGCTTCCTATTTCCATGACTTTATGTTTTGCTGGCCTAGAGGTTTTGATTCCAGAGGGAGGAATGCTGTGACCAGGAGACAAAACAATGATTCCATTGATCTGGAAGTGAAGACTGTTGCCCACTTTGGGCTCCTCATGTCTCTGAGTCAACAGGCAAAGAAGGGAGTTACTGTGTTCGCTGGAATGATTGATCCTGGCTTTCAAGGTAAGGAAGAAGAGTACGTCTGAAATATAGGGGATCTCTTGTGGAGTGTTTTAGTTCTCCCAAGCCCTGTGATTAAGGTCAATGGAAAACTACAACAACCCAATCCAGGCAGTACTAGTAATGATCCAGACCCTCCAAGAATAAAGGTTTAGGTCACTGTACCAATGAAGATCTGTGACACCCTGAGGTGCTTGCTGAAGGCAAAAGGAATAATACAACAGGTAGTGGAACAAGGCAGTTACAAATACCATCTGTGGCCACATGACCAGTTACAGAAAAGAAGACTATAATTGTTATGAAAATTTCTTTCTTATTTTGTTAGGAATATGTCTGTCTATCTGTGTGTTTATGCATGTGTGTGTTAAGCAGACAACTTTTTCTTCCCTCTCTTATTCCCTTATCATGTAATAGAAGACTTACTGACTTCATATCATAGTACTTAAGTACTGTGAATTCTACATTGTATTTATCCCATATTTAAGTTATTAGATATCAAGGAGAAGAGTAACTGTCACTCAAGGACTTTGTATCCTCTGATGGAAAAGTGGTTAGTGCATTTTTATTCGTACACAGGATTGTTGTATCACGTTAGATGGAATTATGACCTTGTTATTCATGTTCTTTATTTGGAGAATAAGTATGATTTAAAGAGATGCATATGAGTGCTAAATTGGCAAGGGGTTGACTTGTGATGCTTTATTTTATGTGTCAACTTGACTGGGTCACAGGGTGCATGGATATTTGGTTAAACATTATTCTGGGTGTGTCTGTGAGGTTGGTTTTGGATGAGATTAACATGTAAATCAATAGACTAAGTAAAGTAGATGGCCCTCCTCAACATAGGTGGGCCTCATCCTCAACTGATGGCCTGAATAAGACACACGAGGCAGTGCAAGGGGAGCTGCTGCCCAACTGCCTTTACGCTGGGGCATCAGTTTTTCCTGCCTCCAAACTCAAACCCAACCATCACCTCTTCCTGGGTCTCAAGCCTGCCGATGTTTGGTCTGGAACTCCCACACGGGCTCTCAATTTGCCGTCTGCAGATCTTGGGACTTGCCAGGCTCCATAATCACTTGGCCAATTACTTATACTCTCTCCTTCTTTGGACAACCACAATATACACATTTACCTTTATAATTTTAAAAATAAACTCCAGAAGAGTTTTGTCAACTTTCAAAACAAAATCCTATGGAAATGTTTCTTTACTTGTAAGTTATATAAACGTCTTATTGAAGTATAGCATATATACAGAGAAGTACACAAATCACAAGTGTACACTTGAATTCTCACAAAATTAATACCTTCCCAACTAGTTCCCTAATCAAGAACCTCTTCTGCCCTTTCCAGTGTTTATCTCCCAAGGGTACTCACCATCCTAACTAAAGCCTAGATTGGCTTTGCCTGATTTTGAACTTTATGTAAATGGAGGTATACAGTATGTACTCTTTTGTATCTGGCTCATTTTACACCACATTATGTCTGTGAAATTCACCCATGTTGTAACATGCAGTTGCTGTATAGTATTCCATTGTAAGAATCCACAATTTACTTATATATCCCACTGGATTATTTTCAGTTTTCAGCTACAATGAACTGTGCTGCTATGATCATTCTTGAACATTAGCTTTGGGGAATATATTATATATAGACATATGGTATTAGATATAGATATACGGCTTGTGAATATGCGATTGGAACTTCTAGGAAGGGTGATTATAAAAATGTATAATGGGAATAACGGATGATAAAATATAAATTAATTTCATGGAAATTTTAATAGGAATTTGTATTAACTCTATACATAACTTTGGCAAAAACCGAAGGTTTATCATCTCTGATTTAGGAACATGACAGTTGTCACCATTTATTCAAATTCAAGTTTATTTTCAATAATCCTTCTTGCACACTCACCCAGTTTGATGTACATTGGTCCCGAGGTGGAAAGAGGAGACGGAAAGGAAATAAGAGGAAGGAAACTCTGACATCTCTTTCTCCTGCCAGTGTTGCGCCATCTTGCCAAAACATTGTTCTGGGCCATATTTGCTCATATTCCGGTTCTGAGAGTAAATATGTGTTTGGTTTCCTTCACGTGCATGGGTATTAATTCAGTCCAGTCATTAGCTTTCACAAGACACCTTTTGCTTTCATGTTTAGTTATCTATTGCTCATTTAACTTTATGTGCATGACCTTTAAAGTGTACACTCACTGGAGAGCTCCCTGAGGAACCATTTGGGTTGTTTTAGAGACTTCCTTTTCTGCCTCATGTACTTTGAGAAATGCCCTTCCCTCTTGAGTCATACTCCTGTTTAGAACCTTTTCTTCACATTTAAAAAACATCTGCTTCCGTAAAATCTTGTACATGAGTCTTAAGACATCTAGAATTCCTTCCATGTCTAGGATTGCTATGAAATGGTCATCAAGGCATGCCAAGAATTGACCAGACACCCTGCTTTAGACAAAGCTCCTAGCTGATAGTGAAGTGCTGAGGCCTCCTGTTGTTATTGCATCATACTTCTTCATTGGAAAATCATCTGCTAGACTGTCTGCCAATGGCAGGGCCTTGGTATAAACCATGGGCACGTTTTGGGACACTGAGCTCCTTCCACCACTTTCCAGGTGGAGATAACTCCCTTGTCACTTGGTCAGGACTGCAACTCTTGTGCTTTCCTCGAACCTCTGTGCTCCTTGACCTGTGCAGCCAGAACCCCTGAGGCCCTCTACGGACCACAGGGAGTGCCTATCCTCCCCAGTAAACCAGATTACAGTCCTTATTCATCTTTTCGGCCCGTCTACTCCATTAAGCTTCTCACATCCAGACATTTCCAGGTGAGAAGCAGACAACACTCTTGGTGCTTGCTGATGACCCCAGACACATTTTAAGCTCTTATAGTTACTCCCTTGCCACCCTCCACTCCACTCAGCTATCTGCACAGTGCAAACCTGTTCATTCTGAAGCTTAGTCAATTTTCTCTCCAGGGAGATGATGGACAGCCTCCTCTCAACTAAATCCCAAACCCTAGGAATAATTCTCTGGAAGATCCAGGGTCACATGGCTAAGCAGGATGACGGTGGAGATAGACAAAGTAACCGCCCACCATTACATGGAGCTAGTGGTCCCTGATTCCCTATCTCTCTTTCCCTTTCCCCTTTCCTTCCCAGAAACCCCATCCCTATGCCCTGTCTGCTGAGGATAACAGGACCATCCCTATGCCCTGTCTGCTGAGGATAACAGGACCATCCCTATGCCCTGTCTGCTGAGGATAACAGGGCAAGATATGCAGCCATTTAGTCAGACCCAAGCCAGGGGCCTGGCCTTGATTTTCTAGGGCTAATTTTAGAATTTAGGGGTATATAACAATTTATTTGTCCTCAGTTTTGGTCCTAAGTCAACTATCTAAAAATAATATTAGAAGTCTTAAAACACAAAAGGATACTTATAATACAATAATGTCAGATAGTTATAAATGTCATAAACAAAATGAAATAGGGGCCAGGCACCGTGGCTCATGCCTGTAATCCCAGGCACTTTGGTGGCTGAGGTGGGAGGTTCACTTGAGACCAGGAGTTTGAGACCAGCCTGGCCAACATGACAAAGCCCCATCTCTACTAAAAATACAGAAATTAGCTGGGTATGGTGGTATGCACCTGTAATCCCAGTTACTCAAGAGGTTGAGGCACGAGAATCGCTTGAACCCGGGAAGCAGAAGTTGCAGTGAACCAAGATCATGCCACTGTACTCCAGCCTGGGCAACAGACGAAGACTCTGTATCAAAAAGAAGAAAAAAAAAAAAGAGAAGAAGAAGAAAAGAAAGGAAATGAAATAGGGCAATGGGACTGACCGTGGAGGGGAAGGTCCAAGACAGCCCCTTTGAGGAGGAAGCATCTGAGCACCCACCAGAATGACAAAAGTCACTGAGCCCTTTGGAGATCTGGAGGAAGGACATTTCAGGCAAAGGGAACAGCATGTGCAAAGACTCTGAGGTGGGAGTAAGCATGAAAATTTTGAGAAACAGAGAGAAAGCCAATGTTCCATGCAATATGCATTTTGTTTGGGGATGGACATGATTTCACCCCCATCCTCAAATTCCCACTTAAAGGATACCTTTCATTTATCAATGAAAGTACATTGCAGAGCCTATCCTCACATTGGAGAGAGGGACAGATGATGGTGACTGAAGCCATTAGAAAGAACTATCCACAAGCAAGTTTCACATAGCCACGTAATTCAACCTTGGACCCTTAGACATCATTAACATAAAAATCATTCTTGTCTACTTTTATGTGATATATACACTACTGGAAACGCAACACTGGATTAATTATTCTCTGCAGATTTCTGAACATCCTTTAACAGGAAATAACAAATTAACTTCTTCATAAAGGTCCCTGGCACCCAGAAAGCAGCAGTCTACAATTCTGAGTAATAGAATCAAGAAGGCTTTATACAATCAGTTGAACCAAAGAAAGAAAGACATTTCTTGGTATGCGTATCAGCAGCAGTACAGGAAAATAAGCTTATGAACATGCCATTGGAACTTCTAGGAAGGGTAACTATAAAAACGTTTCTGGGAATGATGGGTGGTAAAATATAAATTAATCTCATTATTCTCATACTTGGCTAAGATTATGAAATGCCATTGATATTTCTTTAAAAAGTAAAACTTCCATTTTCAAAACATCTTTATTCTTTTAGAAGCCATTCCAGCTTCTCTCCCCAGTGCAGAATTATGACAGAACTCTCCCATTCCTCTGCTGTTAGGAGAGCCTGGAGCACTGGTCACTCTTGCTTCTCTTCTGGGGAATGCACTTCCACACTCGAGGCCAATGCTGAAATAGGCACACAAGGGATGTGAAGGGACCTGGAAGGGCAGTGAAGGCTCTCCACAGTCTGTCACTGAACCCTGGAGTGGTACTTAGAGAATCAGTGTCTTACAAATCTTCTCTGAACTCCTCCGCTGTTTTCTGCTTCACACCTGTGAGCTTTTTCTCTACAAGGACCCAGAGTCCATTGACAGTGGTGGGGACTGAAGCAATGGCTAAGCTATTTTGCGGCAGTCTTCCCACACTACCAGACATGAACTGACAAAAACAGAATAAAGCCAAGGCCCTTGTCTTTCCTCCTTCAGTCAAAAAACAAGTCTCAATGCATCTCAGTTCACTCATATCGACTTCTACTCCAGTCTCTGAACTTTGTGCTCTGTATAAACAGCCAAGTGTGCTGGGCGCAGTGGCTCATGCCTGTAATCCCAGCACTTTGGGAGGCTGAGGCAGGCATATCACCCGTCAGGAGTTTGAGATCAACCTGGCCAACATGGTGAAACCCCGTTTCTACTAAAAATATGAAATTAGCCAGGTATGGTGGCACATGCTTGTAATCCCAGCTATTCAGGAGGCTGAGGCAGGGGAATCTCTTGAACTCAGGAGGCACAGGTTGCAGTGAGCCGAGATCGTGGCGCCACTGAACTCCAGCATGGGCAACAGAGCAAGACTGTGTCTAAAAACAAAACAAAACAAACAAAAAAGGCTGGGCACTGTGGCTCATGCCTATGATCCCAGCACTTTCGGAGGACGAGGCGGGTGGATCACGAGGTCAAGTGTTTGAGACCAGCCTGATCAACATGGTGAATCCCTGTCTCTACTAAAAATACAAAGATTAGCAGGGCGTGGTGACACATGCCTGTAATCCCAGCTACTTGGGAGGCTGAGGCAGGAGAATCTCTTGAACCTGGGAGGCGGAGGTAGCGGTGAGCCAAGATTACACTACTGTACTCCAGCCTGGGCGACAAAGCGAAACTCCGCCAAAAAGAAAAAAAAAAAAAAGCCAAGTGTTTTGAAATATGAATAATGATCAAGTTATGATCCTGTCTGCCACAATTCTAAGACGATCCCCAACATCCTCTCCCACAACCCCAGTATACACCACTTGCGTAATTCCCAGGATTGTGGATGTGATGGATTTTATTCCCAGGACTAGATTATATTATATGGCGTGGGTGACCTTAAGGTAGGGAGATTATCTAGGTGGGCCTGTCATAATACCATGAGTTCTTTAACGGTTTTCTCATTTAGAAAAAAAACCCCACAAAACACTGCTGCTCACTGTCAGCACTCATTTAATTTTACATAAACACACTATTTGAGGCTGAAGCAAATATGACTGATTTTCACTGTGAAAATAAAATATAAAAACTGTTCTTGGAATTATTATTTTTTGAGAGTTTGTTCTTTTTTTATTATTATACTTTAAGTTCTAGGGTACATGTGCACAACATGCAGGTTTGTTACATATGTATACCTGTGCCATGTTGGTGTGCTGCACCCATTAACTTGTCATTTACATTAGGTATATCTCCTAATGCTATCCCTCTCTCCCCCCTCCCCACAATAGGCCCTGGTGTGTGATGTTTCCCTTCCTGTGTCTTGGATTTATTTCTAAACAGAACTAACATGGGAATCATGTGACTCATCAGAATAATCTATTTCGGAAAAATCAGATTCATCCAATGAATCTTCGGCCAGCAACTGTTCGAGAACGATGTTAACATCACTCGTAGGAATGCTAAGTTTTCTAGGATTTGACATTTTCAGTGACCGAGAATTACTATATTTTGTAAGTGGAAAAACCACTACTAAAAACGAAATGCTATGAATAGAATGATGCCTTTTGTTCCCAAAATTGATACACTACAGCGATGTGAAAATAATAATGAAAGCGATATATTTTGTGACAAAGTTATCTACAAATAAATGCTGTAGCCGCAAGTGCTACCGGTGAGTGTCCTTAAAAGCAGAGTGTTTTCACCAGTTCATTGCAGAAAAAGAAGTCAGAGATTCAGAACTGGGGAAGGATTGGATACACTCTTGCTAGCCTGAAGATGTTGAGAAGGCCATTTGGCAAAGAATGCAGGCAGCTTGTAGGAGCTGAGTGCAGCCCCTGGCTGAAAGCCCACAAGGAAATGAGACTTTAATACTACAACTCTAAGGAACTGACTCCCACCAATAACCCGAATGAACTTGGTAGTTGATTCTTTTCCTGAAGCCCACAGACAAGAACTCAACTTGACTGACACCTTGACTTTGGCCTTTGTGACCCTGAGCAGAAAACCTAGCTACATCGTGCCTAGACTTTTGACCTGCAGAACTGCGACCTGATAAATGGGTATTGGTTGAAGCCACTAAGTTTGTGGTTATTTATTACATATCAATTGAAAACTAATACACAGGTAATGGTTCTTTGGTCAACCAAAGTCAAGGTTTTGAAATAGAAATGGATGTCCTCAGCCTCAGAGTCCTACTCTCTGCTCCAGGGAGGGATGGGACATGCCAGCGCAATCCCCAAGCCTCCAGAAAGTCATACATGTGTACAGTCCCAGGGTGGGATCTAAGATAGCCAGCTTGGTCTCAGACCACGAATTATTAGAAATACATTATTTAATGTTTATATTTTCCCCAGAATCTTTCTCCTTCCATTCACTGATACATGGGAAGGCTCCTCTCTCCCTTCCTCTCTCTCTCTCTGTCTTATTATTTTCCTCACTTATGAAATATTTTCTTAGGCATAAGAATTCAAGCTGTGTTCCTTCTATGTGCACCTAATATAGGTGGATGGAATGAACAGATGATGGTGTACAAGAGAGAAGAGGAAACAAAGATCACAGGAAAAGAGAAAGAAAAAAGAAGGAAGAGAAAGAAAATGAAAAGGAAGGAAAGAAAGAAGGAAGGAAAGAGGGAAAGCAGAATGAGAGAGAGGTGTTTCAGTTATCTATGTAACAAATCACTCTACAACTTGGAAGAGTTTGAGAAACAGCCGGGAGACCAATGAGTCTGGAATGTCCTGAGCTAAGAAGAAAGTTCAAGAGGTTGGACTCAGGAGAGGCTCAAGGGTTGGAGCAGGTTGTATGACACTTTGGAGATCATTGTAAGACCCTGAGTGGGGCACTGACATGATCTAGACTGAGTTTTAGAAGGATACCCCTGGCTTTGTGTCAAGGAGCAAGGGTAGAAGGAGGTAAAACAACAGTTATTTTACTTTCTTCTGATTCTGTGGGTTGACTGGCCCAGCTGGATGGTTCTTCAACTCCATATGATATTAGCTGGGGCTACAGCCATTCAGGAATGTCACTTAGTGAAGCCACTTAGTGGTTTTACCTGGTCCAAGATGGCACACTCACATAGCTGAGGCAGTGTCAGCTGCTGTCTGGGAGCTCATGTGGACTGTCAACCACAGTCCCATGGCTCTTCTCCGTGTGGTGTCTCCATGTGCCTTGAGCTTCTCCCAGCACGACAGCTGTGTTTCAAAAGGCAGGAAGTGAAAATGTTTCATCTTCTTTAGATTGGGGCTCAGAAGTTCAAGAACATCATTTTCCCTGCATTCCCACGGTTGGAGCCCACCATAACAATAGCCAAGATTCCAGAGGAGGAAATAAGCTCCACCTCATGGTGTGAGAAGCGATGTATGTGTACAAGTTGTCCTAAACCATCTTTGGAGACTCGCTGCCACAGGGTGAGAAAGAGAAGTGCACACCGCCACCCCAACCTCTGCTTCTACCATTGCTCCCTGACATGAAGCCAGGGGGATACTTCTAAAACAGACCAGATCAGGTCACTCCCCCACTCAGGATTTTACAATGATCCCCAAAGTGTCACACAACCTGCTCCAACCCTTGAGCCTCTCCTGAGTCCAATCTCCTGCACTCTCTCTGTCTCACTGCATTCCAGACTCACTGGTCTCTTGGCTGTTTCCCCAACTCCCCAAGCATATTCTTATCTCAGGGACTTTGCCTTTGCTCTTTTTTTAGTGTCTGAAACGTGTTCTTTGGTTATCTACAAGTTTCATTTCCTAGTTTCTTTTAGCTCTCAGATCAAGTGTCAGGGAAGATCATCCTGACCATCCTACATAAAACAGTAACCTCCATCATCCCACTGCTATGGACTGAGTTGCATCCCCCTAAGTTCACATCTTCTTTAGATTGTTTAGATGCTCTTCACATCCATCCCCAGCCCTCCCCACCATGCTAGGACACAGAAAAAGGCAAGGAAGAGAGGAAGAGAGCCCTCAGAAGGAAACAAATTAGCCAGCACCCGGATCTTGGACTTTCCAGCCCCCAGAATTGTGAGAAAATAAATTTCTATTGTTTAGCCACCCAGCCTATGGTATTTGCTATGGCAACCCAAGCTGACTAATATATCTACCAACACCCTCTGCCTACCTAGTCTGCCTGTTTTTTTTACAGCCATTATCACCATCTGGATGATCATACATTTATTCGTTATTTGTGTGTTGTTAGTCTCTCTACCACCCCCCAGACTACATGCTCCATGAGGAGAGGTGTTGTCTGTTATAATCACCACCATCTTGTTAATACCTAAAAGAGGCTGCTCAAAGAAGTTGTTGATTAATATTTGATGAAAGATTTGAATGAATGGGAAAATAGGGATATTTTGTAGCATGAATAAAGGGAGGAGGAGCATTGTTTCTTTACCAGCTGAAAGCAGAATATTTCTCCTCTTTCCTAGCAAAGACAGCAGGTGTTTTCAAAAAGTAGCACAGATGAAATGCTGCAGAGATAACCCCTATTTAAACCCTACAACAACAGAGTGGAACAGGAAATAGAAGGGTATGAGAATGGTAGATGATTCTGGACAGTATCAGACAGCCCAGAATCTCTAATGCAGTGAGACTGCTCGATTTTCATATCTGTTTTCTCACCCACAGGGACCTGTTAGTGCAGCATAGGCTAGATAGACCTATCCACGGGGAAAAGGAGGTCCAGTTCTCATTATAGATCCATGATGTGTATTTTGAATCTGCAGCAACACTAAAGGTATATCTCAGAGCATCTTTTAAGAGCTCTGAGAGTTTGTTTCCATGGCAGGCTTGCTGATGGTGCCTACTGAGACGTTGCATCATAAGTCTGTGCCAGAAGAGTTTGATGCCAGAGCATTAACCCTTTATGGGGACTATCACTAACTCTTTAACACCAAAGGATAAGTTTGCAACAACCTCTGAGAGAGGTGAATTGGGAAGCAGCTGTCATGTGCTCCTTAGGCTGAACATATCTCACTTTTTTTTTGTTGTTGTTAATGAAGATGATTCTCTCTTTCTGGCCAATGGTTGAATAAAGAAGCTGGTGTTGCAGTCCTGGTTTACCAACCAGGGAACTGATATTGAATAAATTGTTTAAAGTCGGGTCACAAAGGAATTAAAAGGAGAATCAAGATGAAGAGTTGAGAAATTCAAGCTAATGGTCTGACTTTTAGTGTCATTTTCAACAATTCCATAGCAAGAATATAAAAACTACCAACTAAGAGCCCACATTAAGGGACCATTTCTAGCTTCCAAACCAGAATGTCCAGCTCAGTTTCCTCTTATCAAACCATTTCTCTGCAAATGCACCATGAACTCCTAGGAGAAACCTGAGAGATACAGAAGGTGGATCCACAGAAACAAACTTGACAGGCACTCTGCATTAGTTGCTTTGGGTCGCCATAACAAATTGCCATGACTTGGTGGCCTAAGACAACAGAAATGTGTTCTTTCATAGTTCTGGAGGCCAGAAGTCCAAAATCAAGGCATCAACAAGGTTGGTTTCTCCTGGAACTTCTGAGGGATAATTTGTTCTATATCTTTCTCCCAGCTCCTAGTGGCTCTGGCAGTCCTTGGTGTTCCTTGTCTTACGGACACATCACTCCAATATCTGCCTCTGTCTTCACAAGGCTTTGCTCTCTGTATCCATTTGTCTTCTCCTTTTCTATCTCTTACATGGACATTCATCATTTGGATTTAAGTGCCCATCCAGATCCAGGATGATCTCATCTAAGCCCCATACCTTCATTACATCTTCAAAGACCCTAATTCCAAATAAGGTTACATCTTGAGGTTCTAGGGATTAGGACTTGGGCATATTTTTTGGGGGGAAACACTTGAACCCACTATACATTCTTAACCCAAACTCTCAGCAGGCCCCCAGTCACAGCCACAAATATTAGTCATTACTTGATTCTAAAGCACAGACAGAATGGAGAGCATTGAGCCCTCTCTAATCTGTAACACCTCGACTCCTCTCTAAAGTACTATTTAAGTTTTCTTCAAAGCTCTTCTTGACTTATATCTTCCCAAACACAATCCAATAATTTCTACAAATATCAGTCATCCCCTCCTAAAAACCCACTTGTTCTTCAGACATCTCCATTTCCATACATCTGTATGTAGTTACAGAGTATGCTGAAAAGCATATGGGCTTTAGATCCTGGCCCTGTCACATGCAGCACTGTCCCCATCACCATGGGAATGGGGTACCCACCCTCTCTCAGGCTCAGTCTCCTTATCTATGAAATGGGAGTTGCCACAAGAAGTAATGGAATTGCATGTAAAGCACCCAGCTCTGTGCCTTGCTCATAGATAGTAAGAGCTCAATCAATGCTGGCTAGTATTTTGTTCTTCCAGGAAAACATATTTCATCTGTGTGTTACTGAGTGCTTACTCTAGGTATGGCATGGTAACAGGCATTATGGGAGTTTTTCTGAGGCCAAAAAAGAAACATCGTTGCTCTCAGAGAACTCACAAATGGATTTTTTCCATTTTCTGAAATTCTTAGAGGAAGGTTTAGTAATGTTCTCAAATCAGAATGCATGGATCGTGATTCTTTCTGTCTCTACAAAGGCCTTAATGTTCTACCATTACCAATAATGGGCATTTATGCTAATTTAACATCTCTAAAAAACAAATTACCTTTCAAAAACAACCATTTCTCTCCTTAATATCTGTTTTCTGTCACAGCTTCCTGGCTACTCCTGTGAACTAAACAAGCCCATCTCCTAGTTTTCTTTGTGATTACGGATTTTCAACCATTGGGCACTTTTTAGCAATCTTCTGTTGTTTTAAGTTGTGGCATTTTGATTTGGCCAGCAAATTCCACAGGTCTAACCTGACCATGGCAAACTCATTATTAGCACTTGTACTGTTCAACAAGAAATGTCCCACTTTGAGTCTCTCTAGTGTAATGTGACTGTTGGTCAAAATAATGTCAGGCCTCTGAGCCCAACCTAAGCCACCATATCCCCTGTGACCTGCACGTATACATCCAGATGGCCTGAGGTAACTGAAGAATCACAAAAGAAGTGAAAATGACTGGTCTCTGCCTTAACTGATGACATTACCTTGTGAAATTCCTTCTCCTGGCTCATCCTGGCTCAAAAGCTCCCCCACTGAGCACCTTGTGACCCCGCCCCTGCCCGCCAGAGAACAACCCCTTTGACTATAATTTTCTACTACACACCCAAATCTTATAAAAATAGCCCCACCCCTTCACTAACTCTCTTTTCAGACTCAGCCTGCTTGCACCCAGGTGATTAAAAAGCTTTATTGGCTCACACAAAGCCTGCTTGGTGGTCTCTTCACACGGACGCAAGTGAAAAAATAATGCCCCAGAAGCAGGGCTCCTCTAGAGTTCTCTGAACTATCAACCAAATCAATAATGATTAGGCTAGTTTGGATGATAAATATATTTCCTTCTCTGCTAAGTTCATAGGAATGGCAAATCCGCATATTGCTTGTAAGATAAAGCTCATGGATTGTAATCTTGAATCCTAAATCCTGACACTGTTATGCTCTTCCTCTGTTCCCTGATCCTACAAGGTAGCAGAACGGCACCATTTCCTAGGATCACTCTAGCTGCTATTGCTGAAATCATGCCTACACTTTTAAGGCTAACACAGAGCACATAGTCAGCCCATGTAATAATTCAGCTCACAAATGAATCTTACGTGGATGATATAGTGTAATTTCTTTGTTTTGCTTTTAGGGGGTAGGTGGTCCCCAAATTGAAATGGTCCTTTCTACTACTTACTGTGTTTTTCTCAACGTATGCTATTGCCTGGTCCCTGAAGGCATAGGAATTGCATATCCTCTAGTGAAATATAACAATTTCACTAGCAGACGTGTGATAGTATTGGTTAATAGGCCCATTTAGTGTTACTAATAATTCTTTGTCTACTAGGCACACCCATGTAGAGCTGGCTTGGTCATCGTGACTCATGGGTTCACATTTCAAGCTTACTCAGACAGTTAATTGTCAGATTGTTTGATTCCAAAAACCGCATGCTAAATTTCACCGAGTTATGGCACTTTGGTATTTCCTAAGTTATGGCATTTTGGTATTTTGCTGTTAAAATGCTGGAAACAATATACCTGAAATTTTCCCCTAGTAGAATATTTAATTTTTTAATTTAGCATTTTTATAATTTAAGCTGGCCCAATAAACCTCAGAACAGAGTTAAAAAAATGTATCCAGAAGCTTGAGTTTATGAGGCAGAACAAATACCAAACAGACTTACAAGTCTTTCTCACATGGAAAGCTTGACCTACTCATGTTGAGTGAGTGTTCCACAGAATAAACTTTCCTTGGTCGAATATTCTGGGAAAACTCTCTGATAAATATAGGTAAATAATCTTTTTTGTTGGTCTTTAGTATGCTCCAAGAAGAGCTACAGTACACATTACTTCCCAAATACATTTGTCTAGTAAAGTCTTTTTGTACAAAATATGAAGTCTTGTACAAAATATAAAGTCTTTTGTACAAAATATCTGTTCACTAGTATTCTAAGGCACATGCTTTGAGAGAGGCTAATGGAAGCTGGTGAGCAGAAGGGGTGACAAACACTTAATAAACACTTAATCTTGGTGCCTGAGCTACCCCTAAACAACCATCAGCCCTTTTGAGCAAGTCTCACAACTGCTATGAGTTACTCTTCCTTCATTTAGAAAGTTAATAGGTTATATTCTCTTCCAGCTCAAATAGTTTCTGACTTGCCTCAGAGATTCATAATATTATATTTGGTCATTTTCACTAAATGATTAACGGAGACAAAGAAAAAGACTACTACTGTATTGAACAGAATTCTAGGACTTTCCAGGCCAACCTGATTTTGCAGAACTACAGTTAGTATTCCAAGGCAATACGGTAATAATTTCCCGAGACTCATGGCATTTTCTCTAAGAGGTGTTTCAAGTCGTGAAGTGTTAAGATCACTAAAAATGTCTGCTGTTGGCTGCTTTATTAATCCAAGATTTTTCAATGGAATTATCACCAGAACCCTTAGACAATCTCACTTGTAGTACAGAAACTGAGAGAGCATAAAGAATTTTATTATTCAGTTTCTTAACCTTGGTAGAAGTAGGTCTAAAGTTAGGACCCCCAGGGTTTCCAATTTATCCATATGGTTGGGTTTTCCTTCTTTACTGCAGTGAATGAGGATGGAAAAGGAGGTCACAGGCCCATCTCCTCTCCTTCTGAGTCTTCACTTCCTAGGGTTTAAATCTAATGACTCATCTTCGGTATTAGCTTAAGTGGCCTGGCAACAACCAGAACACTATTTTCAACAGCAGTTTGTCTTTCAATGGCTCAGGAAGTGGGAGCATTTTGTACAAGTCACAAATACAGGCCACCGAGCTCCCCAGTTTATGACTTTTCTTTTTAAATTCAAGATATAGGTAAAAATATTCACTTGTTTATCAACCTAAGGAAAAATAGGTTTTCTTGTTATGAATAAGAACAAAGAGTTGGCTGAAAATACCACTTCTAATTAGGTAATGAAGTTGTAATAAAGTACATTGAAAATGAAAATTAATTTCCATTAAGCAACTCACTCTCAGCACTGTTTGTTCTTATCACAGATACAAACATATGCTTTGACTTTTCTTCTGGATAATAATCTGTGCTTGAAGAATGGAAAGTTTTCTGTTATATATTTGAGTCCAGAAAAACTACCTAACTGTCCTACATGAGAAATGGCCAATGTTTGGTGGTGGATGGAAAGCATACATGAATTGATATCTAATTTTTCCAACAAAGTTTGGTGGAAATGAATATGTGAGTGTGTGTGTGCGTGTGTGTGTGTGTGTGTACACAAGAGATGGAAACAACTCAAATTAGCACTTAAGCAAAAAAAAAAAAAAAGTAATATATTGGCTGGGAAATCTGAAATGTGTGTCCAGTTTCAGTGTGAGAAGATCTGGGCCCCAGTTTGTGATTGCTGTACTCTCTCCTCCCTCTCTCTCCACATACCTCTGCTGTGTTTCAATCTTAGGCTCTCTCTCCGTCTATCAGCAAGATGTCTGCTCATAGCCCCAAGCCCACCTTGTCCTTATAACTCCCAGCCCTCAGAGAAGATAGAGACTCTCTTTCCGCTTTCACAGATCACATCTCAAGGCATGGTTTTGGTGGGCCTGTTTGAGTCATGTGCTAATGTCTGAGCCAATCACCACAGTCAGAGTAATGGGCTACTCTGATTGGCCAGTCTTGGGTCATGTGCCCACCCTAGTGTCAGGGCAAAACAGGGCCCTTAACCTACCAACATGGAGGGAGGGACAACTTTCCAAAGGGAGAGAGGCTGGGAGCCACACACAAGAGACAGCTAGTCCAAAATACACAAACTTTCTGGCAATCACAGCACCAGAATGCTGAATGTAACCTCCAAGCTCAGTTATTCTCTTTCCTACACAAGGTCCTACTGAGGCACACAGCACATTTCCAAACCTCTTCCCCCCACTGACTATTTCCCTTCTCTGAGGTGCTTGCTAATTGGAGATGGAAACCCAGACACTCAAAAATGTAATAGAAACAGAAAGAGTAGTGAGACAGTTTCTAGAATTCAAGAAAAGCAAAAAGCATTCTTTATTGGGAAATTATGTTTTGCTTAGATATCAGGAATTTTCTTTCTTTTTTTTTTTTTTCTTTTTTCTTTTCTTGGCCTCTGGTTTGCAATAGTACAAAATAAGGATAAAGAAAAAAATTAAACATAGCATTCTACTATCCTACTCAAATGTTCCCCAGCCTACTAGTCAACTGGTTGGAGAACTATAAAACATAGTTTATAGTCCATAGTTCGTAGGTGGAGAGCTATAAAACAAAGAGATGAATAACTGAGCTTGGAGGTTACATGTTTGTTTATTTGCCACGCACACATATACACACGCACCCTCACATACACCCTCACGTATTCACTTCTACCAAACTTTGCTGGAAAACTTAGATGAGTGAGCACCGACTTCTGGAAAACATTTGCTGAAGACTCAGGTAGAATCTATGATTCATGATTTTTTTCTTTTTCTTTTCTTTTTCTTTTGAGACAGCGTGTCACTCTGTTGCCCAGGCTCTAGTGCAGTGGCACTGATCTCAACTCACTGCAACCTCTGCCTCCTGGGTTCAAGCAGTTCTGTCATTCAGTCTCCCGAGTAGCTGGGATTACAGGCACTGGCCACCATGCTCAGATAATTTTTGTATATTTAGTAAAGACAGGGTTTTGCCATGTTGGCCAGACTGGTCTCGAACTCCTGACCTCAAGTGATCCCCCCGCCTCAGCCTCCCAAGGTAGTGGGATTACAGGTGTGAGCCACTGCACTCGGACTTTTTATTCATTTTTCTTTAAATTTTGGCTTGCCCTCTGAATCATGGTTTTCCACACTTGCTGGTGGCCCCGTCTGGAACACCTGTTTTCCTGCCCACATGTGGCCTCTTCCATCCTCCATCTTCATGTCCACGGAGAAGCTCTTCTCCCCGGTCTATAATAATGACTCACTCATCGGTTTTACCAATCGCAGAACCCCATTTGTTTCCCTCATGGAGAGAATCACAGTTGATTTGCCTATTTATTATTGGTCCTCGATTATAAGCCTCATGAAGGCAGAGTTCTGCTTAATTTGCCAATGCCCACCAGCAACTAGCATGATGCCTGGCACTCTATAGAGGGCAAAAACTGAAAATAAAGTATACCAGAAGAAAGAGGTAACTTAGGACTTCTTGGTCCTTAGCCAGGCTGGAAAAAAAAAAAAAAAAAAGCGGGCAGGCTTATCCTACTAGGCACAGATAGTTTCTTCCTGGCAGAAATTGGGAATGTAATGAGATAGAGTCAGTGTTGGGCAAGCGGGGCCAGAGCCTCTGCTTCAGGCACCGTCTGTGATTCTTCCCATCTTCTGTACCCATTTCAGTGTATGCTCCCCATTCTCCATCCTGGCGAACTTGATCTCAGGAAAGAGCAGATAAAACTCCTTCACTGTGTTGTATGTGACTAAAAACAGTTTAATATGGTAACCCATGCCAGGGCTTCTTGAATTTTCATACAGACCAAAGCCTTAAAATCTTATCAGTCAATTTCAGCCACAGGACTGGGGAGGATAGGAGATATAAGGGGTGTCCTTAGAGTCTGGAAAAGAAGGCAAATATGCATAAGGTTGTCTATGATATCCTCAATGTGTAAAGTAATGAAGTATTATCTGTGTTTCTATACTTCATGGACTTAATCCTATATTTCCCATTATGTACATATTTTCTAACATATATACAATATGTAATGTATATGAGAGGAGTGAATGTTTAAAACTCACACTTTTAGAAGGTTCTAGGGCTAAAATGAGAGAAAATGGATTCTTCTTGACCAGACATAAAGAAGGGGCAAGACAAATAGCCTAGCACTCTGGAAAAAATGGTCATAAAATGCTGTGGGGTAAGACACCGGCAGAGAAATGGGAAGACACAAGGGGAGAATGAGAAGGACAGAAGCCCTCTTAATCTTAGACTTCTAAGAGTGAGATTGGAAATAAACATTTTTGCCTGGGATAGATGGACCAGGATCTAGAGTGTGTTTACTTACACGTAGGAACCTATTTTGTTGTTGTTTTTATCGGGGATTGAAGCTGAAGTCGGAATAAATCCATCCTTAACCACTGTAATTTGGCTGAAAAAACTGTCTAACCAACATTCGTGGAATTCAGGTTTCTAAAGAAAGATGCTTCTTCTGGGACACACCCTGTTGGATTACAGGTTTCTAATCTCTCTTGAAACAAAGAAGTGCATTTAATCTCTCTCTGGATGTGGAGCCAAACTGGTGGGTAAGGCCCCATCATAGTGTCCTGTTAATAAAGGCACTAGGTCACCATGGTCACGTAGACAAAGTCTTTGCATAGTGGCCTGACCATATTGTGTAAGAATTCATACTTCCAGACTGTTCATTCTCAGCTAACCAGGTCTTTTGAGTCCTTGCAGATGAGCTCACTTCCAACCTGTTACCTACCCCTGTACCTCAGCTGTTCAGTACTGTGAGTAGTATTTACACTACCATGTCAACAAAATACTTGAATCCAACTTACTTAAGAAAGTGTAAATAATGCTACTAACAATTATAGGTGCTGGGCTTTAAATAACATAACTTGCTTTTGAGTTTTTCTTTCTGGAAGTCCCCACTAGAGACTTAAGGAGGATGAAATGAATAGTTGGGTACTAGCAAATATCTTAATGCCAGAAAAAACTTTTTGACACCACAGACACCCAGAAAATCAGACCAGATATGACGTGTGGTACATATGAAAATGGCATCGACCTGTACAAAGGGACTGAGCCCAGTGTTCAACTGGTATCTCATGTCTGAGTCATAAGTTTCCTTAAGCCAAGATGACCATTTTTCTGTGGTTTTCTGCTAGGCCTTGGATTAAAGAACAAATCTAATGGTAATTTTATGCCCTTGTCCCTGCCAGTGAGCCTGTCAAGAGGATTTCTCAAGTTTCAATACCTCTGTCCTTAGCATGAAAGAACAAGTTGATACCTCAGTCAATACTGTCATTTCTTCAAGCATTTGTAATATTTTGAATGGACCACAAAAGCTCTGGATTTCTTGTATCACTTGTAACCATTTCAAATGGACGCTAATGCTTAATTTAATTTGTATTGGGGATTTCTACACTGACTGATCATATTCTCTCTGTAAAGTGGTTTTGGAAATTGTGAATACTGGAATTTAATTACACAGACATATTTTTCCAATAAGGGCTTGTTCAATTTTGGTCATAGATATGCCTCGGGTCAAAACAAGCTGCTCTGTGAAAAATCAGATACATAAACCAGTTAGAAAGAGAAACTCCCGGCGTGAGGCTACAGCACAGACTAATGCACTCACACAACTCCAGAATGTACACAGAAAGTTCTAGCTGCATAACCCTGGAATTAGAATGAACTCTTCTCAATTCCCATTTTATAGGCGAGACTAAGAGTTTGAAAGTCTTTTCCAGTCACAGGGTTGGTTAATGGCAGAGTAAGACTGAGCTCTGCACCATGACTTTAAAAATGAAGCATTGCCTTTACCTTATGATCCTTTTTAAGTAAAACCTGTTAATTTTCTCAATCAACAGAAACATAATGAGTCACTGATTACTAGGTTCCAGGTACTAAGAGTTGATTGTGAAATAGTGTAGACTGGGTCCCTGCCCCTGTGGAGCTCACATTCACATGAGTGAGACAGACAAATGCATAAAGTAATAACACGCTGGGATATGTACCATAAAGGAAACACTCAGGGGGCTGAGAGAGAATAATAGGGAGTATCTGCTTTATCTACCTAACAGTAACTCCTGCCTTTTGACAGAAGGGGCATTTAAGCTCAGAAATCTGAAGGATGAAAAAGAGATAGCCATGGAAAAAGTTTGGATGGCATAAGAAGAAGATTCCAGGCATTCAGAGGTGTCTTCAATGATGGTGAACATGAAACCAGTCTAAACTGTCTTCTGAAAAGGGCATGCCTATTGTTTCCAAGGATGGACCAACTGCCTGACCTCCAGATATATTTAATACCTGGTCAATTCCTCCTTCAGTCCAAGACAATGCTTCTTATATCCATAAGAAGGGAGCTCCTCTTGTTATTTAGAATGAGATGCACACACTCTTCCATCTTCTCCCCACCTCTGCTATCTATCTGTAAAGTAAATGCACCTGACAGTGGTAACTTAAGCATAGCCTTCAAATGGCACCTTGTATGGCCGATGCACCTTGTATTAGTCTGTTCTCACACTGCTATAAAGAAATACCTGAAACTGGGTGATTTATAAAGGAAAGAGGTTTAATTGGTTCATGGTTCTGCAGGCTGTACAGGAAGCATGACCGAGGAGGCCTCAGGAAGCTTACAGTCTTGGAGGAAGGTGAAGAGAAAGGAGTCCCATCTTACATGGTCAGAATAGGCGGAAGACAGTGACGGTGGAGGTGCTACACACTCTTAAACAACCAGATCTTGTGAGAGCTCACTCACTGTCATGAGAAAAGCAAGGGTTGAAATCCATCCTCATGATCCAATCACCTCAAACATTGGGGATTACAAATCAACATGAGATTTGGGAAGGAACGCAACACAAACCATATCACATCTGAATGTGTGTTTTGAGTTAGGGAATTGGGTGCTGGCAATCCAGAGATTTCTTCCTAGTCCACGAAGAGTATCTGAGCCCTGGGCCCATCCCATGGAACATGGGCCATCCAGGGGATTGAGGCCCTGAGTCTGGGTTGGATGGAGGTTGCCAGGTGGAGGTGGTAAGGGGAGGGTGTTAAGTGAACTGCGACATAAACTGCATGCTGTTTGCAAGTGGTTGCAGTTCTTCTGCCTAGCCCGTTGCCACACCACTGGGCTATGCAGTAATCTGGTTCAGCCTGCTGCCATTGAACTGTAGGTAAGGTGGATGGATACCTTGTTCAACTTTCTGTCACTGGATTCTCTTGCCTGTATGTAAGCCTCTAATAAAACCTCTTGTTTGCTGGCTCTGGGTCTCCTTTTCTGCCTCTTGAAACTGGGGCCTTCCCTATTGAGGTTAACAGGGGTTTGGCACAACAAGTAATTGATAAGGCAGGCAGGAGGTCAGAGAAAATCCTGAGAGCACCAAGACAATGGGATCAGGGAAGGGGAAATCGGTGGGGGAAATCCCAGGTTGGCCATCCACATCAATGTGGGGCCCAATAGCTGCTATCTTTGATGGATGGGGCCCACCACATGAGTACAGGATGCCCTGAAAATGCTGAAGGATCTTAAAGAATTGTTGCAGGGGGTGGATCCGACTGAGCATGGGTCAGATGCCTGAGCGGTGGCAGCCACGGTTGGCTGGCCACTTCTGACCACTCAGAGGCTGAGCTCCTGGCACAGGCGAAGAAGAGTTCATCTATTACAGAGTGAACTGTGATTACCACGAGGTGCCAGATACCGCCGAGACCCTGGCTTGTTGGTTGGCCCGTTTGAAGGGCCACCACCTTCCCCACACCCTCAGGGAGCAGACCCGCAAGATTTGTCCCTACCTGGAAGACAACAGCACAGCACAGTGCAGGACTGCACCACTGTGGAACTGGTGGAGCTGAGGAATAGGTTCATGCAGAAGGGGAGAGTCAGTCATGGGGTGGCTTCTCCATCTATGGGACATGGGGGTGGAGGGTTTTATACTCTCTGAACTAGAGATGAATAAAATGGCACAGTCCACCCCGCCCTCAGGCAGTGCTGCTGTGGCGCTGGTAATGGGGATCAAGCCATCCCCCTCAGCTGGGGGATGCCAGTGGTAAAGCAGCCTGGCTAAATGAGGGAGATGCCCCCACCTCCTTCACAAAAGCAGACTATGGAGGAATTGTGGGAAATCCTCCAGGAATAAAGGATGAAGTATGCTCTCTATGCTGAGCATTACCGAGGTCGTCATGATGAATGTCTCCCTGCTGGCATGAAAGATGCTATTTTGCAGTCTGTACTTGGATAGAGCACCCTTGACATAACTAACCACATTTTAGAAAAAGGCTTCATTTTATATTTCATAGCATACTTTGCCAACAAGATATTTTGCTTAATAAATAAATAAAAACATAAAGTCTGCATCCAACCAATAAAAACACAAACAAGTTCACTCTTCCACCAGTTCTCACCAGAGGACTCCATGACTGTAAAAGAGCAAGCTTTCAGCTCAAAACGGCTGTCTTCACTGACATCATCTTGCAGCCACTCATAAGAGTTAAGCATCTGCTGCCTAGGGCTCTGCCACATCAAAGCCTCTTTCTTGCGAAACAGATAGCCTAGACCAGGACTCTTTTTGCCTTCTTTGCTCCCCTGGACTGGTTCATTAACTCTTTCTCCTATATCTTTTTCCTCTTGATGTTAAAAGTTACTTTGTTATGGAATACTTAATCTGTAACATTTATATTTTACACATACTATTATGTTTGGTTTGCAATATTGACTGACTGGTGGAGTGGCTTGAGCCTGGTGCCCATGGCTCTGACCACTGAGTGAATGGGAAGTACTAAGAATTGCCTCCTTTGGAACTCCATGCGGTTCGTGACTTTTGTGACTGAAATAGCATCAGTAAAGCCTGACATTGTGGAAAGACACAAATATGCACAGACCTGGTTATCTCTAACCTTGCAACACTCATGTCAGTACTCAATCAATGGTTTGGTGCACTAGTGTCTATCCTGAGCCTCCTGGTAGGACAACCATTGTCTCAGGTGGCCTTGGTGGCCACCAAATTAGGAAAAATGAAGAAACTTGTGTGGACGAGGGGTGCGTGTTGCTGGGATGAAAGACAAGGGATCCAAAGGGAAGGAGACAGCCAAGAGGCCTGTCGGAGTGACGTGCAGACAAATGTGATATAACCTGGTAGTAGCAGGGACACCTTTTTATTAAAAGGCTTAAACAGCCTAATGCTGTTCTAGGGGACAATGGCCAAAGCTCAAGCCAGAAAACAGTGCTTCACTAAAGAGCTTCAGGTTCAGCCAACTGCCCCTTGTGCAGAGGGAATGGCAGGTGCCAGCCCCTTTAGACTAGGATGAAGGCCAAGGCTCCAGAATTCCAATAAGAGAAATGGTGGCCAGGTGTCTGGGGACCAGAAGCCACAGGTAGCACTAACTACATATTGGTTCCCTAAAATTAAACAGACTGTGCTGGATACTGGAACCGAACACACTCTCACATATGTTAACATTCATCAGTTCCAAGGGTCTCTAACAGCAATAGATTGGCAGGGCCATGAAGGTCAGACAGGCTGACTAGTGTGACAAGTTGGGAGACTGCCACCAAAACTCTATTTAGTATACGCAGCTCCCATCCCAGAATACATTTTGGGAATGGCTATATTATCATGCCTGACCCTCCAAACAACTGCTGGGGGATTCTGATTGAGAGTTGGGTGGTGAAGCATGTGATTGGGGGAATGAGAAATGGACACCAGGACAGTTGCCAGTCCCAGGGTGAGTAGTAGCCCTGAAGCAGTACCATCTGCCACAGGGCATGATGAGATCACCGGGCTGTTAAGGAGCTAGCCTGGGTAGGCACTGGAAGGCCAGCATTCAGCCCATACGGCAGCCCCATGTGGCCTCTGCAGAAGCATGATGGGATGTGGAGAACGAAAGTAGATGACCAGGAATTAAATAAGATGGTCCCCTCAATGTATGCAGCTGTTCCCAATATCACCTCCTGTATTAGGCCATTCTTGCATTGCCATAAAGAAATACCTGAAAAGGGGTAATTTATAAAGAAAAGAGGTTTAATGGACTCATGGTTCTATAGGCTTGCAGGAAGTGTGCTGACATCTGCCCAGCTTCTGGGGAGGACTGAGGAAGCTTACAATATGGCAGAAGGTGAAGCAGGAGGCACATCACATGGCCAGAGCAGGAGCAACAGAGAGTAGGAAGGGAGGTGCCACACACTTTTAAACAACCGGATCTCATGAAAACTCACTGTCAGAGGATAGTTCCAAGGGGATGGTACTAAACCATGTGTGAGAAATCAGCCCCCATAATCCAATCACCTCCCACCAGGCCCCACCTCCAACAATGGGGATTACATTTCAACATGAAATCTGATATGAACACAAATCGAAACCACAGCACCTCCCTCTTGACAAGGGTAGGAGAGCCCTGGGCACATACGATTTTGTTAACGATTTAGCCAATGCCTTCTTCAGCATCCCCATTTCCGCAGAGAGTCAAGGCCAATGTGCATTCGCCTGGGAAGGAGAATGGACCTTTACCCTCTTATCCTAGGAAATTGACCCAGACGGGATACGTGATTTCCATTACATTGATGATACCATGCTAACTTCAGAATCTTTTTCCAGTTTACAAACTATGCCCCGACCCTGCTGCCTCAATCAGCCAACAGAGGGTGAGCAATTGGCACAAAGTCCAGGATCTAGGCTTGTCAGTCAAATACTTGGATGTCATCTGGTCAGGTGAGATTAAAGTCATTCTGTCTGAGGTTATGGAATGGTGCAGGCCTATCCACATCCCACCGCACCAAAGCAGAGCAAACCTTCCTAGGCCTTCTAGAGTAAGGGCTTCCTTCTATTCCTCATCTGGCCCAATTCCTTAGGCCCCCATACCACTTAGTCAAGAAGAGCACCTGCTAGGAGGGGCCCACGAGAAAGGATGCAGCTTTTGAATGAGCTAAAGCTGCAGTGAAACAAACTCAAGCCTGTGTGTTCTAGTGCAGGGACAATCCCTGAGTTAGATGTGGCCAGTTACCCTGAGGGGCCTGAGTGGGGCTTGTGGCAAAGGCAAGGACATAAACATGTTCCTTTAGGATTCTGGTCCCAACTCTGGAATGGATTACGATGTCATGGGGCAACAACTCTGTGGCATGTCGTGTCTTGCAACTGGTGGAGGACAGTGTGGAGGATGTCCTCATGCTGATGCACATTCAGGACACCATGGCAGGTTGGCTGGAGGATGCTTTTCAGAGACTGAGGTCTGGGAATACCCAGACACAGACTATGGCCAGTTGGCATGCATGCCTGCAACAGAGGAGCACATTGACTGGTAGCCCCTTGAGTGCCAAGTTCCATTTGGTGCTTGGCCCTGTCATCTTGTGTGACGACTGAAGGACAGTCTTTGACAGAGACCACTGGACTCTACAGTATCCCCCCTTCATACAGGAGGACAGGGCCCAATTCCTGACACACCTTTGCCCCAGCCTGGGCTCAAGGCAACCTCCTGTTGCCCTTATCACATGGCCTGCTCACCAGGGAGCACATCATTAAGTAGCTGCAGAAATAGCAAACCAGCTACTACCAGTTCAGTTTTCTTACCCCATGGTAGAAAGGCGTAGAACAAGTGATATAGGTCACACCTATTTTGTACTCTACTCCCACTCTGGGATGGTGAATCCCCTCATGCAGGAGGCCAATCATCCTCTCATTGTGGAACATGCAGTGTCCCAGTATCTTGCTCTGGCCTTCCACCACGTGTCAAAGAGGGGGAACAATCCATCTGGACAATAAAACAGGCATCAGGCCAGGGGTGATGTTCTCTCGGAAAGACATAATGATATGGTTTGGCTGTGTCCCCACCCAAATCTCGTCTTGAATTGTAATAATCCTCACGTGTCAAGGGTGGGGCCAGGTGGAGATAACTGAATCATGGGGGTGTTTTTCCCCATACTGTTCTCATGGTAGTAAGTCTCACAAGATCTGATGGTTTTATAAATGGGAGTTCCCCTGCACAAGCTCACTCTTGCTTGCTGCCGTGTAAGACGTGCTTTACTCCTCCTTGCCTTCTGCCATAGTTGTGAGGCTTCCCCAGCCATGTGGAACTGTGAGTCAGTTAAACCTTTTTTCTTTATACCCAGTATTGGATATGTCTTTATTATCAGTGTGAGAACAAACTAATACACACAACTTCTTGTGTCTTGCTAAATGGCCATGTTTCTGGTACCCACTAAACTTCTCACCTTCCACCCATTGATGGTGTGCAGCAAACCTCCTTGCCAACTGGTCACAGATGATGGCCTCTCTTGAGAACAAAACTGAATATTGGGCCTGCAGAGAGCTGCCCCCTCCTCCTCCACAGGCCTGCTATGGCGCATCCAAGATCGACACCCTGGTGCTTGGAGGAGCTTCGTCATTATTGTGTTTGTTGTTCTTTTGTATTTGTAGTTTGCATTGCTGCTGCTGGCACCTGGCTGCAATGCTCCTCAGCATACCTGGCCCGAGGAAAGTTGCAGAAAAATGGCATGATAAGAATGTGAGAGTCATGCAAAGGTATGCTGGATTGGAATGTAGGGCAAACTTCACCTGATGGCAATGACTTGAGCATGGCCTTGGAATGGTGCTGTATGGCTGATCCACCTGAACATGTGTTCCGAGCTGGGGAATCCAGGAGTGGCCAGCCCGAAGATTCCTTCCTTGTCTATGAGAAGTATCTGAGTCCCCAGCCTGTCCTGATGGACAGGGGATGGAGGCCCTGAGTTTTGGGTTGGATGAAGTTTGCTTAGGTTTCCACTACATGCCCTGCGTAAGGAGTCTTGACTCCTTCCTGATTTAATTGAGGACCCATCTTCCTGGCAGGAAAAAATATATATATATGCAACAAAACATAGGATTTGAGAAATTATTCAAATAGTTTCTGAGTTGAAGAAAATTCCACTTGCCCTCATCAGTTATATTTACAGCACAGTGAGCTCGTTCTCCTTATTTTACAGACTAAACTGACGTGTAACTGAAAAATGATGTTCAGAAAGTACTGTTGCATTGGGCCTGCTGATTTGATGACACGGAAAGTCCTGACCACATCCAGATCCATTGCCCTTCTTCAGATCTGTCTCATTAAAATGTCCTAGGGCCCATGAGGCTCATCTCTATTTAAATATTTTGTTGTTCCTTTGGGACATAAATAGGAAAGGTTTCTCAAAGTTTCAGCTGACCGGCCGGGCGCGGTGGCTCAAGCCTGTGATCCCAGCGCTTTGGGAGGCCAAGGCAGGCGGATCACGAGGTCAGGAGATTGAGACCATCCTGGCTAACGTGGTGAAACCCCGTCTCTACTAAAAATATAAAAAACTTAGCCGGGCGTCGTGGCGGGCACCTATAGTCCCAGCTACTTGGGAGGCTGAGGCAGGAGAATGGCGTGAACCCGGGAAGTGGAGCTCACAGTGAGCCGAGATCGTGCCACTGCACTCCAGCCTGGGCAACAGAGCAAGACTCTGTCTCAAAAAAAAAAAAAAAAAAAGTTTCAGCTGACCACACTCAGATCCCCTCATGCCAGACCTCACATACTATGATGTAGTGTTTTGTAGATAACATGGACAGACACCCACCCTGTCTGCCTGATGTAATAAATAACTTTATCCATCTGCTGATCTTGGATTTGACTGCTGATGCCTGCCTGAAGCCTGGGTACTCTCTAGCCAGTTGGTTCAGCTGGGATGATACTAATGAAGCTGTAGCTACAAACTCAGTTCCACTGGGGACTCATTAGCTTTAGCAGAAAAAAAAAATTCCAAATTTTCCTCATAGCCCCAGCCATCTATTTTGGAAGCACACCCACTGGAGAACAAGGGGCATTCTACATCATTCTCCCTCTATGTAATCCCTCTTCTTCCCAATAAAGCTTCTTGCATGAGAGGTTTAGACTCGCCAAGCCACCTTATCTCTCAGTTATTTCTTAACTGTCTGGATTTCTTCCTCTTTCCAACATCATTGAAACAATTCCTACCAAAACCATCAGCAATCGGCTAACTGCCCTGAAATAAGGACTCTTCAGGGCCAACCCATTTCTCCAGAGAGGAAAGAAGAAAAGACAAACATAGTTCCTTCACAGAAGATAAATGAGCCCTAATGGATGCTATGCAGCCAGAGCCCTCCCAGCTGCTGGGACATCTGGGAGCTGAAAGCTGTCAGCTGAGTTGGTCTTTGGCATCTGTGTCAGCTAAGGAATTTGTTGCCGTCTTGCCCAGTTTTTTGCCTTTCTTGGGACAGCCAGCATCCAGTAACTGGTTGTTGTGGCATGGGTATAAAGTCCAGCCCTCTTGCCTTAAATCATGACAACTCTGAAGGGCCATTCTTGCTCCCAAGCTCCCTGTAGGATCAACCGAAAACTTTATCGTTACTGCCCTGATATGACATCATCCCTTGAGGAGACTGGCCATATAGTGACAGTGTGAGTATATTGGTCCCTGTAGGACATGAGTCCTATATAACATCACATTGGATCAAAGAACATTATTATGGTATCTCTGGGTCCCATTACTTACCATACTTTTCGTCAGCTAGAGGCCTGATAGAGCAATAGCATGGACTTTTGAAGGTACAATTAAGGTGTCGACTTGGAGATTATACCTTGCAAAGGTGCCCCCTCCCCCAAGATTCAACATACATTCTAAATCAGTTACGATTCTATAATGTTGGGTCTCCAGTATGCAGAATACACATATCCAGAACCAAGGGATGGAAAGAGAAGTGCTCTGGCCACCCTTGTGCCCAGCAATGTACATAAGTCTAGTCTCTGTGGATTAAAAGGTCCTAGTTCCCAGGGTGGAAACACCTGCACCAAAAGGCGAAGCAAGAGTCCCATTAAACTTTAAGCTACTGGGCTGTACGAAGGCATTTCAGGTTTCTCATGCCAAGAGACAAGAAAGCAAAGCGGGTTGTCCCCATCCTGGGAGGAGTGCTGGATTCTGATCCTCAAGAGGCAGTAAGGCTGCACAGTGGGAAGAAGGAAGAGTATGTTCAGCACCCAGGTGACCCACTAGAGTGTCTCTTCACACTTCCTTGCTCGATTTTGACAGCAAATGGATACATGCAGCAGCCACAGCCTGAGAAGGGCATATTGAGCAGTGTTCAGACCCCTCGGGGTTGAGAGTCTGGATCATTTACTAAGCGAACCACCTAAACCAGCAGAAGAGACAGCTGAGGGTGAGATACACCTAGCATGGGCAGATCAGGTGCTGCTTCAAGACCACCTATAGTGATGAAGCCTGTCATTCATCCCATTCACCTTTTTCTTGTAAGTTTTCTCAGAGAAAAAGATCAACCAGAATTCTGAGGGAGTTGTTCCCACAACTTGTTATATGAAAAAAATCGGATCCCAGCAGCATAGGGGGTGGACTGGAGAGCATGTTTTAATGAAGCACCCAGTTCCTCCCTCTCAGGGTAGCCACCCATTCACTAATTGGAGTGGTGGAAGCTGAAGACTTTCAGTTCAGTTGCCCTCCAGAAATTATCCTATGTTAAGTAGAGCAACCCCACACCAGGGAATGCTGTCTTCTCACTTGCAGTGCATGTCCAATGACTACTTCATCCTAGGAGGGTATAAAGAACCAGTTCCTCTAAGCTGGGCGAGGTTGCTCATGCCTGTAATCCTAGCACTTTAGAAGGCCAAGGCAGGCAGATAACTAAGGCCAGGAGTTTGAAACTAGTCTGGCCAACGTGGTGAAACCCCGTATCTACTAAAAGTGCAAAAATTACCTGGGTGTGATGGTGATTGCCTGTAATCCCAGCCACTCCGGAGGCTGAGGCATGAGAATCACTTGAACTCAGGAGGTAGAGGTTGCAGTGAGCCAAGATTGCACCACTGCACTCCTGCGGGCAGTATCAAAAAGAAACAAAACAACAAGACAAACAGCCCCTTTGCCTCAAGACGTGACAACTCTGAAAGGCCATCCCAGTTTCTGAGCTCCCCATGGAATGGGACAAAGCCTTTGTGACTGTACCACAGTCCAACTCCTCCCTCTGATCAACCCTGCTTTCGTCACTCCCCTGTGAGTATTGATATTGGCCACACTCCCCAAAGAACTTTTTACACACTAATCTCTTAGAGTCTGTTTCCTAGGGAACCTAAGACTGGAGTTTTAATATTGGAAGATGCTACAATATAGTGCTCAGGGGCATTGATTTTGAAGTCTCATAGAGCTAGTTCAAATCCCAGCTTTCTGTTGTTTTAAGCTACCAAGTTTGTGGTAATTTTTATGACACTTTTCCATAAACTACAAATCTGTGAACGCTTAAGCTTAAAGAATGCTTTATTTTCTAAGCTTCTGTTTCTGCATCTATAAAATGACAATAATGTGGGTCTCAAAGGGCTATTGTTAATGAGCAAATTAGATACAATGAATTTCTTAGCACAATGCTTGGCCATAATACTCCAGAAATGGAAGCACATATATTTAAGTGCATCTCCTGTGGCGTTCCCTCTGGAGCATACCCTGTGCCAAGTATTGAGTGCAGGTAGTTTATTGCAGAGGTGATCTCAGGAACCATCCATAGTGGAGAAGGGAAGTGAGATGCAGAAAGAAAGGAAGCCAAGACTGAGTACATTAATGTGAAAGTTACTGCTGTGGGCAGTTAAAGCTCGGTCCCACTAGGGACCTCTGAAAGACTGAATAGAACTTGCTTTTCTCAAGTGGAACCACCAAAGTAAGAATCTAAGGTATTGGCCCCCAACTTCTATTCTACATCTTTTCCCCGTGGCATTAACACTTTGATATTTTTAGTCGAAGTCACCTGCCCCCAGGCCAAACACAATGCAGCAAGCAGAGAAAGCCCTTAAGCAGACAGCGAAAAGTGCATACAGGTAGAAGCCATTGGTGTGCATGAGAGTGGTGAGTGCTGAGGGTATATGGATAGGATGATGACAGCATTTGCTGTGACATGTGTCTGCACATATTATATAATACCAGAAACCTCGTAGCTTTCACTGTATTTATTAACTTTCTTCTTCTCTTGGTTCCTTCACTGTCTTATATTTTGGGGGTGTAGTGAGTTGGATGATGTCTCCCCCAAAAGATATGTTCATGTCCTAACCCCTGGAACCTGTGAATGTGAACTTATTTGGAGAGAGGGTCTTTGCAGATGTCATTAACTTAAGGATCCTGAGATAAAATCATCCAGGTGGACCCTAAATCCAATAACAAATGTCCTTATTAAAAGAGAGAGGCAGTGGGAGTTTTGAGACAGAAGAGGAGACACAGTGTGACCACAGAGGCAGAGTTTGGAGTGATGTGGCCAAAAGCCAAGGAAGTCTTGGAGCTACCGGAAGCTGCAGGGGAGAATATTCTGCTGGAGCCTTCAGAGAGGACCTGCCAAGTCAGACGTCTCACTTCCAGAACTGGGAGAGAATGGATTTCTGTTGTTTTAAGCTACCCAATTTGTGGTAATTTTTATGACAGTCCTGGAAAACTAATACAGGGAGTTTCCGGGAATTTGTTTCTGACCCTTCTTCAGAGTGCCAGCAGCCTTTATAGCAATTGAGCTTTCAGGGAGTGGCTTGCACACAGACTGTCTCTCCAGTCATAACCAAGTTTTTTGCTTGGGGGACCTGCACCAACTGTATTTCCCAGAAGTACTTTAGGAATTGAGATCCAGGAGGTTCTAGACTCTGGGCCCCGGGCTCCGGGCTATAGGCGTAGCCCTTCTGTGAAGTTCACTGGACATTTCAGAGAAGCCAGAGGACACAAGGTATCTTCTATACTAAGAAAGCTTGAAAAAAATGAGTTAAATTAAAGCTAATCAATGAAGCTGATTATTCAAAAACACTCAAAATTTTCTTCAAAATGATGCACAAATTGGATACTTATTCTACAAACACTTATCCGCTTCTGCAGAATGCCAAGACTTCTGCTGGGTGCTAATATCTCACAGGCAGGAATCCCCAAGGAAAAGTAATCATGAGTTTATTAAATACACAGGTACTGAGGCTCATATTTCTACTCCAGGCAAAGGCTATGCCTGTGGTACGTCAGGGTGGAGAAGGTCTACTGTGGCTCTCTTCAGAGCGTTCCAGCTGTCTGGCCCTTTACTTGGTGTTCCTGATGTTCCTGAAATCCATCTGGTTCTGGTTGGGCTGTCTGAGATGTACTGGGAAAGCACTGTCTCCAGGCGACATTGGATGCAGAGGCCACAATGCCCCCAGAGCCCCACTCACATTTTAGAGGATGGCATCTCCATACTTGAAATAGAAGAAAAATATGACCCTTCTCACCTGTCCTTCCTGGACCGTCTAGTACAGCCTCCTCCAAAATGCTTCCCAGACTTTTTGGACCCAGTTAATCCATCCACCTGTGGTACTCTGAGCTGGACTATCAATGCTGAACATTTAGATTGTTGCCTAACTGCTTTGTTAACTGTTATCCGCCCAAGACAGTTGATGAGCACCTGGAAAGCAAGAACATTGTCCTAGCTCACTTGAATACTAATAGTTATCCAATAATTTGTTTGAATGAGTATTGAATGAAATTCACTCAACAGTTGAAAAAAAATGAATGAATCTTGACACTTCTCTGCTCTAAGCCTCCCACTGTTTCCCTTCACACCCACAGGAAAAGCCAAGGTCAAGGTCATTACAGCTGCCCACAGGGCCCGCTGTGACCCAGCCACCCGCTCCCGTCAGGACCTCACCTCCTATCAGTCTTCCCCTTGCTCATTCTCTGGCCTTCTTGCTGTTCCTTGAACACACCAAGCACACCCTTTCCTGAAGACCTGGTGAGGGTTGCTAGATACAGCAAACCAAAATACAGCACTCCTGGTTCAAGCAGAATTTTAGATAAACTGACTTAATGTATATCTTATGCAACATTTGTGATATACTTACACTAAAAAATACTTGCTTTTTATTTGAGATTCAACTTGAACCAGCATCTTGCATTTTATCTGGCAGCCCTATTTTCTGGTTCCTCTGCAGGGAACGCTCTTTTACTAGATGACCACGTGGCTCAGTCCCTAACTTCCTTCTGATACCACCTTAGTGCAGAGACCCACCCTTTGCAGCATGTCTAAAAGGGCACACCACCATCACCAGTTCTATCCCTCTTCATCCCTGTTTCCAGACTTAGTCTTCTTAGCACTATGAAAACTGGACAGTATATTTCTATAGGCTCTTGTCTGTTTTGCTTCACTCTCAAGTCAACCCCATATGAGCAGGGACATGTGTCATTTACTGATGTATTCAGTAAACACCTGGGACAGTCTGGTACAGTGAGCCCTTAGTGACTACCTGTTGAATGGCTTTAAATTTGAATGGCTTTTAATTTTCTTTAAAAAGTTAATTCCTTGGTTATTAAAAAGTCAGATAGTGGCAAGGTGGCAGAGAAAAGAAAACTTATTTCATTTTATTTTACTTTAAGTTCCAAGATACTTGTGCAGGATGTGCAGGTTTGTTACATAGGTAAACATGTGCCATGGTGGTTTGCTGCACCTATCAACCCATCACCTAGGTATTAAGCCCAGCATGCATTAGTTATTTGTCCTGATCCCCTCCCTCCCCACGCCCAACAGGCCCCAGTGTGTGTCATTCCCCTCCCTGTGTCCTTGTGTTCTCATTGTTCAGCTCCCACTTATGAGTGAGAACATGTGGTGTTTGGTTTTCTCTTCCTGCATTAGTTTGGTGAGGATGATGGCTTCCAGTTTCATCCATGTTCCTGCAAAGGACATGATCTCATTTCTTGAGAAAAGGAAATATTTATGCACTGCCAGTGGGAGTGTATATTAGTTTAGTCATTGTGGGAAGCAGTGTGGTGATTCTTCAAAGAACTTAAAACGGAATTACCATTCAACCCAGCAATGCCATTATTGGGTATACACCCAAAGGAATAGAAATCATTCTACCACAAGGACACATGAATGCAATTGTTCACTGAAGCACTGTTCACAATAGCAAAGACATGGAATCAACCTAAATGCCCATCGACAGTTGACTGGATAAAGAAAATGTGGGACATTTACACCATGGAATTTTATGCAGCCATAAAAATGAATGAGATCAGGTCCTTTGAAGCAACATGGATGGAGCTGGAGGCCATTATCCTTAGCAAACTAACACAGGAACAGAAAACCAAATACTTCATATTCTCATTTATAAGTGGGAGCTAAACAACAAGAACACATAGACATTAAGAGGGGAACAGCACACACTGGGTCCTACTTGAGGGTGGAGCAGGGAGGAGAGAGAGGATCAGAGAAAATATCTATTGGGTACTATGCTTATTATTTGAGTGATGAAATAACCTGTACAACGAACCCCTGCGACACACAATTTACCTATATAACAAACCTACGCATGTACCCTCAAACCTAAAATAAAAGTTAAAAACTAAAAAATAAACCAAAAACATGTTAATTCTTATAGAGACTTTTGGCAGGTAAATTTCCAAGTTTAAAATGTTAGTATGATTCCCCCTTTTGGAGAATGGTTCCCTCTCAGTCTCCCCTTCATCCAGCCTGACAGACCTTCTCAATAAGAAAACATCTCAAGTGAAAATGGAATGGGCCTTGCCTCTTGGGCTTCTTCTGTGCAGTCTTTTCCCTCCTTTGTTCTATGCTGAACTCCAGCTTGGAAACATAGATATTGCTTATTTAGAAGTCACAGGAAAACATTTAAGTTCTCATCCTTTAGTTGGCAGAAAAGTCCACCAATACTTAAATCAGAAGACGTGTTGGACCTTGAGTTTTCCCTGCGATGTTGTGTGAGCCAATCTATCTGTAATTGACCATCTGAAGAAGGCAATGATGAACATTAGTGATTGAGGGGATGACCGTGCTATTCCATCCCCCATGTCCCACTTTTCTACTTGGCCCTTGCCCACAGATACGAAGAGAAACTCTTCTCTGTTTCATTATAGAGTTCAGCTTTAAAGGAAATTTTAGCTATTATAACAAGCTGCCAGATGAGGCACACTATTCTCATTTCTGTCTCTTAAACATTTGAAGGATGAGGCATTGCTTGTAAGCATCTAACAGGCAATACTCTGGCTTTGGAGAAGTTGACAATAAGGAGAGGCAATCTCAGCTCACCCTGCCAGTATCCAACAGAGGACCTTTTGCCTTCTGAATCTTTGCCCAAAGCATATGCATGAGCCAGAATTGTGTTGGCTCAATCTGGACAAAATGGGCTTAGAACCTACAGCTCTCTGATACTCTAATAGTAAAGTCTTTGAGATTTTCTTCTGCCCCTACCACCACCACCACCACCACCACCACCACTACCTCCATATTAGGCCAGGTTTCATCACCATATGCTTGACATCCTGCCAATCCACACATGATTCCAGGCTCTGAAACTAATCATGATTGATCTGACTTGTTCAACAATTGTTAGTTTGTGGTACTCTAGGTTTCCGCCCCATCGGGAGTCTTCTGCCTGGCTTTCAAACCCGCCATCATCTACCTTCTACTTACCTGATCAGCCCCTACCCCCATCTCTCTAATTTTTGAGTTTCTTTTCTAGTCTATATTCACCTCCAGGTATCTTTCAGAGTGTTTCTTTTGCCACCTTTATACACTGAAAACCTGTCTAGCTTTCAGGATGTACTTCAGCCTTTACTTATCTCTCCTTGCCCTAAAACTCCACATTTATCATTTGAGTAGATACTTGCTGCATTTTAATGTTTTCTGTTCCTTTTCTCCCCAGCTAAATTGTAAGTGTTTTAAGATCTGGAATAAAGATATGAAAAAATGAAAACTATATCTGATTATTGATTAATTTCCAAATGGCCCCAATGGCACAGTTAGCACCACACCTAAGTTGATAGCTATGCCTTTGGTTCTCTCCTACAAACAATAAGTAAAGGAAATGTCATTGTGGGTTCAATGGCTTCCTGACACGGGACTTTAAACAAGCTTACGTGAACATTTGGAGAATCCGAAGCAACTTGACCCCAGCACAATAAAAGCTGGTCTATAGCCTCTTTTGAGGAGTCTAAACATTTATGTGATCGACACTGATTATACATCATCCTAAATTCTTGTAATAATCTTGAATTGTTAACAAAAGGATTGTTATTTCACTCTAAGGTTAAAAACAAGCTTAGACAGGTCAGAAAATGTGTCCAAGTTCACATAGTTGGTCAAGGGTGAAGTGTGGATTTGAAGACATGGTGGGCTAACTTTCGAGCCCTTAAGCTGTGGCTTCCAAGGCACCTTCCATTCATACCACAGGTATTCTAGATTTCAAGCACCGACATCATCAGGGTAGAAATGAGTAAACAGAAGTGTGGACTCAGAGCAGCTATCTGCCAAATGCTGAAACACACTGGCAGCATTGTACGCCTAAGAGCTAGTCAACAACATTATTTCTTTACATTTCCATGGATGTTTGAAAAATCTAAATTCACAAAGCCTTCAGAGAACACTGGATTTCCTCAAAATTTTGACATGCTGAACTTGACAGTGCTCAGGAAATATTAAACATCTAAATATGATTGATTGTTCTCCTGAGGAAGGAAAAAAATCAATGTTTTACTTTTCCTCTAGTTTGGTAGAGTTTTCTTTTTTCAAGGCCTTCCTTTAGATGTCTAAATGCTTAATACAAATAAGTCCTAGAAACCTATATAACTCTCTCACAGTTGTGTTAAAAAAAATAGGTGGTTCAGGCCAAGTGCGGTAGCTCGTACCTGTAATCCTAGCACTTTGGGAGGCCAAGGCAGGTGGATCACTTGAGGTCAGGAGTTCGAAACTAGCCTGGCCAACAGGGTGAAACTCTGTCTCTACTAAAAATACAAAAAAGTTAGCTGGGTGAGGTGGTGTGTGCCTGTAGTCCCAGCTACTCGGGAGGCTGAGGCAGGAGAACCTGTAGGCAGAGGTTGCAGCGAGCCGAGATCACGCCACTGCACTCCAGCCTGGTCAACAGAGCAAGAATCTGTCTCAAATATATGTGTATATGTGATTCGGTAGTCAAAAAGTAACTTAATGGAAATTCTACTCTTTGCTTGCATGTCTCAGAGAATATCAGCGGGGATCAAATTGCTAAACCACGGCCTCTCATCCCCATTTCTTCTCTATACTGAAGTTGCACCAAAGCCTCTCATTTGCCACATCCCCAAAATTCTTTCTGATGTTCAACCCACAGCAATTCTCTCTGTTCCAGTTCTCTCCTCTCTAGTTGAGTATCCCTCTCCACCCATTCCTCTAGTCTGGCTTCACAAAACAACAACAATCAAAACCAGACTAGCGGAGTTGTTATATTCCCACCTACGGGAAATTAATAATGGCATCCATTTTGCATGCCTCTGTCTATCCACACCATTTGCAATGTGATTTTGTAGTGCCTCCTGACAAGGGGTGGAAATGACTCCGTGCTTGCTCTGAGCTCAGACTTCAGGAGGCCTTGCATACTTCCTCTTCCTTTCTCTCTCTCTTCTGCCCTTCCTCTTTCTCTCCCCTTCTCTTTCTCCGTCTCCCTAATAACCCTGACATCGCTATCGAAGATGAGTAGAGGACAGCCTACTTGTCCCAGCTGAAAACATCCCAGACCAACAACCAACCAACCAACCCAAACACACGAGAGTGTGCCATTTGTCAGCTGGTCCACTAGTTCATCACAGATGCATGACAGGTCCAGCCAAGAACAGAAGCAGCACCAGGCCAATCCACAGTTTCATGAGCTAATTAATGTTTAAGCTGGTTTAAGCCATTCCTTTATGGAGTGGTTTGTTATGCCGCACTAGAAAACTGATATATTTGTAAAAGAGGAGACAAATCAGAGCTAGGAGAGAGGGGAAATAGGGAATACTTGCCTGTGAATAAATTGTGTTTGCATTGAGTGGAAGCTGATATTTATCAGTGAGAGTTTCTAACAGCAACACTAGGGTTCAGTGTTATGTTTTCTTCTTTTAGTGTCACCTACCAAACTAATTCTGGTAGAACTAATGTAAATGTAAAAACTATCCATAGACTTCCTATTGCAAATGTGGAATTTTTTCTAGCCCTTAGTTGACCATAATAATTTAATCTGCAATCTTCTCTATAATCCAAAGCAAAGGTCTTTTTCCACCACTCATGTGGCTTTTGGTCAGACTCCATTGCTTAAGGATTTTGCTGAAAGCAATGCCTACTCTATCAAAGAAGCATTTATCACAATCTGTGAAAGGTTTATGTGTAAGCAACAGCAATGTGTATGTCACTGGGTCCTGACAGAGCTGTAATAAAATCTACATATTGGCTGTGTCCACTTAGGATATAGTTCCCTTCTGAGAATATTTGTTTGCTTTCAGATATTTTGGACATAAATTGTTTTGAAGTTAGGGAATATACTTTTGAGGCATTGCCAAACAAGCTGCTTTCATTACATCCAAATTCTATCCGCATAAAAAAAGTCTATAGCTAAGTTTTTAAAAAGTAGAGCTACAACATAATGATGATGATAAAACATTTTCTCAAGATTTAACAAACACACAAACTTCAAGATAAATTGGATTAGGAAATTCTATGTAATGTCACCATCTGGTTACTCCTGCAAAATGTTACAACTATCTCGATGCCAATGATCAACATTTTATTAATGCCTTAAAGCAAGAAAAGATCATTTTTTTAAAGGACCTAAGAGAATTGTTTTTGCAGTCTTTGATAGTCTCATGAAGGACAACATATTGAAGTATCTTTGGGGATGCTTTGCTTCCAACACAGAAATCAACTGTAACTAAATTAAGAAAAGAAAACTTATTGAAAGGATACAGGCTCTCATAATCAGAAAAGGAAAATTTGAAACACACACACACACACACACACACACACACACACACACACACACACACACAAACAAGCAGATTTCAGAAAGGGTAAGGAACAGAGCAGCTCCAGGTACGAAAGCGTCAGAAACTATTTAATGTGTCACCTCAGATTGCGATTGTCATGATGAACAATCTCCAGCTGTTTTCCATCTTCTTGTGTCATATTGCTTAAGATTCCAATTGCATGACGAGAGTATCTACTTAGCCTAACTTGTGTCAGTTACTCAACCTTGCCCAAGGGAGGGCTGGGTCACCTTGATTGGCAGTCCCCCCAGGACTGCTTCCAATGGAATCAAGTGTCTGGGAGAGAAGGAGGTAGTTCCCTAAGGCAACATCAAGGTTCTGTAACTCGAAGAATGAAAAATGAGCACAGGAAAATGAAGCAATAGAAGCCTACCACAGAAGCCCATGCTCAAAAGACTGGCAAATGGAATAAAACTTGAAGTCAAGACTCCATCTCCCATTCCTCTACCGTCTTCCACTCTATGTGGAGACTTGTAAATAGCCTTCAAAAATACTCCATGGACAGTGCCTGGGGTGGAAGTGGGGGATAAAATATTTTAATGGCAATTTAAAAGAAAAGAGGGTATTAATTTTCGACTTAATTGGACAGTAACTCTCATTATCATCACAGAAGCAGAGTGAAAAAGAAAATAGAGATTATGGTGAAGTGAAAGTGAACACAATGCAAGGCAAAGAAGAAAGAAAGAAAGTCGTTATCAGAAAAAAAAAAAAAAACATGATAATTATAACTTCCCTATGAAACTACACAGAGTAGATAGACTCAGAATGGGTGTTTGCCAGTGTTAATGTCACTGCATTCTATGCCTTAAATGTACTTTCAAGGATCCCTAGGACAATCCCAATTTTTGTTTCTTTTGGGCTGGGTCTATTTGGACTATCTCTATACTCTCTTCTTTGTATCTAACCTGAGTCTTTCCTCTTATAACTTATTTAATTTATTCTTGTGCTGTTATTGGAAATGGTGGAGAATAACATGTCACAAAACTTCCTATAAATATCTTCTCATATGCTTATAGTTCCTAATCCTGTTCTCAATCCTGCTATGAACCAAGCAGCATGATTCAACAACCTTCTGCCATCAGTCCTATGTACTGAGCCTTTAACAAGGTTTTCAGAAAAAAGAGGTGTCCATTTCACTGTGTTCCCAGAAGAGACAGGGGTCTGTTTGCTCTCCATTCAGAGTGGAAATAATAAAAAGAGGAAGAATCTCAGTGAACTGACTTGGGCGTTGATCACCAACCCTCCCTAAAAAATGTGTACATGTGAATGTCCTTTCACACAAATGCAATCACAGAATTTCCCTGGAGCACATTAGACCTGGAGATATGTTAGACTCTCAGCATCCCAGATTGGTGGGAAAAAGGCTAAAGTCATAACAAAAAGGAGCCAGGGCAAGGCCAGGGACAGTTCCTATCCCAGTTAACCAATTATGAAGCATACCAATATGAGAAAATAGTTAGATGTGCTGGACCTTACGCCAAGTGTTATGTATGAATGATCTCATCTAATTCTCTTATCCACTTTTGCTTTAGAGTTATTTTTCTTACCTACAGATGAAGAAACTAGAGCTCATAAGGTGAAGAAATGCATTCAGGGTTACACTTGTAGGAAGTATCAGAGCCAGAATTGCCACCAGGTCATCTGGTTCCAAGGCTTAGGCTGGAAAAAGCACCATATTCTCAAGAGCCATGATACTCAATGCTGGACTGGATGAGGGAGTGCCAGTCTGGTAGGGGATCTGGAGAAGGTGGAGGCCACGTCCCAATGGGCTGGAGTGGGAGGAGGGAGTGCCCAGTTTCCTAGGGGATCTGGAGGAAGGTGGAAGGCCAGTACTCCAGGAGGGGATGGGGGGTTCCAGTTTAGTCTGTCAGGGCTTGGGCCGGCCTCACATCTCAGCAGGAAACTATATGCCAAGCAGTGTCAGAGCCTGACTGCCTTAGGCATGCCCATTGTAAAGACTGGAGACCAGTTACCCACTGGGCCAATTCAGGCAGAGTTTGCCAGCCAATGAGAGGCAAGCCTGGCAACACATCCACAGCTCCCAAACCCTAAGGCCCTGCTCAGTATCTGGCCCAGAGCCTAGATTAAAAAAAAAAAAAAAATTACCAAAGAGTCCCTGAGCCTGCTGTGTACTTCCTACACGAGCTACAGTGCCACTCACAACCAACACTACGTCCCAATCACTACATCCAGCCAGGTTCCTAATGAGTCCTCCATTTCCTGCTGGACCAAAACCCTAAAAATATCCCCAGCATCTTCCTACCCGTTTCCCTCTCCAGTGAGCTGAATCCTGGCCCTCAACCCAGCAGTCATTTGTCAGTAATACTGGTTCATTCCAAATGCACCTTCCCTGGATTCAAAATAGTACTTTCCACTGATGCTGGCTGCCATGACCACTCAGAGATCTTATTACCCTTAGCCATCAAACTGGACCACTTGGTTCCTATTATCAGCCCAGATTAAATCCCATCTCACTCGGTGATTAAGGTGACTGGCTACCTCCCCTGGGCAGGCTCCCTGAAAAAGTCACTCCCAATTCTATCAGTCCCAGTGACCCCAGTCCAATCTGACTCAGTTTACTCCCCCTCTCTACCAGTCCATTGGTTTGGGAGTTTCCAAATGCCTGAAGGCCAAGCTCAAACATGTCATCATAACACAGGAAACAAAGCAGTGTGCAGTTTTATTGACTGGCTCTACATAGGATGGGGCAGGCTATCGTGAGCAGCCACACAGGTTCACAGTAGTTACCTGCATGACTGGTCATTGGCAGACAGGCTGGCATGAGCTGCAAGAGAAGGCCACCTGACTCTTGCTAGCAGAGCTAAGGATCACGAGAACTAACGTGCCTCACTCCCTATTGCACACCCTCCCACTTCTCAGCGTCTATACTGGATGTTTGCTTATGGAGGACCTGCCTCCCCTTGCCTCTGCCCCAGGTGATACGGTTTGACTGTGCCCCCACCCAAGTCTCACCTTGAATTGTAGCTCCCATAATTCCCATGTGTTGTGGGAGGGACCCAGTGGGAGGTAATTGAATCATGGGGGTGGGTCTTTCCCATGCAATTCTTGTGATAGTGAATAAGCCTCACAAGATCTGATGGTTTTATAAAGGGGAGTTTCCCTGCACAAGTTCTCTTCTCTTGTGTGCCGCTATGTGAGACTTGCCTTTCACCTTCCACCATGATTGTGAGACCTCCCCAGCCACGTGGAACTGTGAATCCATTAAACCTCTTTCTTTTGTAAATTGTCCAGTCTCAGATATGTCTTTATCAGCAGCATGAAAATACATGAGGTTTCCCCTGAATATCCACTAGCTTTTCCCATTTTGAAGCTGCATCTCTTCTCTGCTCTTGTTTTTGGAAAATACAGTTATAAAAGCCTTTTTTGTGGCTGTCCCCATGGACCATCTCTGTGTGGGTGGCACTGCTCCATTCAAGCATTCTGGGCAACAGGCTGTTAAAACTAATGGCTTCACTCATTCTGGGCAACACTGGACTACTCCAGGCAACCCTCACAGTCTCAACCTGGCTGCTGCCCAGTAGCTCTCAGAAACGTGAAAGAGAGGTCTATCGTTCATTATTCCAGAGGTCTATGATGATTTCTCTAGAGTCAAGGCTACGAACCTCAGGACTGAAAAAGGGCTTCAGGAGTCTATAGACAAGAGTCACCTGTACTAGTAAAATAATTTTTGGATGTGCATTTTTCTATAAAGAGGCTGCATAGCTATGAGGATATTTTCTCTCTCACCCGCTCTTCCTAAGTCCTAGCAGTATTATTCCCTGGGATATTTTGCCACTGGCATTCCTCCATCATCATTCTTATCCAAACTCTGAGAACTGCTACCACAGCTTCCCAGTGGCCTTCTAACCTATGTTCTTGCCTGCCCCCTACAATCAGACTCAGACACTACAGGCAGAAGGCAAATAAAAACGCAAACTTGATTGGGAAGGCCTGTTAACTTGAGTGTGTTCTTGTCTTCCACATCCATCCATCCACTAAAATATTTTGCTTTTGCTGCCTAATTTCCTCCCCTTTGCTCTGCCCTCTAATGCAGTTCTGCTTTTCCGGCCCAGTTCCTGTGATTGTTGTGATACTGAATCAAGATGAATGTACGGAGAGGTGGTACAGAGAGATGTGAGGAAAAGGGGAGGCAATGGTAGAGCAGTGGCCATTCAGTCTGAAAGCTGGGAAAATACTAAAGGTGAAAGAGGGACAGGGGAATGAAGTGAGAGTCATACAGCTGCCATGGGGTTCTGAGAGGAGAAAAATGGTGTTTTTAAAGCAGCACTGCTATGTGTTATAAATCTGGGGTACCCAACCCTTGGGCTGCAGGCTGGTACTGGTCCGTGGCCTGTTAGGAACTGAGATGCACAGCAGGAAGAGAGTGGTGAGTGAACCAGCATGACCACCTGAGCTCTACCTCCTGTCAGATCAGCAGCGGCATTCAGTTCTCACAGAAGCAAGAACACTATTGTGAAATGTGCATGCGAGGGATCTAGGCTGTGAGCTCTTTATGAGAACCTGAGCTCTAAGATCACCATGCCTGATGACCTGAGGTGGAAATTTCATCCTAAGACCATTCCCCTCCTCCTCCACTCCATGGAAAAATTTATTCCACAAAACAGGTCCCTGATGCCAAAAAGGTTGGGGACTGCTGTTATATCCTGTATTAGTCATTGTAGCAGGTAGAATAGTGTCCCCTCTGGAATGCATGTCCACCTAGAACTTCAGAATGTGATCATTTGGAAATAGAGTCTTTGCAGATCCAATTACTTAAGTGAAAATAAAGTCATACTGGATCAGGGTGGGCCCTTAATCCAATTGCTATGGTTTGGGTATTTGTCCCCTCCAAAACTCATGTTGAAATTTGATCCCCAGTGTTGGAGATGGAGCCTAATGGGAGGTGTTTGGGTCATGGGCATGGATTTTCCTCATGAATAGATTAGTGTCCTCCCTAGGGGATGAGTGAGTTCTCACTCTACTAGTTCCTGAGGGGACTGGTTATTAAAGAATAACTTGGCACCTCACTCCTCTCTCTCTTGCTTCCTCTTTCACCAGATGATCTCTGCACATGTTGGGTCTTTTTCTGCCTTTGGCCATGAGTGGAAACAGCCTGAGGCCCTCACCAGATGTAGATGCCCAATCTTGAACTTTTCAGCCATCAGAATCATGAACCAAATAAACTTTTTTTTCTTTATAAAGTACCCAGCCTCAGGTATTCCTTTATAGCAACACAAAGTGGACTAAGACACCAATACTAGTGTCCTTATAAGGCCATCTGAGCACACAGACATACACAGAGAAGGCTTTGTAAAGATGGATGCAAAATTGAAGTAAACAAGCTACAAGTTAAGGAACACCAAGGATTGCCAATAACTGCTAGAAGCTTGGAAGAAGGAGGGAAGGATTCTTCCTTCCACCCTTCAGAGGGATCATGGCCCCAGTGATACCTTGATTTCAGACTCCTAACCTCCAGAACTGTGAGAGAACACAGTTATGGACAGTATAATGACTTTTAGGTCAAAAACAGACCACACATATGACAGAAATCCTGTAAGATTAAAATGGAACTGAAAAAATCCTATCACCTAGTGATGTCATAGCCATCATACATCATAGCCTAATCATTTTATTTTTAAGTAAATTTTGTGTAGCCTAAGTGTATAGCAGGTCCTCAAATAACATCATTTTGTTCAAAGTCATTTTGTTATAACATTGATGAGAAAAAAATAAAGTCTACTCCCAGTTCAGGCCAGTGTCTGTGCGGAGTTCCCACATTCTCCCCAGGTCTGCATGGGTTTTCTCCGGGTACCCCAGTTTCTTCTCACATCCCAAAGATATGCATGTTTGGTGAAGTGGTGTGTCTAAATGGTTCCAATAAAGCCTACAGTCATGTAGAGTTGTGTCTTAAAAGCCATCGTATTCATTTGCCACTTACTTAGTGACTCACCCAAAGCAACTTCCAGTCCTGCAAGCTCCATTTGTGGTAAGTGCCCTATATAGGTGCGCCATTTTTTAATCTTTTATACCATATGTTAGTGTGCTTTTTCTATGTTTAGATATAGTTAGATACACAAATACTTACAATTGTGTTACAACTGTCTACAGTATTCAGTGCAGTGATATGCTGTACAGGTTCATATCCTAGGAGTAACAGGCTATGCCACATAGCCTAGGTGCATAATAAGCTATACCATCCAGGTTTGTGTAAGTACACTCCATGATGTTTGCACAATGAAATCGCCTAATGATGCGTTTTTCAGAATATATTCTCATTGTTAAGTGATGCATGACTGTAAATTTCTGTTGCCACCCAGTTTGTGGTAAATTGTTACAGCAGCCCTGGGAAGCTAGTATAGTCACGTTACACTGCAGTGACAAACGTGGTGAAAACTCAGGACCTTAAAAGGGGTATTTTCTTGGGCATGTGGGGAATAACCCTTCTCCAGCTTCCAGTGTGAACTGAGAAAGGGAAAGAAACGCTTCCTGTGGAGAAGCTGGGATCTTCCCAGCACCAGAAACTTCCGCAGGCCCCTGACTGACTCACGGCTAACCTTTGGGTGGGACTGGAGTTTCCTGAACAGGGAACAAGGGAGCCTTCCGCAGACCTCTGACAGGCAGGCCTCTGAGGGCCTGTGCTGTGTGCTGTTAGGATAGCTTGGTGTTATCTATACCCCATTATTAAGTTCTGTCTTAGTGTGTCCTCGCTGTTCATTGTCTAATTTGGTAACATTTATTTTGGTCCTGACCCCTTCTGCTGCTGCTGGGTTTGAGCTTCAGTGCAGGTGGAATGACATTCAAATAAAGAAACACTTTCTATCAAAAAGAAAAAAGGGAGGGGATTTTATTTCTGATTCACTGAAGTCTGCTGCACATCACCAGCCATCTTACACCTTGAAGAGATGCCACTTGGAAAGATGGCCTCCAACATCACTGTGGCAGATGAAGCAAGGGCCACAGCATCATACAGAATATTTTTAAGAAAGAGACCTGGAAATGGTTTACATCATTGCCACCAGAACCCAGTCCCATGATCCCAACAAAACTGCAAGGAAGGCTGGAAAACGTAGAGAGGCACGTAGATATTGGGTGAGCTCTGATATGGTTTGGCTGTGTCCCTACCCAAATCTCATCTTGAATTGTAGCTCCCATAATTCCCAAGTGTTGTGGGAGGGACTAGGTGGAACATAACTGAATCATGGGGACGACTTCCCCCATACTGTTCTCATGGCACTGAATAAGCCTCAGAAAATCTGATGATTTCATAAGGGGTTTCCCCTTTCACTTGGCTCTCATTCTCTCTTGTCTGCCGCCATGATTGTGAGGCCTCTTCAGCCACATGGAATTGTGCATCCATTAAACTTCTTTTTCTGTATAAATTACCCAGTCTCGTGTATGTCTTTACCAGCAGTGTGAAAACAGACTAATGCAAGTTTTAATATTCTCTGCCCTTTAAAAGGCACAAATAATAAGAACTACCTTTGATTGCATTTCTCAATCCAATGAGAGTGTTTTGCATTTGAATACAATATTATGGCAAGACTGAGTCTTACGGTACTCAGAGGGTACCTTAGAATATATTAGATCATATAATCCTATCTTTCTCAGATTAGAGCACTTCATTGTATTTCCTTTTTCTTCTAGGACAGAGAGAACAAGCCTTACTATGGTCTCCAAGGTCTATCCTATGTCATCTGAACCTTGCCAACCTCTTCAGTGTTAGATGTGCTACTCCTCTCTCTGTCTTTCTCCTCCTGTCCCATAGATCTTCTTCAGGTTCCTCCAGGGCACCACGCTACTTCCCACATGGAAGCTTTGCACACGCTGCTGCCCCACACTATTGCAAGGACACTTTCCTCCTTCTCCCTTCACTTTCTGATGTCAGTTCATTCATTGCTTACTAAGTGAAGTCTTACCTTAACAGGGCCTCTTCCCAAGCTAAATTCTATCCTTCAGTTGTTCTCATAACGTTTCTTATATTTTTTGTTCTTCTTACCGATCATACTTTGTCATATGTACGTGTGATTATTTGATCAATGTCTCTATCTTTTACTCCCATATTTGAGTAAATATTTGTTTAAAATCAATGAATGAATGAATTCTAGAAAGGGCCTAGGATCTAAAAATATTTGGTGACTGCCTTAAAATATTTTAAAGTAGTGTGTGTTCATTAAGATGCTTTTGGCTGCAAGTAAGGGAAATAATAACTAAAAATTGCCAAGACAACAGGAATATTTATCTTATCTAACAAGGGGGACCTTGGTAGGAGGCCACCTGGGTTGGTTAATTCAGCAGCTCAGTGACACCATCAAAGACCCAGAATCTTTCTATCTTTTGTCTCTTCCACCCTTAGTATGTTGCCTTAATTCCTCTCATGGTCACAAGATGGCTGCTGTGGGTCTGGGCATCAAGTTGAAGAATGGATCTCCTTTTTGCTTGAATTTTTTTTTAAATCCTCAACACAACCTTTCTCAGAAGCTCTCCCACCAATTGACCATCATATACATAATTGGCTAAAATTAGGTCACATTTCCACCCCTAAGCCAAACATTTGGCAAAGAGAATGAAATGATCATGATTGGTCAAGATTAACCAGGATTTTCTTTTAAGGCAATTAGCAGATGGATAGATGGATAAATGCCTCAACAAAATCCAGATTCTGCAAGCAGAAAATGGGATGGTATTTACAGATAAACAACCCTATCTCCTACACACTACTATAATCAGTGTTATGGAATAAAATAAACCTTCCATGAATGTATTGCCAGGTTTTTATCCGAGTATATAATTTATTATGTGGATACCCATCTTGATGTGTTAAAAGGTATCAGCTAGAATGCTATATTGAGCTAATTGTCTTGATGTGGTCTGGCACTTTTTCATGACTAAGAGGCAGGAAGCATAAAATATTACCAAGCTATATGTACTGACACACATAAAAACCTCTTCACATGAGTAAATCAGAGTAAGCATTCAGAACAATGGAGACACAGGGATAAAGAGGGACCAAGTGGATTATTTCATACCTATGCTCATGACGTGTGCACCAAAACCTTGACATTCAGAAGTGTGCCTCAGTGGCAGCAAACACACATAGGACCCAGATCTTGGTTTCTAAATTACTTTTCTCCAATAAAAGTAGCCCGGGCTCCTTGGAGAAATGTCTGATTCTAGGGCTAAGGTAGAGAAAATACAAGCTAAGCCTGGAACATCTTCTAGTTCCAGAAAGCAAAAAGTGGTCAAAACACAAAAGAATATTCTGTAAAAGTTAATGGATTCACAACATTTAACTTAAAAAAAAAAAAAAAAAAGACAAAGAATGAGGGCATATCAAAGGGACACAAGAAGGGCTCCCAGTGGCCAACGCTGGAAAAATTTGAGCAATAAATGAATAGCGTGGTATTCTATTACAGCTCATAACATAGAATAAACATAAATGAGCCCACATTTATATAAAAATATAATTCAATTAAATAAATGAATAGGGGAGAGGATACAAGTCTTTCCTACAAAAGAATTCCATCTAATATAAGTAGACGGTAGCTATTCCCACCTCCAGAAGGCAGAACGAAACCTCCCTGTGTGTGAGCTGGACTTAGTGAAATGCAACCAAAGAACAGAATATGGAAAGGGGCAAAATAGTAACTTTACAGTAGAGAAACATGGCAAACACTACCTCAACCAAATTGATCAAGGTTAACTCCACCGCTGATGAGTCGTATTGATATCATGTGCCCTTGATTTGATGTGATGAGGACACTTCACCTGGCTGGTAGCCTTCCCCAGGACTCATAACCCCAATCAAATCATGAGAAAACATCAAACAAACATGTATTAAGGGATATTGTGCAGAACACTTGACCAGTACACCTCAGAGCTGTCAAGGCCATGAAAAACTAGAATGAGAAACTGTCACAGACCAGAAGAGACTAAGGAGACCTGACGACTAAATGCAATGAGTATTCTTCATGGAATTCTGGAACAGAAGAGGACATTGGGGGAAAAACTGTTGAAGTCCAAATAAAAGCTGGAGTTTACCTAGTGATAAGGTGCCAGTGTTAATTTCCAAGCTGTGAGAAGTATAAGAGAGATTCTCCATATTATCTTTACAACGTTTATGTTCATGTAAAATTACCTCAAAGTAAAAAGATTTACTTTTTTTTAAGATTAGTTTTTTTAAAAAATAGGTTGACAACCACTGCTCTAAAAAATCTGTCCTCGGATTAGGCAACCACATCAATGTGGTTGGTTGCCTAGGTGCATGAAATAAATGATATTGCTACTCTGCCTCCACTCTCTCCATTACAGCATTTTCTGATTGTGCTTTGGTATAATGTAATGCCATCATTAGAGACAAATCTGCAACCCACCTCCAGGAGTTTCAGGACTTCAGACACAAACCTGTGTACCATCCTCATTCCTAGCTTCATGTCACTATCTTCTCTTTGTTCAGATTTCCATATATATCCCTATAGTCAAAGGAGGAATAAAAGATAAATCCATATACAGGAATTGGGTCATTCATCTCTGGGCCCATAGTACACAGCTCAGCTTTAGGCTCACAGTAGCAACAACTCAGACACCACTTATTCTGAGCCAGGCACTCTTCACTCACCAAATATGCATGCCTTTCCACTTTATAACAACATGATAAAGTAGCTACTGTTCTCAACCCAATTTTACAAGGAAGGAAACTAAGGCCCAGGGAGGTTAAGCAACTTGTCCACATAACAGAGAAAGTAAATGACAGAGTGTGGATTTGAACCCAGGAAGTCTGACTCCAAAGTCTGTGTTCTTAACCTTATAATGTCAAATGGTTTGCAAAATGAGAGAGAGGGAGAGAAAAAGGAAAAGAAGGTAGGGAGAGGAATAGATAGAGTGTGGGTCTCTAGAGACCATTTTGATGGAAGATGGTGCTGGCTGCTGCTCGCAGTCACAGGATTTGAGGAGTGCTAAAAGATTCCCATTGTCACTCCACTCAGATACATCTGTACCATGGAATGATACATTACTTACTCTTTGGGGGTCTGAGATAAGAAAAGTTGTCACTGAAATGCAAATATTTTAACCAAGGAGGTGAAAGAGCTCTACAATGAAAACAAATGAAAAAACACTGATGAAGGAAATTGAATAAAGCAGAAAAAAAAAAATGGAAAGACATCTCATGATCATGGATTAGAAGAATTAATATTGTTGAAATGATCAGACTGCCCACAGTGACAGCGATCTACAGATTCAATGCAATTCCTATCTTAATACTAACGACATTCTTTATAGAGATAGAGAAAACAATCCTCAAATGTGCATGGAACCACAAAAAACCACAAAGAGTCAAAGCAACCCTGAGCAGAATGAACAAAACTGAAGACATCACATTACCTGACTTCAAATTATACTAGAAAATTAGTTAGACTATTAACCAAAACAGCATTGTATCAGTATTAGAAACAGACACGTAGACCCGTAGAACAGAATAGAGAACCCAGAAACAAATCCATGTCTTTACAACTAACTGATTTTTTTTTTCACAAAGTCTCCAAGAACATACATTGGGGAAGGATAGTCTCTTCAATAAGTGATGCTGGGAAAACTGGATATCCATATGCAGAAGAATGAAAGTAGTCCCCTATCACTCACCATATGTGTATAAAGATCAATTCAAAATGGATTAAGGACTGACATGTAAGCCCCAAAACTAACTACTAAAAGAAAACAGACAGAAAATGCTTCAGGGCATTGGTCTAGACAAAGATTTTATGGCTAAGACTTCAAAGCCACATGCAACAAAAATAAAAATAGACAAATAGGACTAAATCAAACTAAAAAGCTTCTACATAGCAAAGGAAACAATCAATAAAGTGAAGAGACAATTTGTAGAATGGTAGAAAACATTTGCAAACTATACATCTGACAAGGAACTAATATCCAGAATATACAAAGAACTCAAATAACTCAACAGCAAAATACCAAATCCGATTAGAAAATGGGAAAAGGATCTGATGGATATTTCTTAAAAAAACAAAAACAAAAAAACAAACATCCAATATGAAAAATGCTCAACATCACTAACCATTGGGGAAATGCAAATCAAGATCACAGTGAGATATCATCTCACCCTAGTTAGAATGGCCGTGGTCAAAATGACACAAAAAATAAACACTGGTAACAAGGTGGAGAAAAGAGAACTTTTATACACCGTTGGTGGGAACACAAATTAATACAACCATTATAGAAAATAGTATGGAGATTTCTCAAAAAACTAAAAATACAACTACCATATAATCCAGCAATCCCACTACTGGGTATTTATTTAAAGGGAAGAAAATCAGTATATGGAAGAGATATCTGCATGTTTAAATGTATTGCGGTACTATTTACAATAGCTGAGATAGAATCGTTCTAAATGTCCATCAACAGATGAATGGATAAAGAAAATGTGGTGCACATACACAACGGAATACAACTCGGCCATAAAAAAGAATGAAAGCCTGTCATTAGTGGCAATAAGGATGAGTCTGGAGGACAATTAAGTTATGTGAAATAAGTTAGGCACAGAAAGGTGTGTACATGCAAGTTCTCATTTGTCTATGGGAGCTGAAACATTGAACTCATGGAAGGAGAGAGTAGAATAGTTGTTACTAGAGGCAGGGAGGGGGAGGAGAGGGTGGCTAGGGAGAGGTTGGTTAATGGATACAAAATTACAGCCAGACAGGAGAAATGAGTTCTAGTGCTCTACAGTGCTGTAAGATGAACATAGTTAATGATAATTTATTGCATATTTTCAGTAAGGGGCAAGAGAGGATTTTGAATGTTCCAAACACAAAGAAATAATCAATCTTTGAGATGATGGATGTGCTAATTACCTTGATTTCATTATTACACATTAATACATGTATCAAAATATCACATTGCACCCCATAAATAAGTACAATTATTACAAGTCACCTACGAATAAAAGAAAAAAAATACTCTGTCACAGAAAAATGCAAATATTATTCGAAAGGAAGTAAAGCCAGTGTTAAAATTAATTAACTAGCCAGTCCTGTAAAATGAGGCAAGGGGCAGGTAACTTTTTTTTTTTTTTTGAGACAGGATCTCACTCTGTTGCACAGGCTCAGTGGCACAAACACAGCTCACTATAGCCTTCACCTCCTCAGTGCAAGTGATCCTCCTGCCTCAGCCTCCACCTGTGTTGCTGGGACCGCAGGTGCATGCCAGCACACCTGGCTAATTTTTTGTTTTTTTGAAAAGATAGGAGTCTCACTATATTGCCAAGGCTGGTCTCAAACTCCTGGGCTCAAACTATCCTCCTGTGCTGGCCTCCCAAAGTGCTGAGATTACGAGTGTGAGGCACAGGTGACTCTTGATATGTGGAAGAAAGGCCCAGAATTTGTGGGGCTTCCCAGGAGACAGGAAGAGGTAGAGTCCCACTTTGGAAGGCTGTGAGAAGCCTGCATGAGAACACTGAGGGGGCAAAGGGAGGCAAGCACTCAGAGGTGAGAGGAAAGAGGGTGGGGAGAAGCCCCAGAAAGCTGTGGCGGAAAGTGTGGGCAAAAGCCTCACCCACCTGGACATTCCTCCCGTGGTTGGTTGGTTCTGCAGGTCTTCATGGACAAACCAAGCGAGAAAGAGTCAGGCAAGCAAATATCTGCAATCTCACAGCCGTACAGTTTTCTGTTCACTTTCCTCTGGAAGCCCCTCTTCCTTGTCCTCATTCTTACAAACCATAAAATCTAAATTAGATATAACACTAGTCTCAGAAAGACCAAATGTATCTAAGTACACTATTTCCCATTTCTTCTATGCTACATGGGATGCTTATGAAGCAGCACAGAATGTGGACATCTAAGTTAGAATAATGATTCTAACCGCTGATTATTGAGAGTTCTCTAGGTGCTTTCTACCTACTTTTCATTTTAACTTCTCAATGAGCCTCTGAAGCAGCATTGCTACTCCTTTAATAGAAAGTAACTTGAGCCCTAGAGGTATTCAGGGAATTACCAAGATTTTAGGCTGGCAAAGATGACAGCCTGGATTCTTGAACTGGCCTGTATAATTCTAAGCACAGGCTCTTACCCAGTGTTTCACGGGCTCCTCATTTACCTATGCAACCTTGGGCAAGTCATTCGGGTTCTTAGACCCCAGCTGCCTTGTACATTAGATAAGCAAGTTAACGCAGTTTTTAAAACTTTCACGTTCATATGACTTCACTGGGGATCTTATTAAAAGCTGCCAGGCTGGGCATGGTGGCTCACACCTGTAATCCCAATACTTTGAGAGACTGAGGCAGGAAGATCGCTTGATCCCAGGAGTTCAAGACCAACCTGGGCAACATATAATGAGCCAAACACTATAGGAAGTGTCTCAGTTTGCTTGGGCTGCTATAACAAAATACCTTAGATGAAGTGGCTTACAAATAACACAAATGTATTTCTCACAGTTCTGGAAGCTGGGAAGTTCAACATCCAGGCACCAGCAGATCCAGTGTCTGGTGAGGGTCTGTTTCCTACTTTCAAGAGATCAATCTTCTTGCTGTGTCCTCACATGGCAGGGGGGTAAGGATCATTCTTGGGTGTCTTTTATAAGGGCCTTAATCCCAATTATGAGGACCCTGTCCTCATGACTTAATCATCCCCCAATGCCACCCATGGATGATTAAGTTTCAACACAGGAATGTTGAGGGGACACAAACATTTAGACCACAGCAGTTTGCATAAGGCAGAACCAGCAAGGAACTAAATTGGACCAATGAAGATCAAATGTGTGCTTCAGAATTAATAATAGCAGTAATCTGTGAAGGTTTTTAGACTTTACAAAGTACTTCACCTATCTTATATTCTCTCAATAGCCCTATAGTAGATATTCAATTATCTCTTTATTTATTTATTTATTTGACAGACATGAGGAAACTGAGCCTCAGAGAACTCAAATGACTTGCCCAAGATCACAATTAAGAGGCGGTAGAAACTGGATAAAAACCCGGGTTTTCCAGCTCCCAGTGTTCCGTTTTCTGAGTTCTTCCCATCATGCAATGCTCTAAGAGTTGGAAGAGGTAGGGAATGTGGGACGCATAAGGAGGAACAGAAGCTTGCAAACTGCCCAGGCACCAATTAGAATCGTAAAATTAATTGCATTTTTTGTTCATTCCACAAATATTTATTATGGACTTCTCTGTGCAAGGCACTGTATGAAAACATGAAAATATACAAGACATGGCCCATTGCCCTGAGGTTGGAACCTAAACCAAATGCTTACATCCAAGGCCGGATGTGGTTTTGTGGAATATTTAGCCCACACTCAGAACCACAAGAGCATGGAGTAAGGGGAAATCGACAGTGGCTAGGCTGAGAGGGGAAAACCGTGAAGAATGAAAATGATTTCAGTGGCAAAGAGTGGTGGCAGATTATGTCCAAAAATGGCCAAAGTAATCCCACTCCTCTCGCATGCCTTTTTGAAATGTGATTTCACCGCTCCTCTTATTATGAACTAAATTGTGCCCCACCAAATTCATATGTTGACGCCCCAAACCCCTAATGTGACTGTATTTGAAGGTAGGGTCTTTAAGGAAGTAATTAAGGTTAAATGAGATCATAAGGGTGGGGTCCTAATCCAATAAGACTGGTGTCCTTTTAAGAAGGGAAAGAGACAGCAGAGGCTGAGCTCCATGGTTCACACCTGGAATCCCAGCACTTTAGGAGGGCAAGGTGGGTGGATCACGAGGTCAGGAGTTCGAGACCAGCCTGGCCAACATGGTGAAACCCCATTTCTACTAAAAATAAAAAAATTAGCTGGGTGTGGTGGCATAAGCCTATAGTCCCAGCTACTCAGGAGGCTGAGGCAGGAGAATCACTTGAGCCCGGGTGGTGGAGGTTGCAGTGAGCCGAGATCGCGCCACTGCACTCCAGCCTGGAGTGAGTGAGAAGAGTGAGACTCCATTTCAAAAAAAAAAAAAGAAAGAGAGACAGCAGCAGAGATCTCTCTATATATATGAAAAAAAAAAAAAAAAGTGAAGCCACAGTGAGAAGGTAGCCATCTGCAAGCCAGGAAGAGAGGCCTCACCGGAAACCAACTCTTCTGGCACTTTGATCTCCAGCCTACAAAACTGTGAGAAAATAAACATCTATTGTTTAAGTTACCCAGCCTGCAGTATCTACTTACGACAGCCCGAGCTGTCTAATACACCTCTCATCAAGAGGTAGAGTCTACTTCTTGAATCTGAGATAGCCCTGTGACCTGCTCTGAATTGTGACAGCAGAGTGATATTGTACCAAATCCAAGGCTAGTCCTTAATAGAACTTGAGGTTTCTGTTTTCCCCACCTTGGAGTCCTGAGCCATCCTATAAAGCCTGACTACTGCTGGAAAAACCATGTAGGAAAGCCTTAGAGCTTGAAATCCAACAAGGTGAAAAAGGCCCGTGAAGATGAAAAACTAGAGAGAAGACTGAGGGTTCCAGTCCTTCTCTCTGAGAGTCCACATGTATGAGTGTGGCCATCTTGAGTCCTGCAGCTGCACGAATGAGGTCAGACAACAGGAGGTGGAGCAGAGATGAACCATCCCAGCCAAACCATGCCCATTCAACCCAATCAATCACAAACAAATAAAATGCTTGTTATTTTAAGCCATTAAAATTTGTGATAGTTAGGGCCAGGCACAGTGGCTCCTGTCTATAATCCCAGCACTTTTGGAGGTGGAGGCAGGCAGATCACCTGAGGTCAGGAGTTTCAGACCAGCCTGGCCAACACGGCAAAACCAAGTCTCTACTAAAAATACAAAAATTAGCTGGGTGTGGTGGCATGCGCCTGTAATCCCAGCTACTCAGGAGGCTGAGGCAGGAGAATCACTTGAACCTGGGGTGTGGAGGTTGCAGTGAGCTGAGATTGCGCCATTGCACTCCAGCCTGGGTAACAAGAGTGAAACTCTGTCTCAAAAAAAAAAAAGAAAAAAAGATAGTTTGTAATGCAACACTAGATAACTGATACAGGTGGAGTAAGAAAAGGGTATTCAGGTTGGAGAGAATGGTTTAAACAATGGCATGATGATGGAAAAACACAATCTTGATATAGGTGAGTAATTCTGATTGGGAAAGCCTTTAAAAACAGAGAAAATGAAAAGATAATGCAAGAAAGGTGGGTTGGGGTTAAATTGTAGAGAGCTTTCATTGTAGTAAATTTTTATTAAGCATTTACTGTGTGTCAAATACTCAGTTCTTTTTATGAATTAACTACACAATCCTCACATAGCCCTATGAGTGGGTTATTCTATTATTATTCCCCATTTTACAAAATGGACACTGAGGCTCACAGGTTAAATTATTTGAAAAAAAAATTACATAGTGGTGAAACTGGGATTTGAACACAGGCAATCTAACTTCAGAGCCTATGCTCATAACCTCTACAGAAGACTGACAAAACCAAGGAATCGGAACCTTTGTGATAAACGGTGGAATTATTTTAAGCTGGGGAATGGCATGACCGAAACAGCACTTTAGAAAGACTAAGCTGGCAGTTACAGATACAATCTGGAAGCTGAGAGAATAGTTAGGGTGCTTTTGGAGTGGTAAAAGTTTGAACTGACTTGCCAAAATGGAAAAGGGGTGACTCAGAGGGACTTGGGGGAAAAAATTTAAAAACTACTAACAGCACCCAAGGAATGGCTAGAAATGGGAGGAATAAAAAGAAGAAAAGGGGCTGAGTGTGGTGGCTCACACCTGTAATCCCAGCACTTTGGGAGGCTGAGGCAGGTGGATTGCCTGAGGTCAGGAGTTTGAGACCAGTCTGGCCAACATGGTGAAACCCCCTCTCTACCAAAAATACAAAAAATTAGCCAGGCATGGTGGCGCACGCCTGTAATCCCAGTTACTTGGGAGGGTGAGACAGGAGAATCACTTGAACCCAGGAGGCGTAGGTTGCCGTGAGCTGAGACCATGCCACTGCACTCCAGCCTGGGTGACAAGAGTGACACTCTGTCTCAAAAAAAAGAAAGAAAGGAAGGCAGGAAAGAAAGAAAAAGAGAGAGAGAGAGGGAGGGAGGGGAGCGAGAGAGAGAGAGAGAGAGAGAGAGAAAGAAAGAAAGAAAGAAAGAAAGAAAGAAAGAGAAAGAAAGAAAGAAAGAAAGAAACGAAAGAAGGAAGGAAGGAAGGGAAAGAAAGAAAAAGAAAAGAAAGAAAGAAAGAAAGAAAGAAAGAAAGAAAGAAAGAAAGAAAGAAAGAAAGAAAGAAAGAAAGAAAGAAAGAAAGAGAGAAAGAAAGAAAGAAAGAAAGAAAGAGGGAAAGAAAGAGTCACAATTCCCATCTTTGTGCTTTGGTGACTGAGATGGAAGTCATGTCTGTAAAACACAAGGAACACAGGAGGAAGAACTGGTTTGGGGATGAAGATAATAAGTGGGTTTGACTTGTTAGGTGGGAGGTGATGGTGGGATATTAAGTGGAGGTGTCTGCCAGGCACTTGGAGATAGATGAGTGGTACCTTGGGATGGTGGCCAAGGCCATCTGTAGATACAGGCTTAGAATTCATCCAGAACTAAGAAAAGTTACATACATTTAAGATATGTCAGTTAGGCGTCCCAGGTTGCTAGCAACAGAAACTGAATCTGGCTAACAAGTAGAAAACTCTCACAGAAACAGAGTTCACTGTGGACCTCTGCTCAGACGGGACAGGGTCTAGGGCAGCTCTGAGGTCCAGATAGGAAGAACTCACAAATTCATCATTCATCAAGCTGAAATGAGTCAGCGGCAACTACTTTTTCATTCTTTTCAAGATTCAAAGAACTGGGAGGGAATCCAGTGAGCTTGGTCATACACCCATCCCCTGGCTAGTGAAAGTAAGGATACCTTGATTTCCTTCCCAATAAGATGCTGCATAAAATAGCAGAGGTGTTTCCACTATCAAAAGGCAAGGAGGGGAACAGGTGTTGGTGGCCACAGATAAATCAATGTTCATTCCATTAGGAGAGAGTGTGGAGAAAAGAGGAGGGAGCTGAGGACAGTCAACTGCATGGTGCCCACCTGTTGGAAGATCTGATGAAAAAAGGAAAAAGGCAAGTTAAGGCATCGGAAGAAAGAAAATAGGCAAAGGAGTTTCCAAAAAATGGGCACACACATGAGGGTGAAATCCTGCCAAGGACTCAAAGGTGATAAAGAATGTTGAAAAACTACTGGGTTTGCCATTGGAAGCTATTGGTAACCTTTGGGAGAGAAGGAGGGCCTGAGGAAGTGAGGGAGAAAAGGAGGGGAGCCCGATGACAGGGTAAGAAGATACACGGAAGAGACCCATGGAAATAAGGATACTGTTTGGTGGTAAAAGGAAAGAGAGGAGCGGGGTTGTTGTTTGAAGGGGTCAATATCACAATGACTCTCAGAACCTGGCTGTTACATCCTATTTGGTCACATATTACTAGAAAATAATACCCAGCCCAGGGCCAGGCGTGGTGGCTCACGCCTGTAATCCCAGCACTTTGGGAGGCCAAGGCGGGCAGATCATGAGGTCAGGAGATCAAGACCATCCTTGCTAACACGGTGAAACCCCGTCTCTACTAAAAATACAAAAAATTAGCCAGGCGTGCTGGCAGGTGCCTGTAGTACCAGCCACAGGCTGAGGCAGGAGGACGGCGTGAACCTGGGAGACGGAGCTTGCAGTGAGCCAAGATCGTGCCACTGCACTCCAGCCTGGGCGACACAATGAGACTCCATTAAAAAAAAAAAAAAAAAAGCAAAGAAAGGAAAGAAAAGAAAACGGCAATTAATACCCAGCCCAGCACTTAGTAATATCTTTTCTCTGAAGCTCTTGGTGAAAACTAGTGACGACAATAGCAAAGTGCAAATTGATGCTCTGGTTTAATCTGTTTCAGAAGTTACAGAAAGAGGAAATTGAATTTATTAGAAAGCCAACTTTAAAGGGAAATAAAAAGACAAATGCCTTTTCTAAGCTAAAAAAAAACAAAAAAACAAAAAACCAAAGCAATGCAACAGTTTCAGAAACGAATTGTATAAGTGTACTGTTATTACCAGTCTCTTTTCCCCTGGTTGAAACAATCTTCCATAACAACATTTGCAACTATAATATTGTGTAACAAGCACTGTTACGGTGTAATGTCTTTTAAATAGGGCTTAACTAGGAGAGAAGTGAGTATCCATTATCTTATTATCATAACATCCCTCAGTCTTCCAGACAAAACACCATCATCCCACTGGGAGCTAAGGACAGTTTTTACTTAAACACAAGGTCATACTGTTTGGGTGCATGGGACAGCAGTGGAGGTGGGGTGGGGGATTTTCATTTATTCCAAGGCACTCAACACTGGACTTCTTCCAAGAGAGGAAACAAGACTAAATAGATCATTTGTTTTATTCTATTTGGGCATTTCTTGCGTTTCTCCCAACTGTGGCTTATGGACACAAAGCCAAACTCAGAGCCTGGCTGGAGCTGGCTAAACTCCAGGTCAAAGGAATAAACAATCTCAAGCTCTATTTGCAGATGAAGGCAAGCCACACAATTGCAGGACAAAATGAAATTCCGCTGTGAATGTGAAATCGCAAAGAAACAGCCAGGTAGAAGTGTTCAATGATTTGGATTTCTCAAACAAAACTGAAGTAGAGGTAGGAAGGAAATGTCGATTGGAAGTACACATCTATGAGAAACGCATCTCAAAAAGGGTCAAATATTGGAGAATACTGGAGGAGGAACCTGCTGCTTGTGGGAACCAACTGAGGTAGGAACACAACATCTTTGGAACAGCCCCTCATGGTGAGTGTCAAAGAGCCTGGCCATTTGAGTGTAATGGAAAGTGTAGTTTGGGTTATTACTTCCGTTTCCTCTTGCTGGCATCAGGAAGGTCGGCCAATACCAGTCATGCACACTCAGTAACAAGTATAGTTGGTATTCCCAGCATATCCCACTGGCAGAATGGGTCTTTGTCTTGAATCACTTTCCTTTGGGAGACCTCATGGTCGGCCTCATCGCATGTCTAGAGAGAGAGAAAGGAACATTAGTGGCTAGGCTTAGTTTAGCATATTAGTTAGCACTGCATCCTGTCTGATTTCGGAATTGACAAGTCATGTACAGTATTGCTCAAAATGTTCCTTCGACAGTACAGGAAAGAAAAGGAAGTGAATGTCAGTCATTAAAATGTAACCCAAAGAGGTAAGTCCCAAGGACTTCCAATCTCTTTCATAGATGAAGAATTTGGACCCTATTTATACTCTAATTGGAAAAACAAAAAAGTTTTTTTTTTTCTTGAAAAACATTTGCTCCTTCAAGACAAGAGACTGAAACTCTTCAAAATAGCTATTTTGTGCATTTCTCTCACTGATTTAACTTTTGAGTAACTTTACTAAAAATTTAAAGTTACACATAATTAACCAAAGTGTGTGAGATAGGAATCAATGTATCAATGTTAATATCCTGATTGTGATATTATACAATGGTTTTGCAAAATGTTACCATTGAGGAAGACTTGGCAAAGTGTAAAAGAGACCTCTCTGAATCATTTCTTAACAACTGCCTGCCAGCCTACAATTATCTATATTACAAATTTTAATTTAGAAACGTGATTGAGACAGAAATGGATGCAGGGATTCTGGCACATTTTCATAATAATCTGGCTTCACCCACATTTCCCAGTTATTTCTCCAGTAGTTTCTTGAATGACTCCCTTCCATTTGGAAGAGGATACTCCCAGCTTTTCAACCACACTGAGCAAGTTCATTCACACCTGTGGGCTTTTCCCCTCCTTTGAATTGTTCCCAGCTCCAGCCCACCCACCCTAACGGGACCAAGCACAATACTGTCACTGGAACCGTTCTCAGCATGTCTAAAAGTCACTTGGCTAGTAGTTTATCCACTCGTCAACAAAATTTACTGAGTAACTGCTATAAGTGTGGTATGGCTCTAGGCAATTGGAAACAATATTGAGATTAGTTTCTCTTCCCTGGTCTCTGGGAGTATATTCCAATGAAAGAGAGTAGAAGAAAACTAGCAAGAAACCAGGTAAAAAAAAAAATCAATTCATGATGAGGGCCATGAAGGAAGTCATAGGTTAGAGGGGATGAAGCGACTTTATCTCAAGTGGCTAGGGAAGGCTTCCTAGGGGAGAGGACATTTGAGTTGTGATCTAAAGTGTAAGGATGCAGACAGACATAGAAGATTCTGGGACAAAAAGCATTTCAGGCACAGAGAACAAGAAAGGAGGTATACCGTGCCCTGTAACTGAATATAAATATTTGGTATGACTGTAAAATAATTAAACATGCTCATTTTGTAGACTGTTTGCTCCTTATTTTAGGACCAAGCCTCCCATAACCTGTTTCCCTCTATGAGAGACTGAGAACACTGTTAGGCTGGTCCAGATTTTACACTTAAAGAGCAACCCCTTCCCCAACACACAAGTGCACACTCTAGAACGGCCATCTACATGCCAAGGCGTGACTGCAGGCTGATCTTCCAAGTGACTCTCATCAGTAACTGTACCCTTAATTAAGGGCTGTGTATAGGGAGATTTACATTTCTTCCTCGCTGTTGGGGCCATCTGCCAGCTAGCGAGGATTCTACACTAACGGCAACATAAATTATTGTCATTAAAGTTGGGTCCCTGGGTCCCCAGAAACCTAACTAGACGCAAAGGAGGAACCAACTAAGAGAGATCCAGGTAACAGAGCCCGGAGCGGGACGGTCATTTGTTGCAGGCCCCTGGGGTATGCGCCTTTCTACCGCGCACCGGGTCCCAGCAGCCGTGGTTACTGGCTGAGAAGGGCTGAGTTCCCAGGACGCTGCGGGTACCTCATACTGTCACCATAGCCAGGAATCCAGTTTTCTGGATCTCTTCGTCTGTATTTGCCTAAGGCGACCTGCCGCCGCTCCTCTGTCCCCTAGGCAGGGAGAAGTCAGCTCTAGGACACCCTGCAAAACGACTCGAGGGGTTATCTGCCCCTTCCCGGCCGCGTCCTGGCACCGTTTTCCCCATCACCCGGAGGAGTGAGCACTGTCTCAGGGCGCCCTCTGTCTCTTCCAGGGGGCAGCCAAGACGACATGCCCTGGGTCTCAGGGACGCGGTACGAGCCCCGGTATCCCCCCCGCCACCTCACACACCCCCATCCGGGAGACCCACGTGCAGCCGGGCCCGGGCTGGCGCGGCACCTCGGGGTCTGTGCGTCTCCCCGGCGCGTTCCGGGCGCAGCCCCGCGACAGGGACCCCTGGGGGAGCGGCATCCGAGAGGTCGCGGGCGGAGAGGGGGCGTCCCGGAGGCCGGGCGCGGGGACGCTGAGGCCCGCGGCCACACAAAGGAGAGCGGCGGGAAGGCGGGGCGAGGCGGGCGGGGGCGTGGGGCGGCAGGAAGGGGCGGGGGCCGCACGCGCCGCCGATAAAGCCCCCGCCCGCCGCGGCAGCCCAAGCTCGCGCTGTGGGGCTGCCCGGGCTCGCGGCTCCTGCAGGCGCCACCGCTGCCTCTTTTCCGGCTGTGTACCCTCCTCGCCGCCGCTTCTGCCTCCGTCTCTGACCCTGCGCCGCCGAGACCAAGCTCCCGCTTCCGGTTGCGCCGCCCTGCCTCCGCGGCCGCCCCTGGGGATTCCAGCAGCGCGTGAGTACAGGGCTGCGCCGTGACTCCCCGGCCGTTGCCGGCGCTGCCCTCTGGCGGGGACGCTCCCCGGGTCCGCCGCCGCCGTGCCCCCGCCCCGACCTTGCCACCGTGCCGGGAAGCTGCCTGGGCCTGCGGGGTCCAGCGGCACCCGGGGTGCCCGAACGTCGAAGGAGGGTGAACTTTCTCAGTCCTCCCGCGGGCTGCCTTGGCCGGGGCTGGGTGCGCGCCGGGCATCCCGGTCCCGCCCGCGGGGAGCCCCGAGCGGGACCCGGGCAGGGCAAGGCGGGGCCGCCCCGGAGTGGCGTCCAGAGGTACCCGCAGTGGGGAGCCCCGGGGCCGGCGTGGCTCCTGCCCGCCCATCCAAGCCGGCCCTGACCCTGAACCTGAGGTTTCCAGCTGCTTGCCGGCGTCCCCCTACCCCGGACTTAGGCTGCGCGCCGCCGGATGGGGAGAGACTGGCGCACTCTTACTTGTTACCTCTGCCTGTGCAGGGGGAGGTGACGCGTGGTGTGGGGAAAGCCTTTAACTTGGCCTCTGGCAGCCGGTTTAACCCGAGCGAGCAGGTCTTTGCTATTTTCATCATCTGTAGAAACGGGAGTTGCGAGGCGGATGAGTGACTGCAGGTAAAGTGAAAGTACGGTACTCAGAAATTCTGGAAGGAATTAGGCATTTAATGTGTCCACAAACTGAGCGGCGAAGGCAGGCTTCTATTACATAAGACAGCACTCCACCTTCAGGTATTATGGAAGATGCTATTGAAGGTTTTAGTGTTTTAATGAACGAAACACATTCTTTGTGTGTGTGTGTGTGTGTGTGTATGTGTGTGTGTGTGTGTGTCTGGAGAAATCTCGAATTCTGCTGTCTTGCTTTGACTACTTTGCAGGAGACGTTCTTATATTTAGCATCAGCATAAAAAGGTGTTCGAAGGTGTGAGATTTCCTCTTTCAAGCCAAGAAGCCGTTTCCTTGCCTGAACTGTTGTGGAACAATATATGTGATAATTGTGTACTTTGAAGATTTTATATCAGAACTTGAGCACAGATAACTGGAAGAAATGTCTACATTGCTAATTTATATATTCTAAACCACACTTCAAAAATTGAAGGCAGTTTCAACACTATCTGAAGGTCTAAATCAGTAACTGTTTGCTATTTGCAGTATTTCAATAGAAAAAATTTTGGCTATGCAAAAGAAGGTACTAACCTAAGTAAGCTAAGGTTTCTTTTAACCCCCAAATTTTGATTCTTTGTTAAAGTAATGTTTGAAAATATTGTACCATGCAGGGCAATTACTGAAGGTCATGAAAATGTCATCGTGTTTTATTCTAAAACAAAAATGAATCTATGCAGAAAATTTCTGTGTCCCATGAACTTCATATTAGTTTAATTTTAAAATTACTGTCTCCAAAAGAAACTAATTTTCACTTCCACACAAGGGTGATTAAATACCAGTGAGAGATTGTTTGAGGTGATAGAGTTGGAAATGAGGTGGTGACCTGGCCACATCTCTGGGTGCATCTCCGCCTTGCTGTCCTCTTCCAGCCAGTTCCTTTCCCATTGCATGGGGACTTTGGCTCTTGGACTATTTCTCCACCTCTAGACCTAAAGTCCATGCGGGGGACGCTCTAGATGTGCACTTCCTTGACTGACTCAAATCCAGTGTCTTCCATGTACTCCAGCTACTAAGTCCTCTAAGTACCTCCGAGTCTTGCCCTCTCTGAGATGCTCAACTTCTGAAAACTCTTAGTGCCTCCATCCCGCAAGCTCTTTCCTTCTGGGTTGCAAACCGGACTCCCACTGTAATCTTCCATGCATCGATCTCCAATCCTTTTCCTCCTGCGGGTTTGGCAGATGACTTTGTAGCCCATTCTACCAAGAAAATAGAGGTCATAAGGGTCTCCTCACGTCCTCCCCCATCTCCCCTGTACAGACTTTTCTATGTTTACCCAGTCATCCAATAAATCTTCTTAAGCTTCTACTGTGTCTCGGTACTTTGCTGGATACTCATAGGTGGTAAATAGAGCAGATCCTTGCTCGCTTGAAACTGTCATTCTTGTGGGAGAAAACCAACTAAAAGCAAACACAACATATTGTAAATGTATGATAAATGAATAGGGTAGAATTACAAAGAAAAATCAAGTTAGACTGAGAACTTAGAGAAATTTAGAGAGATGACATCCTTGGGGCAGTGACTAACGTCTCCAGCTGTGTCCTGAATCCCAACTCCCAATGCCTCTCTCTCCTTGTGAATGTTACTGCCTTTCCTTACTTTTATCTTCAGTCTCTCCCTATGAGCTTTTTTCTTTTTTAGTAGTATTTTAAGAATGCCTTAACCTCCCTTGTCCCTGCATCCTCAGCTCACCTGTAATGACCACCACGTCTCTCTAGGCTTCTTAAACTGGTCTCCCCTTCCCATCCAGCAATTTGCAAGCCGGCCAGAGTCTCCTCACAGTTCAAGGCCCATGACTTCCTGAACAAGCAATCTTTTTTTTATTTTTATTTTTATTATTATACTTTAAGCTCTGGGGTATATGTGCAGAACGTGCAGGTTTGTTACATAGGTATACATGTGCCATGGTGGTTTGCTGCACCCATCAACCTGTCACGTTAGGTATTTCTTCTAATGTTATCCCTGCCCAACACCCCCCTGCCCCGGCCATAGGCCCTGGTGTGTGATATTTCTCTCTCTGTGTCCATGTGTTCTCGTCTGAACAAGCAATCTTATGGATACCCACTAGGCTTCTCCGTGGCATTTGATGAGGTTCTTCCATTCCTTTCCGATGGTTTTTTTTTTTTCCACCCCTGGTTGCCACCTTCTGGTTTTCCTTCTTCCTCCCTGGCATCTCTGCTACCTCTTGAGGTTACCCAGGGTTCGCTGTCATCCCTCTTGTGCCCTGTGTATTTGGGTGAACCATGTTCCCACAGCTTCAACTGTTACCAATATGAAGTGAGTCCTAGATTGGCATGTAAGCTAGCTTGAGCATGCTCCTGTGTTCCAATCAGTTACCTGCAGTCTGGTGCACTTACCCATGCCCTTTAGACCAAAAAAACACCCCACAGTAAATCCAAAATTGATTTTAGTTTTCACCACCCACCCCATATTTGTTTCATCATTAGCCAAGATTTGTCCGTTTTTTTTTTTGGCAGTGGCGCCACCATTCATGGAGGTGTTGGAGCAGGAGCCTCACAGTGATGCCGGGTTCCTGCACTGCCCACATCCAGGCCGTCACCAGATCCTGTTGCTTCTCTATGCTGTGAAATTCCACAAAGGTCTGCTCTAGTCACGCTGGCCTTGCCTTGCTTTGGAGTCCAAAAGTGGCAAAATGGTGGCCGGTGTGCCACCTCTAGCAGTAGGCAGTGGTGTTGTTGGCTTGAACAAAGTATGTAAAACTTGAGTTAATATTTAGACATCTGGAGATGCCACTTGGATGTATAGCTTCTCTTAAAAGCTAGAAGACCTGGAATAGGCAGAGCGCAGTGGTTCACACCTGTAATCCCAGCGCTGTGGGAGGCTGAAGCAAGCAGATCACTTGAGGTCAGGAGTTCAAGACCAGCCTGGTCAACATGGTGAAACCGCGTCTCTACTAAAAATACAAAAATTAGCCGGGCGTGGTGGTGTGCGCCTGTAATTCCAACTACTTGGGAGGCTGAGGCAGGAGAATTGCTTGAACCCAGGAGGCAGAGGTTGCAGTGAGCTGAGATGGCGCCACTGTACTCCAGCCTGGGTGACAGAGTGAGACTCTGTCTCCAAAAAAAAAAAAAAAAAAAAAACCTGGAATAGGATGCTTACATTTCCATGTGGCAACACTCAGCTGCTGCTGGCTTTCCAGTGCCTGTCTACACTGGAGGTCACTTGCTTTCTGGTTCCCCTGGACCTGTGACCCTTGCTTATAGTAGTGTTCTGACTCCCATGGGCTTCAGAGCTAGAGACCCTAGGCTGAGGTGACCATCGACGGCCTGGGAATGTCTAGTGCTTACTGCACAGTGTCGTGCACCTCTTGTTGCATCCCTTCTAACTCTCTTCCGTGTTGTTGCTGGTGTGACTTTCCTCCTGCTGCCCCAAATCCAAGTCTTCTTGGGTCCCTCCTAATAAAATTCGATGGCTCTCTCTTGCCTGAGCTTAAACCCCTGACTCTAAGGAAGTGGCCGTGTCATATCACAAGTTGGGTATCTCAGATTAAAAGATGAGCTCTCCGCTATCTTGATACAGTGACCCGTACCTGAGTTTCTGAAGATGCTTTTGAGCTTCTGTAGGGTAATTAATACAGAGTTCTAGTGTTGATGGCAGTCCCTACTGTTTAGAAACCATTTCTACAAACCTTACTACGGCCCCACTTCCTTGCAGCCCCCCTGGGTGGAGATAGGACAGCGTCAATTCTACATCCCAAACAGCAGTGGGGAGTCTGTAAATATGGAGGCACAGGCCATCCCAGGGAGTCCCCAACCCTTAGAACATGGGGAACCTTGTTTTACGTGTGGTACCCAGAGTAATACAGTGTGTTCCCAAGGTCATTTAGATGCCTTAGAGTAGAGTCCTGACCCAGAACTCAGTTCCTGTCAGCATGCAGCCAGGGAACTTTCCACAGTGCTCCATGGGCTCACCAGGCTGCTGGCCATTTGTAATGACCCAACAGAGTGAAAGCTTTCTTCACTCCCTTCCCATCTCCCTGCCTTGCCCTCTGCCTGAAACATTCTTTTCTTGCAAAACTGCACCTCCTGTAAACTCCACTGGTACTGCCCAATGCTTTTCTGCCTTTGTTCCTTCTGTACCTCTGCCTGGAATTCTCTTTCTCCTCTGTTCATTGTCTGGCTGATTTCTCCTTTTCAAGACTCAGGTTCAAAAAGGCCTTGCTGGCAGTCACCACCCCAACCCTCTGTGGCACATGAGCGTGTACACCCCTCCCCGGGCGTACCTCAATGATGGCAGTTTTGTGTTGTAGCAACATGCCCTATCCAGGAGACTCTCAGCTCCAGAAAGACGTGCTTGTGTTTTAGTTTTATTTGCACCAGCAGCGGTGTGTGGCCCAAAGGCAATTACCAGATGTCTGAACTAAACCATATTCATATTTTTTGTAAGTTTACTGCATGCTTTATGGAAGAGTGTTTGTATTCCAGACTCAAAGGGGAGCTCTCCCTGCCAGACCACCAGCCCTCATTTTCGTACTCGCAAATTTAATATACATCCTCAGACATTTTAAATTTTTGATTAACCTTGTCTTTTGAGATAAAACATTACTAAGAGAAAAGCGGAAGTCTAATACAGAAGCGCTTCTCTGCCTGTGTTCACTTCAGTTATCCTCATCTGAACCTTCCTTTGGCATGGTTCTGCCCTCCTTGAGGTCTGTTGGCTGGGTTGCACTCTGCATTTCATGGTTTTACAGGGTAGGAGGATGTATTTTGGTTTATTTCTATTAACCTTGGTGATGGTGATAAATGACCTCTTGGTGACTTTTTTTTTTTTTGGCTGATATCTTCAATCAAATTAGGTAGAAAGAGCAGGCTGGGAGAGGATATGGGCCGCGCCACCAATAGAGTATGTAGGTTACCATCTAGAACTCAATTTCTTTGTCTATATATTGGGTATGTTGAAATAAATGATCTCAAAGGCGTCTTATTTTTAAAACCTATAAATTATTGGCTCCCTTTCCTTTTGATGTGGCTTTCTCATAAATGTCAAGTCTAGATAAAATTTTTTCACAAAAGCATTATCCTGTGCTTATATACCTTAAAGTTCTTGTCTCTCACTTTGTTAAGCCTATAAAATCATTCAGCATTAGTATTCAGAAAGAGCATCATGGGCCAAAGTGAAGATTTAGTTTGTATTCCTTAGAGCATTTATAAAGTTTTAAATAAATTAGGTCCCGTATACTTGAATCTTGTCAACCTGTTCTCCACACATAAATGTGCCCATCTTCTCTTTTCAAACCATCTTTCCTCATGAGTAGATTGCATGCCTAATCTGAAAACCAATGTTGGGTTTTTTAAAAATACCCTTAGGTACAGAATGGAGTCAAATGCAATAAACTACCTTTTTAGGTTACCTCTTGTCTCCAAGTTCCCAATTTAAGAATACTGAACGATTAGTACGATTTTATTTCTCTTTTGAGAAATACCACCTCCCATCCAACAGGCCAAGTCTATTTCTACAGTCAGTGAGTCTTGTCTTTATTCTGTTGTTAGATTTCTAGGTCTGGATGTAAGCCCAGCCCAGGAAAGTCGGCATCCCTTCTGGGATGCTTTCTGTGCATGAGGATGGCCACTGAGCCCAAGCAATCCTCTATTTGTAATTCCACTCATATGTTTTGACAAACATGTCCTGGGATTCCTCCAAAGGTTGGGGTGGGCACCCTAGTTCAAGATTAGATCAGGAACACCCAGGCTTTTGCCACAGTTTGACCTAAGACATTATCCTTTGCTTCAGAAGATCGTTTGAGAATTGGAATTTACATCCGTTGTGCCTTTCCATTTTTCTTATTTAATTCTTTGAAGAATAATACGAGGAGACTTTAATATAAAAGAAAAAAATCCCTTCAAGAGTCAGGATTTCCTGTTAGGGCTGCAAATCTTGGTAAACGCACTTTGTTTTTGTAAACCGTGCCCTACCCCCAACCCCTAGTGAGAACTCTGGTAACCTGGGGAATTTCTCTTGAGAGCATACCAAAATTAGCATAAGTGCTTTCTCTTACCCCTACCCCAACTTTCGCCCTCCATGTAGTGCCAGCAAATATAGCTATAGAAAAAATAACCACTTGTTTTTATCCTAAGTTTTTATGGGCCAAATCTTGAAGGTGGATGTGGGTATGTGAAAGAGTTTAATGCCAAATACAAAGCCCACTCGGAAATGAATAAGGTGACTACAAATGAAAACGGATGTTTCTTTCTTCCTTTCGTGAAAGTGCTATGTAAATAAAGGCAGTGTTTGCTTCCTCTACTAAAATTTATTTCTTCAGTTTTTAAATAAGAAATTCACTCAAGAAGTTATTCTTACTGAGGATTTGGTCACTGTTAAGATTATAGAAACTATTAACTACTGCATTATCTTTTGCTTACAAGAGCACAAACCCAAATCAAAATAACTTGGAAACAAGGTGGAGCTGTTGGCTGACAGTGCCCACTCTCAAGCATGGGAGAGGTGGTTCTGGCCCTGAAGTTGGCTGGAACCAAAGACTGAGGACTTGGAGGCTTTCTTCTCTCTCTCCTTGCCTCTCATCTCTGCTTCTGTCTGCTGATTGTGGTTGTCCTCTCCGGGACCATGACTGTAGGTAGCTCCAGGCTTACCTCCCTACAGCCTCTTGAAACAGGAAGAAAGAGGGGCTTTTCTGCCAGTTCCAGCCGCTGGGGAGTGGAGGAGGTGGGGGCAGAATCCTAGGGAGGAATTCTGATTGGTTCAGTTTCAGTCACATGCCCTTCTCTGTACCAATGACTGGGCAGCGGAATGAGGTCCTATGATGGGCTGATGCTAAGTCACATGGTCAAATGCTCTTTCCTGTACCAATGGCAGTGGGAAAAGTGAGGTCCTATGATTGGCTGATGCTAAGTCACATGGTCAAATGCTCTTCCCTGTACCAATGGCTGTGGACAGAGGAGTGAGGTCCTGTGATTGGCTGATGCTAAGTCACAGGGTCACACAGGGTCACATGCCCTTCCCTGTACCAATGGCTGTGGGAAGAGAAGTGAGTCCTATGATTGACTGATGCTAAGTCACATGGTCAAATGCTCTTACCTGTACCGATGGCTGTGGACAGAGAAGTGAGGTCCTATGAATGGCTGGTGCTAAGTCACATGGTCACATGCCCTTCCCTGTACCAATGGCTGTGGGCAGAGGAGTGAGGTCCTATGATTGGCTGAATTCCGAGTAGCATGGTCGATCTTTGGTTAGGAGGAAAGGGAGTGTGGAGAGGACCGTGCTGGCTGGCGTTCCCCAGCTGCCTTTCCTTAGGTTTCCCACCCAGCAGAGGCTCTGTGTGGTCTCCTAGAGCCTCGTGCCTTCCTCTCGGCTAGATGCTGATACCATTCCCACTCATGTAGTTGGGAAGGAAGGGTGTGGCAGAGATAAAGGGTCCACAGTCACACAGTGTGTGGGGATCACACAGCCTGTATGCCAGGGTCGCGCAGCCTTTATGTGTCAGTGCCGGAGCCTGGACCCAGGTCTGTAGATGTGTGAACTGTGAGCTGATACCATGGATTTTCAAAGATTTACATCCCATCAATGTTTATACCTTCTTGAAAAGAAATTCGTGTCAAAGCACACTCCTCCTTTCAAGACTACCTGCTCGCCGTGCTGCGTAATATGCCTAGAATCACAACCAAAACACATGAGACAGAAAGAGGCTGGTATCTCTGTGGTACGTTTGAATCATGGTTTTATGCCTTTGGCCCCCTAGTTCCTTCCTTAGACACTTGTTTTTTTCTGGGACTGAAATCTAAAATTAGTACTGACCTTTGGATTGAGAAGGTAGAGAGATTTACACAGAGTCCAAGCGGATAACTGAAGCTGAGCTGGATGAAACTCAGCAGAACCACAGAACAAGTGTGCCATGACTTTTCAAAGATGCCTAATTGAATTCCGTTTGGGATTTAACTTCTTTTTCCAAGGTGTATAGTTACCTTTATTTCAAAATTTGTCATTTTAAAATACCTTTTTCCTCCTCTTCCTCCACAGTATAGTAATTAAGAGTGTGGAGGATTTGGAGGCCAGCGGGCTTTGGTTTGAATCTAGAGGCTAGATCTTGGAGGCCATGAGCCAAAGCCAAATGTCTAAACATCTCCAAGCCCATCCGTGAGTTGGGTTAGTGAGGTGTTTAGGCTTAAGGGCCACCCCTTAAGTGTTGTGAGGATGAAGTGAAGAGTATATCTTAGGCGCTAAGCACAGTGGCAGGAATGGAGCTGACTTTCGGGACACAAGGTGGCTGTGGTTGTGACACTGGGTAACACTGGGTAATATTTGTCACACAAGTACAGGTGAGCACTTCTCCGAGACTCATGTCTTCCTTGTGTGTTTGACCTGATGAATGAGAGACTTGCTCTGTGTCTTTGCATGCTTCGTTTCCAGACCCCTTTCCTGCAGCACTCTCAGTGGGCAGTACTCCCCAATGGTCACCTGGTCATCTGTCCTGCCTGCAGTCTTCAGGCTCTTGTGCGTTAGCTATGAGGCAAAGGAAGGCTGTTGCATGAAATAACCTCCTTCTGACTCCACCCTTGCATTTGTGAGATGTAAACAGCCGTGTTACCAAGAGATCTTCCAGGGAGTACGTTGCAGGTAGCCCTGTCATGCTGGCTGCTTTTTTCCATTAGGTTAGTTGTGAATAACGAATAAATGTCTATGCAGGGCCAGGCATGCTGGCTCACGCCTGTAATCTCAGCAGTTTGGGAGGCTGAGGTGGGCAGATCACTTGAGACCGGGAATTCAAAAACAGCCTGAACATAGTGAAACCCTGTCTGTACTAAAAATACAAAAAATTAGCTGAGCATGGTGATACACGCCTGTAATCCCAGCTACTTGGGAGGCTGAGGCATGAGAATCACTTGAACCCCGGAGGCAGAAGTTGGAGTAAGCGGAATTGTGCCACTGCACTCCAGCCTGGGTAACAGAGGGAGGCTCTGTCTCAAAATAAAACAAAACAAAAAATGTCTATGCAGTAGGAAAAATAATCTATTTGGTTTAATATTTAGGTCTCTGCAAGGGTAGCATCCAGAGGCTTCTCTTTTCATTCTTGTTTTTCTGACTGTGAACAAATCATTCTGCTGTGTCCAGTGATGTCCAGATACCAAGAAATAACTTATTTTAAACATGTGGTGAATATTTTTAAAGCACATGATGATGGTCATTTAATTGTGATTTGATTCCATCAATATGCAAAAGAGTTCTAAGAATGTTGGATTAACCTTAGCAAGCATTCCCAGATAAGAAATGTGTTTTCTGCTTCCATTGATAGGATTTTTTTAAGGATTTTTCTGGCAGTTAACCACTTTGGACTTCATACAGCAGTCTGAGTATATGCCAGCACCTGAATTGTTGCTCTAACAGTGAGATTGGGGGATGCCAGGAAGAGTCTGTGTGATGACTTAATTGTAAGGGAGAGCTTTCTGTCTAAAGGTGTGGATTTTTCTCTTTGAAATTTATATACTGAAAGACTCCTATTATCTTATGCCAAACCTGTGCTAATTTCTTAATGGCATGTTAAAATAACAATTTGGAGGATTGGTTAAGGATGCCACAGTATTCCTAATAAACCTGTTCTTGTGCAGCAAGGTGGTAAATCATGAATATCAAAGTGCTGATCATACTAATTTGAATTAATGTAGCATAGTGGAAAGTATGAAGACATAGTTTTTCCAATGCGTATGTCACTTTTTAGCCTAAAATTTCAATGAGTGGGATAAGTACATTTTTTACATGTACAGTGGCAAAATTATGCTTATGTACTACTCTCTACCTTGTGTTCTGTTTCTGCATGTGTTTTCTCTGCCATGTTAGGAACCTCCAAGTGGGGTATCTTATCCTTTTGGGCTCCTTCCACCAAACCTGGCGTAGAGGAGCCCAAAAAGTGCTTCAAAGGGGAGAGGAAAGTGGAAAATTATGCATCATGAGTGTGTCAAGTACTATTAGGTATATTTTATACATGATCTTGTTGAGTCCTAACAACTCTTGTAAGGTAGAAATCATTCCTAGTTTATAGGCGAAAAAAATGAGATTCAGATGTGTAGAACACCCTGCTCCGATTCCCACTGATGGGTTATAGACTCCAGGTCTGTGTCTCTCTGGGGTGGAGACTTTGGATCCTGAAACACTATCTTTAGTAATGATTGAGGCTAAGCCATGTGGCTGAGCAATGATACACGGCCCCACAGATTGAAGGTCAGAGCATTGCTGGGCAGAGGATGAGTTGATAGAGGTCAAATAAACTTGGTTTCAAACCCCAGGTCCACACTTAGCAGTGTGTGTCGTTAGGCAAAATACTTCCCTCTCTGTGCTTTATTTCCATGGCTAGAGAATAGAGAATGATGAGGATATTACCCTCCTTGCAGAAAAAGATCATAGTGTCCCCAATTAACAAGCAGGGAAGTAGGAAATACAGTGACTCAAGTCACTTGGCAAAGTCAGGGCTGTGGCAGGTTGAGAATTCACGTCTCTGACTCCTGTCACCTGTTACCTCTCCAGATGTCAAGTCTGGGTACGGTTTGATGACAGAACTGCCATCACCTGCCACTCACCCTTGATTAGCTCTTAGCAGCCCCCATAACTTGGTGGCTCTTACAACCCAATCCTAGAGCCCCATGGCTGATTCATGCTCTTTTTCTCTATTGTGTCTTTTCTGTATTCACTCCTATGTTCTCGAGGAAGATTCATTCCAGAGGGTAAAAGAGATTCCCCAAGACTTGTTCTTAATGTGTACACCCCACACAGGACATGAAGGAAGTTGAAGGCAGCATGCTGTTGTATTTGGGTGGTGTGCAGCTGAAGAGCTAGTTTTTGAGCACTTACTCTGTAATAGGTGCTTAGAGGGACACAGAATTATCTGCAAAACAGGCCAATCTTTGAGGGATTTATCTATTTAGGTAGAAAGGGCACATCTATGATACCTAATAACAATTCGAGATCATCTAGAACAGTGGCATATGGCGTGAGGGAGGGGGAGGCAATCAGGGTGCATTGTCTATGGAAGATCTGAAAGCAATAATGAAATTACCTCAGATGATTTGCTTTTTATTATCATCATGCACCATGGTGATAAAATATTCCTCCACCAGAGCCAGCCACTTCTACCACTCCCACCTTCTCCCTAAGTCCTGCACTGGATCAATAATCAGCTGCCAAAATGAGTTGATACTAGTGACATGTTTGGGAGGTCAAGCTGGCAGTGGTCAGTGTGGACTGAACTGTTGGGGAAGGCTGCATGGAAGTCCCCTCCCCTCCCTCTCAGTTAGGACAGGACATCAGGAGAGCAGTCTGTGACCCTGAAGACTGGAGCAGTCCCTGATGCCTGTGCGAGCCATAGGTCAGGAAAGTGCTCTCTGTGCATTGCCTTACTGTGTGAGAGGCTGGTAGCCCAAGATGGTTCTGTGGCTGAGGAATCTGGGTGAGTGGTAGGTGTCCTCCTATGTGAGATTAGGGGAGTAATGCCCAGCTTTCAGACAGCCAACAGGGGGGCTCAGTAGTGCTCATGCCAAGCCCTTCATGCAGAGAAGTATCTTAAGTGTCAGACACTACTTTGTGCCAGAGGTAAATCTCTCTGCAGAGGGAAATGTTGGCACATAGCTGATAAACACCAGTGTCTAGATAGCCCTCCTGGGCACAACAGTCCTCGTTTTTTCTTTTACTTGACTCTCCACAAAATCCTTTTTGCCTGAAACTTTGTAGAATTGGTATTTATTGATTTCTATCAGCTGAGAGTTGGCTGTTTAGTCTCTCACATGCTCTTTATGGCCAAAGAAAAACAGGTAACTCCTTCACAGAGGAGAGATTAATTCCCTTAAAAGGAAGATAGAAGTTTTAATGGACAACTTTGGAAAGGTATGAAACATTAAATATGACAGCAAGACACGGGAATACACAAGCCTGCGTTAAGACCTGATCCCTTCTGGGCCAGGCACATAAGCTGAAAATGGTACCTGAGCAATTTCTGAGTGCATCATGAAAAGGCACTGAAATACAGAATTTTCTCTATGAAAATGAGTGTCCCGGCTTGTGTGCCTGAACATGAAGCAAAAAATTTGCTCAAAATTGTTCTGCAAAAAGGGAGTTGCTATCTAGTAGGGTCCTTACGAAATCATTAGAGTTCACACACAAAAAAAGCTAGATAGATGAGATCCATGACAGAATGACTGAGAACAGATGGGGAAGGCACATTCCCCTGAAATTCTCTCAATCAATGCATATAATGAATGCTTATCAAGATTGCTTCATGAAAAGGGGTTAAGTTTTAAAAAGAGAAGCAGAGAAATTGAATGCAGATTTAGTACTTGTTCCTGAGGTTATAACTTCAGAGTTGCCAGATATTGAACATTGTATTAGTTAATATAGTGCTAGTTGTTACAACAAATAAACCCATATATGTACCGTGACTCAAACATGAGGGAAGATTATTTTCCACTTGTATAAAGCCCAAAGCGGGCATGTTTATGTGAAACCTGGTGATTTGGCAACCCAGCCTCTTCCGGTCTGTGGTTCCACTTTATTTAACAGACACTTGCTAAGGTCACTGTGCTGGTCAGCATTGAGCTGGTGGAAGCAGAAAGATCACCGAGGACTTCATATGGGAGCTTTTGATAGGGCAGGCCTGGGAGTGGAATGTGTCACTTCTACTCCTATTTCATGAAGTACAGTTCAGCCTTATGGTCACACCCACCTACCTTGGAGGCTAGGAAATGTAGCCCAGCTCTGTGGTTGGCAAGAAGAGGAAATGGGTTTCCTGAGGAGCTAGCTGCCCTCTGTCATTTGAAATTTTGTTAAGACCATTAAAGGTCACTTTAAAAGTAACACCATCACTCATATGCTGTGCGGATCATGAATGTGTTTTTACCTCTGAGGGCAACTTTCCTGATGCACTCTGAAGGGCTTCTGATGGCCTAGGGTGGGTGTTGCAGTGGCAGTGTCGCACATCGTTTTGAAAAGTGCTGTATCATAGGCAACTTGGAAGGTAAGGAGGTGCTGTGCTTAGAAGAATGGTTAGACAACTCAAAAATTGAGGACAGGCGTATGGACACTACCTGGGAAGACTGTGAGCTAAATTGCTTCATGGAAGGTGGACATAGAATGAAAAGTACTATTTCTGACTCATAGTGTGTATGATTTCATGTGTGAGTCATAAAGTTTATTCAGGCAGATTGACCAAAACTTGTAGAGAGTAGGGATTTTCTCATTGGGAAAAGAAGAGGTCTGTCTTATCTGGGGGATGCCCTATATCCTAACACACATGGGAATTAGAAGCTGATCAAAGGAATAAAGAATTAATGCTGGAGGAGGGAAGCCTCACTCTTACAACGTGGGAGAAATTGGTCAGATGTGCTGGAAACATACTTCTGCATCTGGGAGGAAAAGAGAGGTAAAAGCTGGGGAATGGGGTTAGTGCCAATCCTGCAGTCTAAGGTAATGAAAAGAGACCCAGGGGATTGGGCAGAGGGAAGGCAGGTGACCTGTCCCTGGGATAAGCCCCTGGCAATGCCAGTCTCTTGGTGGTGGGCACCCCTGTGTGCTCTTTTTTTCTACGTGATGTGGGCAGGTTTCCCAACCTCTCTGCATCTCTGTGTGTAAGAGTCTGTGAGATGATGTGTTCACAGAGCTGTGCACATAGTAGGGCTTCATGAAAGTTTCCTCTCCCATCTTCTGTGCAGCTACTCACCAGCCCCATTGTTGGGGATCGTTGTCTCCATAATTGGCTATGAGTAACTGGGGAGATGTTCTCCCCTATAAAATGCAACTTCATGACAAAAAGAAGCTCAGCCCCCTTCGTCCCTAAAGATTCATTGGTGCAGTTTCTTATACTAGAGGTTAGATAAAACTGAGAAAGAGAACTTCCGTTGTCATTGACTTTTAATTCTAGAAGTTCTTGTTCTCCTACCTTAGCTTTGGATGTTGGGCAGTGGGGCAGCAGGCTGGTCTTGTGAAGAAAAGTTCTGTGGTACCTAAGAGTTATTGACTTGTTCTTCAGCATCGCATTTCATGAGATCCTCATAGCAGCTCTCTGAAGTTCAGGGTGGGGAAGGCTGCTTGTCACTGGTCTTATAGATGAGGAAACTGAGTCACAGATCAGGTACATGACTTACCCATTGCAGGCAGGCCCAGGACTAGACAACAGGCCTGTTCCACAGTAGTGTTAAATGGGCATAGGTTTATTCTGGGAAATAGCTAATGTCCCCTGGCCCTTAAATCCCTTCACAAGGAGTTAGCATCAGCTGTAGCAAAGGAAATGGAGTCAGGTTATAGGAAGAAATTCAGTAGCTGAGTGACTAAAGCCCAGGTTCGGAACCGTGTTTCCCATCACTTAACATGGTTTCTGAGCTTTGAAGAACTTTTTTCGTTTGATAGGTGCTTGCTTGGCAGGAAGAGGGGGACAGTGATCACCTTTTAAAAAAAATTTTGAGAGTTTCTTTGCAAACTCTTTGTACTGAAGGAAGAAAGCAAAAGGAGCAAAGAGTTGGAGATAAAAGCACAGGAACCTTTCTTAAAGTGGAAGTTGTCTTCTCATATCTTCCCCATCCCTCATTCCCTTTTCCTGCTTTAGAAGTATTTCTACATCCTGTGCCTATAGATACATATATTTTTATTTACTTACTATATTTTGGAAAATGGCTCATATAATTTTTCCCCAGAAGTCAAAATGTGGGAATCAGGGACCACCCACCTCTTGTACCCAGTTCGGACTCTTTCTGGGTCACTGTTTTTCATGTAATTCATGCCAAAAAGTTACACTGAAGGATATGGATGGACCAAAGCTGTATGGGTTTCTTACAACAGGCCTGGGTAGAGAGGCTTGGTATAAGAAACCCACCTTGATTACAAGAGCCAGAATGGAAAACTGAAAAAGGAAAGAATGTCTGCCCAGTGTCACAGGATTACTTTTGTGGGTGCCAAAACATATCTCAAAGTAGCCCTTTAGTCACCTAATTAAAGATGGACAATATTTATTCCACGTGTACTGCTGGAATCCATGTATTTTAATATGACACCTTTGATATATTTGGAGGGAGGGTAGGAAAGATGTTCTCTGTTTTATTTCTATTGAACCTTTTTAAAGGTTTCTGAACTGCTTAAATCAACCTACCTGTAGACTAAGTTTGTAAGGAAGCTGATTTAGCTACATTGAGCTCTTCCTCTCCCTTACTTCCTCCTCAGGTTCTAGAATACAAGCTCAGTACTTTCCTGCCTTCCCTCTATTGCCCTGGGAAAGATAGTAAGTAAATAGTGTCTGTTGCCAAAGGGATAAGAATAAACATAGGCTGGATCACCAAATGGTGCTGCATTTTATTTGTATGGTGTCAGAGACACTGGCTGCTTAGATGGCATCGCTGAGGGAGATCCCCAGCATGAAGCAGAGAAGACAACTTGGAGTTTGTCGGGATACCCAGGGTCATTGCAGGTCAGAGAGACTGACTAACAATTACCAGACAGATAAATAACAAGAGGGTCTTCTGACCAATAAGGACTTTCCCCACCTTAACAAAATCTTCATGGGAAGCCCACATGTTATAGGAGGCTTGATTGGTGTATTAGTCTGTTCTCACCTTTCTATAAGGAAATACCTGAGACTGGATCATTTATTAAGGAAAGAGGTTTAATTGACTCGTAGTTCTGCAGGGCTGGGGAGGGGGGTGGGGCTCAGGAAACTTACAATCATGGTGGAAGGCAAAGGAGAAGCAGGCACCTTCTTCACAGGGTGACAGGACAGAGTGAGTGCCAGCAGGGGAAATGCTAGACACTTATAAAATGATCAGATCTCATGAGATTCACTCATTATCAGGAGAACAGCATGGGGGAAACCGCCCCCATGATCCAGTCACCTCCCACCAGGTCCCGCTCTTGGCACCTGGGGATTATGGAGATTATAATTCAAGACAAGGTTTTGAGTGGGGACACAGCCAAGCCATATCAGTTGGTAAGTACCATGTGAAAGCAAGTTAATGGCCCATGTCAGAGAGCTAAAACCATTTGTTTTAGTTCTGTGTGGCCTGTAGGGAATTTCCTAGTCAGTCAGCACAAGAGATTTAGTGGTTCAGCAAAGTTCCACATACCAGGGCCCTTCATTGCCAGATACTGGGAGTGTCTAAAGGACAAATTTTGTAATGTCAGATAATGTAAGAGAATAGCCTCTGGTGACAGGTGATTGAAATAGATAATTTCTGAGTCCTTTCATTATTTCCTATCTGTTTCTTAATTTGTGAAATAAAAGTCAAGGGTTATCTAAGGAAGAACACTAAGTTATGACTAGTACTTTCATTTGTTGAATAAATACATGTCTGGTGTTCATTATGTCATTTAACTTTAATTTTTTTTTTTTTTTTTTAAATAGGGTCTCACTCTGTCACCCAGGTTGGAGCACAGTGGTGTGATCTCAGCTCACTGCAACCTCTGCCTCCCGGGTTCAAGTGATCCTCCCACCTCAGCCTCCTGAGTAGCTGGTACTACAGATGTCAGCCGCCACACCCGGCTAATTTTTGTATTTTTAGTAGAGACTGGGTTTTGCCATGTTGGCCAGGCTGGCCTCGAACTCCTGACCTCAAGTGATCCACCTGCCTTGGCCTCTTAAAGTTGGGATTACAGGTGTGAGTCACTGCACCCAGCATTAACCTTAAATGTGGATACTTTTAATTCTTTGGTTATGGTTTGTTAGGTGCTGCTACTGTGGGTCACTGTCTTATCCTTCCCAGTAGGGAGAGAGAGGTATGGCTGCTCTTCTGATTTTCACCTCCTCTTACTAATTTACCCTGTGGTGGGACACACATAAACTGATAGTGTTGTTTCATGTTAAGTAAAAGCAAATAGCCAACTTCCTCGTTTGACTGAAACTCAACGTGTCACTTTCTACCTCTTTTCTTAGTCCTTAAGGACTTCTGTTATCTGTTAGTCTGCAGGCTCTTAAGGTTGGACTCTGTCTTCCCTTCATCTTTGAAGCTTCTACTCTTGTGCTTCCCTCTTGACGTAGGCCCTGAATCACTGTTTCGTTGACTAGGAGAGCATATGAACTGTTTGTGCAACCTCTCAAGCTCTGTTAGAAATGGAAGATGATCATACATCTTGTGGCACCCCTTTTTCCCAGATCCCAAGCTTCTGGGCACCCTTTCTTTCTTCACCTCCACAGATGAATGAATGTCGAGGGCATTTCTAACGCCAGGGCAACAGCTACGAGCACTTACGAGACCATGGGTTTGACTCCTGAACGAAGGATGTCCTTATCCATGGTCTCTCTTTCCTGGCAGGCATCTTATTGCTATTTTGGAAATTTTTCTCAGCCATAGAGGTTTGAACCAGTCATGTCTAGGAGTGTTTGTTTTCTCAGGAAAAGCAGCCCTGTTAAAGCCATTGGTTTAAAAAGTCACTTGGAGCATTAAAAACCTTCGAACATCCATTCATCGTGCTAAAATTTAGGAGTGGTTGGGGCTTCAGGCAGGCAATATTGACTTAAATGTGTGGAGCACTTTAAGACAGCATTTGATTGTACATTTAAAATAGGGAATGCAAATCAAAATTCCTCCTGGGTGCTTTAAATCATACATTATATGTGCAGTATTTTCAATTAGCTGCAGAAAAAATTATGTTCGGCGTGGCTCTATTTTTACAGCTGGGAATTGCTCAGAGAACACAATTGACTATTTCATACATGTGAGATTTATTTAAATGACTCGTGGGGCATTTGCAGTTTAGCCAATAATTGAAAATATTGTTGCAGTGTGGCAGGTAAAACTAGGAAATCGTTTTGCATTCCTGAAGAGGTGTTCCAAGTTCAGCAACATATTATATTAATTGAAGAGAGGCAAACAGGGAGTGAGATCAGTGTTGAGTCTTAGTCTTTCACGTTTCATTCCTGGGTTTTGCCCCACCATGGAAATATATGGGATGGTGCTTTCCAGAAGGACGCAAAACACGAAGGTGTTATCTTGTTTCTATTCTGTTTTTATATGCCAAACACAAATGAATGGTCAGACCAGATATGAAAAGACTCATCCATCCCCCAACTCTCTTCTGACTCCTATACCTTTCCCTCCATTCTTCGTACCATTTCACTTCAGATGTCACCTAGAATACTGATGCAGAAGGCTAAGCTGAGACTCTCAGGATAGACAATTCAACCTTTCCATGGTGGTTCATAAATATCACTAGGGATTTGGAATGCATGCTCCCACTAAAATGATGTTGTAAATGGCAGTTAGGTGATACCATATTAAAATGGATCATTACTTGTGTGATTCAGACAAAGTATGGGTTAACTAGGCATTTTGAAGGCAGAATTAAAATGCTAACCACCAGTTACTAACCTTCCTCTGTAATAGTGGTTCCCAACCAGGGATGATCCTTCCTGTCTCCCTCAAGGACATTTGTCAGTGTCTCCAGACATTTGGTTGGCACATCTGGGTGGGGTGCTATTAGCATGTCTTGGGTAAAGGCCAGGAATACTGCTAAACATTCTGCAATACACAGGACAGCCCCCTACAATGAATAATTATCTAGACCCACATGTCAGGAGTGACAAGGTCGTGCAACTTTGCTCTAGAAATAAGTATGCATTCTTTTTTTTTTTTTTTTTTTTAAAAAAGACTTCCCCAAATATTTTAGACCGTACCTGCTTATAAGATGGTGGCTACTGTAATTGACCTTAATACGTGATGGCAATCAACAGATCATTGAAAGCTTTCCTTTTCCTCAATATCTCCATTATATATCGAGCACTTCAATGTCCATGTGCCATGCTGGAGGCTGGGGTGCCATAGTGAACAGGACGGACAAGGTCCCCAGTGGGCTCACAGGCACAGAGACAAGGGAAGATGACAGTGATCCAGTCAGAGGGAACATAGGCATGAAGGCCTGAGGCTGGGAAGAACCAGGCATGTTCTGTGATCTGCAAGGACGACAGAGCACTGTAGTCCCCACCTTATTGGTGGCCTAAGTTACCTGCAGTCTGAAAATTGGTACATGCAGTACAGTAAGATGTTTTCAGAGAGAGATCACATTCCAATAACTTTTATTACAGCATATTATCCATATGTATAATATATATATAACAGTATGTTTTTATTATTATACTATTTTATTGTTGTTCATCTCTTATTATGCCTAATTTATAAATTCAGCTTTATCATAGGTACTTATGAACAGGAAAAAACACAGTGTATATAGGGTTCCACATATTCCATGGTTTTGGGCATCCACTGAGGGTCTTAGAACGTATTTCCTGCGGTTGAGGGGGGCCTGCTGTCTGTGGAAAAGGAAGCCAAATCCAGACCAGGCAGGCCGACTCAGAGGCTATGGAGAGAGGGTGCTGAATTTTCTTCAAGAGCGTAGAGAAGTCATCGGAGGGATTGACTCAGGTTTTGGAGTCACTGGGGCAGTGCAGGCAGAGAGTTGGGTCTAGGAGACCAGTGTCCTCCTCCAGAGATATTGGTGGCTTGGGCTGGGGATAGAGGAACTGGAGAGGGGTGGATCATTCAAACGATAGAGAGCTTTTTGCTTGTTGATGGCTCTGTGGGATAAGGGAAAGGATGAAGGACAGTTTCCAGACTTTGGCTTAGGTTCTTGGATGGATGGTTGGTGGTGTCACTTAGGAAGATGTGGAGCCTGGGAGAACAGCAGGGTTGAGGTGAGGAGTACTTTTTCCTCTCATCGTAGTTTTCTATGATAAAGGGACTTATATATATCTTTCTACCCTTTTTTGGAGAAGCACAGTGTTTTAGAGTCTGCTTGCAAAAATGGAAGATTTTCCTCCTGGATTACCTCACCTTCCAGTTACCACTGTAATAGGCTTTCCAACGGAGCTCGGATCTATTTCTAAATGATCTCTTTGAGCAATGATCAAGCATTTTCTATATGAGGTATTTCATTCATCTAAACAAAACTGTGATGAGAGTTGGCCTAAACTCTAGACTTCTATCATGGAGTCTGTTGACCACTGAGGCAGGGCTGGTCTGGCTTTGACACACTAAAACTTCTTTAAAAATTATGTTAATGTAATTCCACCCTATTTCAGTTTCAGACTGGTAGGAAAACACTTCCTTATTCATGAGGTTGGCAGCCTTGGAAAGAACACAAGGAAAATCGCCAGAGCCTGACGCCCATTTCCTCAGTCGTCAGTGACCATCAATCATTTCTTGAGCCCATCACCAGGGTTGTCGATGGAGTGACAGGGCTGAGCTGCTTCCCCCGGGGAGGGCAAGGCCTCTCAAGTCACCTTCCCTGAGGACCTGTGACCAGATGTGAAAGTCTGATAAAGTCATATACTAGAGATCCTTGACTCCCTCTAATAGCAAAGAAATAAAGGAAATTGAAAAAAGACCAAAAGTCTTAAAGACAGCTTTAAACATTCGTTTTGATTTTTAGAAATTATAATATTTGAACATTTTGCACTTGAGGAAATGTTAGGCTAGACTGTAGCATAGACCTTCAGAGGCTGAAGAGAGGACCCCAGGCCTTCATGATGATGGTGGTAAATGGGGTAACAGCAGAGGCCAGCTTTGAGTGGGGCCTCAAGAATGTCCTAAGAACCTGAGATGTAGTACTTTTTAAAATCGTCATAACCACTCTTAAAGTAAGAACTACTATTACACCAATTTTCAGATGGAGGAGCTGAGGCACATTGAAGGCAAGCACTTGTCAAAAGTCATACAGTTAATTGGCAGTGGAGGTGACATCTGAACTTGGGTAGTTTGTCTTAGGAACCTGCAGGGGCCATGTATAGTGTCCTAAATCCTTTTGTTAATTTTTTATAGAATAAGAATTAATACTGTTACAAGTCAAATAATTATGAAAATTACAGTTATGCAAGCACACTAAAACTGTAGCTATTCTTTTTAAAAGGACCAAAATATTACATTTTGCATAATTGTACATTTGCAGTACAGGGAAAAGTAAGAAATAAAAAGATCTGTCCTAAGGTACATTGGCATTTGTTTGCTGACTAAAATTTTACAGTAGGGGTTTTTTTGTTGTTATTTTGAAATAGTTATATATATTCACATGCAGTTATAAAAAAAAATAGTAATTCAGAGAGCTCCCATATACCCTTTACCTGGTTTCCTGCAAAGGCATTGTCTTGCATAACTGTAGTACAGTACCACAACCAGGAAACTGACATCACACAATCCACCCACCCTATTCAGATTTCCAGGTTTACATGTACTCACTGGGGTGTATGTATTCACTTCTATGCAGTTTTATCACATGTGTGGACTTGTATGGGCACCACCACAGGCAAGATACAGAACAGTTCCACCACAGGGACCCCTCGTGCCTCCCTTTTACCGCCACACCCACCCCTTCCCTCTCTTGTTCTCTAACTTCTGGTGACTACTGATCTGTTCTCCATCTCTGCACCTTTGTTATTTCAACAGTGGTATATACATGGAATTACACAGTATGCATCCGTTTGAAGCTTTTCCATTCAGCATAATTCTTTGAAATCCAGCCAAGTTGTTCAGTGTATCAGTAGTTTATTTCTCTTTATTACTGAGCAGTAGTCTGTGGTATGAATGTACCGCAGTTTGTTTAACCATTCACCCACTGAAGAACATCTGGGCTGTTTCCACTTTGGGGCTATTGGAAAATAAAGTTGCTGCGAACATTGGTATACAGGTTTTTATGTGGAATGATTTTCATTTCTCTCTAATAAATACCCAGGGTTGCTGGATTATATAGTTAAGTGCATGTTTAGTTTTGTAAGAAATGGCCAAACTTACATTAAAAAGAAATGAATAAATAATAAACAGAAACTACCAAACCAATTTTTTTTTTTTTTTTTTTTTTTGAGATGGAGTTTCACTCTTGTCACTCAGGCTGGAGTGCAATAGCGCAACCTTGGCTCACTGCAACCTCCATCTCCTGGGTTCAAGCGATTCTCCTGAGTAGCTGGATTATAGACATCTGCCACCGCACCTGGCTAATTTTTATATTTTTAGTAGAGACAGGATTTCACCATGTTGGTGAGGCTGGTCTTGAACTCCTGACCTCGGGCTCAGGTGATCCACCCGTCTTGGCCTCCCAAAGTGCTGGGATTACAGGCGTGAGCCACCTGACCTACCACCTGACCTACCAAACTGTTTTCTAGAGTGGCTGTGCCATTTTATATTCCCACCAGCAATGTGTGAGTGATCCAGTTTCTCTGCATCCTCACCAGCAGCTGGTGTCGTCACTAGTGTTAGCCATTCTTCTGGACATGTAGTGACATATCATTGTGGTTTTAATTTGCATTTCCCCAATGGCTAATGATGTTGAACATCTTTTCATGGACGTATTTGCCATCTATACATCCTCTTTAATGGACTATCTGTCCATGTCTTTTATTTCCTAATATGATTTTTTTATAGTTGGGGTTTAAGAGTTTTCCATGTAATCTAGATACTAGTCCCTTGACAGATACGTGATTGGAGAATATTTTCTCTTAGTCTCTTCATCATCTTTGCAGGATCTTTTGCAGAGTAAAACTTTTCATTTTGATGAGGTTCAATTGATCAGTTTTATAGTTTATCAGCTTTTCCTTTTATGAAACTCAGGCTTTTGATGTCAACTCTAAGAAAAATTAGAGTTTTGCTTCCTGCCTGTTGTCATGCACAGTGCTGGATGTTGAGAAAGAGAGCCATGGAACAAGATAGACACTGGAGTGTGAATGATTTTTCCAACTTCTGTCCGGTTGGGTTCTGTGGTATGTCTTGATGAGCTGCGTATTTGTTGGGGTCATGGACACAGGGTCGCCCTTGTCTTGCAAAGGCTGTAAGGTGATGATGGTATGAAAAGAAAAATATTTCCAGAATAATCCATGGTACCTCCCAACACAAGGTTTGTTTGCACTTGAGAGCGTCTATCTGAAACACTCTTCCCTGCCCCCATCTCTCCACCCCTTTGTCCAGTCACATCCAGCCCATCCTCCAATGTCTGCCCACGTGGTCCTTCCTGGGAGCGCTTCCCTGGCCACTGCCTCTCACCCTGGCCCACGTGTGCCTCTGCTTCCATTCTTACACACTCTCCTCAAGTTTAGAGCATTTGTAAAGTAAATATGTGAAAATGAAAGTAAATATCAATTAAGTAGTAAGATGATTTGATTAAGGTCTGTTTCCCCTCTATACCAGGCTTCCCCAACCTTGGCACTACTGACATTTCGCTGGGTAATTTTTTGTTGCAGGCGGCTGCCCTGTGCATTGTGGGTGCTGCTTGGTCCCTGGCCTTCTCCCCTCCAAATGCCATGGCACCACCCTCCCTGGCCCCCACCTACCAGATACCATAGCACCACCCTCCCTGGCCCCCACCCAGTGGTGAAAACCAAAAAAAGTCTTCAGATATTGACAAATGCTCCCTGAGGGACAGAGTCACCCAGGTGGAGAACTATGCCTTGAGACTCTGAGAGGTGGGAGGGCAGGTGCCAAGTGCCTTTTCATGCCTGTTCTCTCCCTAGCATCCCAGCACTGGGCCTGGCACCGTGATGCTTCATTAATATTTGTAGGATAAATGAAGGGATAAACCAACTTAATAGGGTACACTTGTTTACACGGCAACCTTGGAAATACTACCCTGACTTCAAAGGAACAAAGTGGGTTTTTTTGGACACTTGGGCCCCAGGAATCTTGAGTCTTCTGTATGCTGTTGGGTGTGGGTTTCCTTGCCCTTCTGCCTGGCTCACTGAAATAGGAACGCAGGAGCTGCTGAGTTCCTGCCTGATAAAACCCGACATCCTCCATGAACCCTGCCAAAGCGGGGTTCTCACAGCCCAGAAAAGGCGTCTCTGTTTATCCAAAAGGCATGGACTCGCCTTGTGAGAAAAAGACGGCCGCCCAGCGGACAGAACAGGCCCTCCTTCGGGTGGCCTTTCTGGGGTGATTTGCACAGGGTGGTTTGGAGACCTAATGCAGCGTTCACTTGCTGATTCTCCTTTCCCTCTAGCTGGGCCTTACTCCCTTTTCACAAGGGACTGGAGGGAAGTAGGGGTTTGGGCTCCGTTTTGCCTAGCTAAGCGGGTAACTGGGTAGAACCGGTTTAGAAAGCTCCCAGGGAGTAAGAACAGTGGTTGTAAGAATAATTTAGGTTATATGTGAATGTTTTAGATTTTTCTCTCAGTGCCTGGCTGTTCTGTTTCCTGAACCTGAGTGATAGAGCTGGCTTTGTCTTAATAAGAAAAAGGCAGCCTGTAAGGAGTGACCAGGCGGTGGGTGGGGAGGACTGATAATGCCATCCACGGTTCCCTACTGCTGCTTTGTAGGTTTCAGGAGGTGCACTGCGTCAGGAGGCTGGGGCTCCTCTATTCCTGCAGTGGAACAGCTGCCCAGTTACTCAACCTGGGGTTCACACCTTCCCCAGTGCTTCTTGCAGGAGGCTCAATGTGCTATGTGCATGTCCACCTCTAGCTGCCAAACTTCTCAACAGGCTGTAGATGAACCTGGGTTGACAAATTGGATAAGGTGGACTGGCAGGCCAAAGCTTCAGTTACTGGTACCACATCCTTTCCCTTTTAAGATGCACAAAAGTAACTGCCTTCATTCCTTCCTCTCCCAAATAGAGAAGGCTTGACTTGAAAATTCCAGGGAGTGGCCACGTCAGGTGACTCACCCCTGTAATCCTAGTACTTTGGGAAGCCAAGGTGGGTGGATCACTTGAGGTCAGGAGTTCAAGACCAGCCTGGCCAATATGGTGAAACCCCATCTCCACTAAAAATACAAAAATTAGCCGGGCATGGTGGCACCCACCTGTTATCCCACTACTCGAGAGGCTGAGGCAGGAGAATCACTAGAACCGAGGAGGCGGAGGTTGAAGTGAGCCAAGATCATACCACTGCACTCCAGCCTGGGCAACAGATCAAGACACTGTCTCAAAAAAAAAAAAAAAAAAGAAGAAAATTCCATGGAGAACCACTGTGTAAATTGGTACCAACGCAGTCATTGATTTAATGAGAAACAGTCTAGGACTTCAGACGGAGACTTTGGTTTTAAACTAAGGAAAATCAGAGGTATCAGTGTGTGACACCTGAGGGGAGAGTGGGAATGTGTGTTCTCTTGTGCCCTGGAGCAGGCTTTCTTTATCTTGGCACTACTGACATAACTCTTTAGTGTGGGGGCTGTCTTGGGTACTGGAGAAAGTTTAGCAGCATCCCTGACCTCCATCCACTAGATGCCAGTAGCACCTCCTTCCCAGGTGTGCAATCAAAAACGTCTCCAGACATTGCCACATCTACTCTGGGGGCAGAGGGGCAACGTCACCCACCACCACCAGTTGAGAACCACTAGAGTAACAAACATTATGTTCAATTCTAGTGCCTTGTAAAACTGGTCACTTGTTTACTTTGAGTTCTCGATGATTTAAGCAAAGGACAGAGAGGTAGAAGGAAGACAGTGTTTCTTCACCTTTTTTTCAGTTGACCCTTTAAACTCTGTCACAGGGATGCAGTGTGGCATGCAGAGCACTGGCTTTTAGGCATCAGGTCTTTTTACCATGTACCATTTATACAGTCTTGCCGGAGTCTTTAATTTTTCTGGGCCCTGGTTTTATTATCTATAAAATATAAATACTAATGCCTACTTCTTAAGTTGAGGGTTAAACTGGATGTTGAAAAGGAAGCTCCAGGTACAGTGTCTGTCATATAGTAGGTGTCTTATTCTGTTTTAGTCTGTAACAGAATACCACAGACCAGGGAGTCTATAAAAAACCAATTTATTTCTCACTGTTCTGGAGGCTGGGAAGTCTAAGATCAAGGCAGCAGCAGGTTCAGTGTTTGGTGAGAGGCTGCTTTCTGGTTCGTAGATGTTACCTTCCCACTGTGTCCTCACACGGTGGGCGGGACTAGCTAGCCTTCTGAGACCTCTGTTATAAGGGCACTAATTCCATTCATGAGGCTTCACCCTCATGATCTAATTACCTCCAAAACACCCAGCTTCTAATACCATGGGTTAGGATTTCAACAAATGAATTTTGGAAGGACACAGTTATTCATACCACAGCAGCAGGCATTCAATAAATGATGGCTATTATTCTTAGAGGGCGTAAGAAGGTATTCCACAAATTCTAAGCAAACTGGAATTTTTTAAAAGTTAGCAATAAGAGTTGCTGCTGATACCTAAAATAGTAATGAAACAGTTACTTTCCATGGAATTACAATTTATTTCATAAACCTATATTGAGTTACTACCATAGACTAGGTACTATGCTAAACACAGAGAATAAAAAAATTAAGTCATAATCCCTACCATTAAATATCTAATATGTAGATTTGGCCACATAAATAGGTCAAATCATGTTCACCAAAATAGCACCATGATTTACTGAAACAACTCAACATGAAATGGTCTGTGGGTTGTAACATTCATCTTAGTGTATATAAAAAGATTCCACTCTATTATTTTTCAACTATTTCTCCTTTTCCAATAAATACTATTTTTATTAAAGTTTTATGATCCTTTGATTTAGCCACTGTTGTGCTCCATAACCTCCTCTCCTCCCGTTTAGAACACATTTCAGCTATTCCAGAGTATAAGTTCCTGATAAAAGGAAAAGGGATCCTTGTTGTATGTGACAATTTCATTACAGAAATTTTGAAGGATACATAACAGTATACAGAATAATAAATAATATTCATATTCCCACCACCAGAAATAACTATATAGATATTTTAATATCTGTCCTGTTAGTCTTTTTTGTGCCTGTGTATAATTTTTACGTAGTTAATTATACCGTAGATTTTTTCCAATTAAGATACATCCAGAATATATTACCATGTCTTTAAGTTTTCTTCAGAGATAGGTTCTTAACAGCCAAAGAATATTGTGTTGGATGGATGTCATTAAGTGTTCATTATTGTTGGACATTTTAGGTTATGTTCTTCCAGAAGCAATCCCTGAGCCAAGGGATTCATTAAGGAAATGCTCCCAGGTGAAACAGTAAGGGAAGGGGAAAAGTGGGAATTAGAAAGGGAAGAAACCAAGCAAGAAGTATCAGGCAGAGTCCCACGTTCAGAGCTCACGGGGAGCTCTGGAGAGTCAGTGAACAACCAGACCAGTAGTCAATGGCTGTTAGTCCTCAAGAAGGGAATGGTGTTTGTGAATTCTCAACCACTTAAGGCCAACTAAGAAAGTGGCCTTCAACTCCCTCTAGTAATTGTCTGAGGTAACAGGTATAAACCGTTAGCAACAAAGCACATAGAAACTAGGGGATAAGTGCACAAAGCTGGCAAAAGGTCACCCACAGTGTCCCCTCCATGGGAGATTTAATTTGCAATTATAATTGCTGTTGCTGTTATTTATTGCAAAGAATATTGCAATGCTTTTGCTACTGAAAATAATAGTAAACATTTTTGGACCGGAATCTTTTTTATTATTACATTAGGATTGATTGATAGAAGGGGTATTAGTGTTCCAATAGGTAGATACATTATTAAGATGATTTATGCATACTAGGGATTGCCTTTAAGAAAGATTTTTAAAAAATCAATTTACACTTCTAGCACTTGATACTCATTTTTTTATTGGCAAGAATCCAGAGAGTGTTAGTTTCTCGTCTCTGAATTGAGGGCCCATAGGCATATGAGAGTTATTCTAAAGGATCAGAGAAATCATGTTCATGGCCCAGTTTTGAGTATAGATTGATAAATAATATCTCAAAATATGATTTTTTAAAATGTATCTAGATACTGATAAAAAGAATTTGCATTTTATTAACATGTTTAAGAATTCATGGTTGTATTTTATTATGTATTTTACAAATACTAAAAACATACATGTGTAATATTTTTTATGTCTAAAAAAGGTACTTCCGTGTCTCTTATTGAAGAGAGAAATTAAAAAGGTACTTCCTTGTTTCTAAAGATTGAGAACCATTGGTCAATATCACTGTAATGTCTTGGGTCACCTCTTGGTTGTTGGATTAGGAAATCAGCCATTTGGACCATTACATCTTAATGACATGTCAAAAAGAAAAGTCTGTAGGACTTGATACGTAAGTAAACCAGATTTAATGATCTGTCAGCAGACTGAAAAACATATCTCAGCACTATTATAGGTTTTCTGGGACACACTTACCTGCCTTCATTCCCACAGTAATGTACCCCTCAGTTCTCTTACAGAGACAGCAAAATGCACTAGCATTTTCTTAATCTATTTCTGAGTCTTAAATAGTCTAAGGAAGTAAAGATACAGACAGGGCTTCATCAAGGTAGCAGTGTTTGACTGTTTTCTTAGCTTGATTCTTGAGACTTTCTAAATAGTTGCTGAAATACAAATCAGAGTATTTCAGGTCTTGAACATTGAAGAAGACTAGAAGAAGAGAGCCAGCATTTACTGAACACTTGCTCTGAGCCAGGTATTAGGCTGGTTACTGTGTCTTTCTGTTTGCACCTATTGAATTCCCATGGCCACCCTTGAGATACGATTTCTGATATGGCAGAGGACAAAGCTAAGATGGATAAAGATTGTGACTTGCCTTGGATCTCTTGGTTAATGGGTAGTAGGATTGGAGTTTGAACCTTAGGTGTATTTTCCCGGAAACTTAGAGGAAAATAGAATAAATATCCTATAATCTTGAATTTTAAAAGACAGACTGCTAGCAAAACTCTAATCCCCTCCTTCCCTCTAGCCTTTTCCCATCAACCCAAGGAGATTTCAGAACGTATAATATGTGGATAAAAGGTACTTGACATCAGAGTGTACTTCACAATAAAATATGTGTCTTTTTGTTGTAGGAACCATTTGGATGTTGCTGCCATACTTTTCAGTGGCTGAAAAGTTATTTCCTAAACATTTTAGGTTCCTTTTGGCCAAATTATTTCGCGTCATAGAACGAGCATACACTTTGAAGGCAGACAAAAATTTAAGAAAAAATTCAGATGTCTCTTTCTCCAGTAACCTGAAAGAACACATTTTAAAACTATCAAGCTGCTGTCTCCTTGATACGTTGGCATTTCCCGTTTGTTCTCTACATTTTAAAGACGCTGAGTCATTTTGATAATAGTACACTTCCCAAGGATAACCAAGATGCACTTTAGTTTGCTTGTTCACCTGACTTGGTATCATAAGAAAATGTGGTAGGGCGCGGTGGCTCAAGCCTGTAATCCCAGCACTTTGGGAGGCCGAGACGGGCGGATCACGAGGTCAGGAGATCGAGACCATCCTGGCTAACATGGTGACACCCCGTCTCTACTAAAAAATACAAAAAACTAGCCGGGCGAGGTGGCGGGCGCCTGTAGTCCCAACTACTCGGGAGGCTGAGGCAGGAGAATGGCGTAAACCCGGGAGGCGGAGCTTGCAGTGAGCTGAGATCCAGCCACTGCACTCCAGCCTGGGTGACAGAGCAAGACTCCGTCTCAAAAAAAAAAAAAAAAATGTGGCAGATGTTTGGAAAATGGACATTATTTCAGTATTGCTTATACAGGTTTGAGAGACAGAGACCGTATGTGAGGCTTAACCCCGATTACTTGTACATTAACAATTACTGTCAACTTACAGAGACAGCCTTCATCTCCAAGGGTCACCTCCTGAAGAGTCTCTAGAATGCCTCTTGCCAAACACCCTTAAAAGTGTTGGCAAAGTACTGTTGAGAAACATTTGGTCCAAATGCTGGACAGCACGATTCTACTTAAGGCCATTCAGAAGTCTCAGTTTGGCAGCCCCAAACCTTTCCTGTACATTTTTATTTATTCATTTATTTATTTTTGAGACAGAGTCTCACTCTGTCCCCTGGGCCAGAGTGCAGTGGCACCATCTCAGCTCACTGCAGCCTCTGCCTCCCGGGTTCAAGAGATTCACATGCCTCAGCCTCCCAAATAGCTGGCATTACAGGCATGTGCTGCCACACCCGGCTGATTTTTGTATTTCTAGTAGAGACAGGGTTATGCCATGTTAGCCAGGCTGGTTTCAAACTCCTGGCCTCAAGCACGCTGCTCACCTCGGCCTTCCAAAGTGCTGGGATTACAGACGTGAGCCACTGTGCCCGGCCTGTACATTTATTTCTCCGGGAAGCTGTGACAGGAAAAGCTGTTGAGGGATGTCATGATTCGGACACAACATACCTGCTGTTTTTCTCTACCTGCTCTAGCCCATGTAGATTAGTAAGCGGTCTTAGGTTCCAAGAACCAGGATCCTAGCAACAGGAGGCTAGAAGGATAGCAAGACTTTCCCAGGGCCTGAGAAGGTGTCAGCTGTCACTGAGGGGCAGGGAGGGGAGAGGCTGAGATAAATGCGGGGACTCTCCTTGCTGGGCTGTGTGTCAGTTGTTTATCGCTGGCATCTGCACTGTTAGGATTCCATTTTTAGGCTGGGCTTGATTCAGGAGACTCTCTGCTGTCACACGAGGGCAATCCACTTTGATTCTGCCAGCCCAGCTTTTAATGCTCAGCAGACTCCTTTTTCTCGTCATGATCCAGCGAGCCTCCCTCCATCTAGATGGCCATGGGAGGCAAACCGATTCAGTGTCAGCAGCTGGTCTTTCATAATTTGATTTTCCAGTGATGTGTGAGCCGTCAGTGTAAAACAGTGTCAGCAGTCTGGCTTTCATAATTTGAATTTCAGTATTTGGATATAGTCCAGAGAGTGGTGCAAATGGACTTTGGATTTTCCTTATCACTGTTGCTCAGCATTTCCACAGTTAATTTAGAGTTTATTAGATAAGGGTGCTCAGTGCTACTGTTTCTCACTAAAAGGAACCAGAGCTCCCTAGAGAAGTGGCTGATTCCATCTGGAACAGAAGATACATAAAATGAGCCTAAACCTCTAGTCAAACTGGAAAGCAAGGAGGCTAACAAGACTTTAGGGTTGTATCAGAAGGTTTAAGAACCAGTGGGAAGAGGCTCGTTTTGAGCATCAATAAGAATAATATTTGCAGTGGATCAAGACCCTTAAAGTCTATTGAAAAACATGAGTTTATGTGATACAGAAAACAAAACAAAACCCTCTGGTCAATCAACCTATTTTGAATTATTTTGAAAACTGTTAGATATGGGAAATGAATGAAGAATTTATCCTGCCCTTGTAACACAAAATAAACCTCAGGGCAACCAAGTAGTTGATTATGGAAAACTTCTTTTTATATAAATATTCTAATTAATAAGTAAGGAAGGAAAGTTAGAATTGTAACAGCATCCACGTTTGGTAACTTTTAATAAAACAGTGCACTTAGGTGGTCATCATGAGCAGCTGCTAACACCATAAAAAGAGACAGTCAGCTACTGTCTACTGATTTCACCACCCTCGACAGCACCTCTACAAAATATGCTTGCAAAAAGAGAAAATTGACTTGAATCTGATCAGTCCCTGCGGTTGGGGTCAGCAGGCTTTTCACGTAGAGGGCCACATGATAACTGTTTTTGGCTTTGCAGGCTATACCGTCTCTGTTGCAGCCAGGCACCTCTGCTCAGCTCCCTGTCATAGCACAAATGCACCCATAGACAAAACAAAAAGTGTGGCCAGATCTGGCCCATGGGCCGTAGCTTGCAGACCCCTGCTCTAGCTCTAACGGTTTACAGGAGGGACAGAAGACAAAGGAACTTGTTGAACAGCATCACATTAATGCAGTTAGTAAAATCTACCCTGGGGAAACTCTACAGGGCAAATAACCTGGTTTCTTCAACACAAAAATTCCAAGGGAAAAAAAAAATGAAGCAACTAGGAGATGAAAAACAAAACAAAACAAAGGCAGGAGATGTAACCAGTTGCAATGTACGGAGCTCACTTAGATCCTAATTCAAATATACTATAAGAAAAAGAAGACGGCCGGGCGCGGTGGCTCAAGCCTGTAATCCCAGCACTTTGGGAGGCCGAGGCGGGCGGATCACGAGGTCAGGAGATCGAGACCATTCTGGCTAACACGGTGAAACCCCGTCTCTACTAAAAAAATACAAAAAACTAGCCGGGCGAGGTGGCGGGCGCCTGTAGTCCCAGCTACTCGGGAGGCTGAGGCAGGAGAATGGCGTAAACCCGGGAGGCAGAGTTTGCAGTGAGCTGAGATCCGGCCACTGCACTCCAGCCTGGGCGACAGAGCGAGACTCCTTCTCAAAAAAAAAAAGAAGACAATTAGAAAAAACATGAACCTGGACTAGATATTTAACGTGTTAAGGAGTTATTTTGTGGTGTGATAATGATGTTATGGATATATGGATATATATGTTATATATATTTGAAATCCTTAGGCTTAGACTATATGTTGAAATTATTTTGAATTATATGATGCCTACAGTTAACTTCAAAATCATCTTTGATTTGAGTAGAAATAAACCAAGGCATGAGTTGATAATTCCTTTTTCTGTATGTTGAATATGGGCGGAGTATTAAATATTTGCATGTATTTGATAACTCCCATGATATAATGTTTTTAAAAATACACATTTTATAAAACATGATCACTTTAAACCTTTTATAGACAGTGAGAGGGGATGGAGAACTTTTCCTTCATTAGACGCTTCTGTGTCCTCCCAAAATAGGTGTGCACCCTCCAGCTATGAATGGACCCAGAAGAGTCTTTCCAGTGGTTTTTCCTACCAAACTGTCTGCCTACAACTTATTTATTTTGCTACATAGAGCAGACTAGTGTTACATTATTTATCGTTTGTTCATGTACTATATGTAAACTATTTTAGTTCATAAAAAGGAGAATTTGTTAGGTCGAAAATGAGCTTCATGTTTTGTGACTGTCTATCCTGGTCTCCACTGTTCAGTTGTTCAGCACCGGTTCCAGGCTAAGGGGTCTGGTCACAGGTGCTCAAGCAGCCTGGAGAGGTGATGGCAGTGGCGGCTGTGGTGGGGTGTGAAGCAGCAGGGAGCAGCGGGAGCGAGGCACGCTGGGAAGTGGGTGCCCAGCCCATAAGGGGTAGCGGCTGTGCAGAACATTTGCAGTAGGGGGTGAGGGCCCAGTAGTACCAGAACTTTCATTCCTTTTCATTTTTCCTGAGAATAACCCTAATCTAGACTTGTGACGTTTTTGACTTTTAGTTGCTAAAATTATTTTTAGAACACTCTGTATTGCACAGCAAACACTTCTGGATTAGTCCCACAGCTCAACCTCTGATTTTGTGTCTACCAATGAATGGTAAGGCCCTAAGCTGACCCTGTGGGCACCAGGATTCTAAAGTCCCTGCTTTCCGTGAGTTTCCAGTCTACTTGGGAGGAAAGAAAACACACTTGGAAAACAACCAAAATGAGGCATGCAAATGGGAAATGCTATAGGAATTCAAAGAAGGGAATAAAGAACCCCATCTTTAACAATCAGGAAAAGTATCACACACACCGTGGAAGGAGTTGGGTAGAAGTGTGACGGTTGCTAGGTGGGGGCTAAGGGAGAGAAGCAGAGGTGCAGGCTTGGGTAAGCAAGCTCTATCAACAGAAACTATGACTCTTGAAAAAGAGAAGATTTGGTAGATTTTTGGAGACTAGTACCCCTCCCCACCAGTGGATAATTTTTCTGAACAATGAATTGAAAACAGGTAGTGAACTGTTGAAAAGTACAGCACTGAAATTCAGCAGAGAGTTTGAGGATTTGAGCTGCATATTTGAGCATCACCTGTGTAGAAGAGAGGGTGGACGCCATTGGGTCTATAGAGAGTGGGTTCCTCTAATGTCTGCAATTGGCACGTGGTCTGTTTATAAATGTTAGGGATATATTTTGAGTCTGGCATTTGCAAAACTACCATCCTATTATTTACTACATTAAATCACGGTTAAAGCTCAAAGCAGTACCCAACTGTTTCATAAACATTCCCCATACTGGAAAGGAGAAAGGTTTGAAGTAAGAGAAACTAGAAGAACATAGGGAAGGAGATACCTGACATTTGGAAGGATATGCCTGTGGCGATGGCTCTATTGGTGGGCTTATGATCTTCCCTCCAATGATGGCCTAGAGACTTACTTTTACTGTTGTGAAAACAATATTCAAGCAAACGATAATCTTCCATTTTGTTGCTATGCAGTACATTTGGGCAGCACTCATTTCTCTCTGATTTGAAAGTTTAAAAGTGTAATTTCTCTTAAAAAGGAAAATAAACAGGAGGTTTCTATGTACTTTCCATTATGGCATCTGCTTGTTCCAGAGATCAAGCATTTCAAAGCTTGAGAACTCCAACTTACTTCATGTAAGCGACTGTCTATTTGGACATGAGTGTGTTTCATTGTTAGGAATTATGCAGGCCTAAAGTAATTTATAGATCAGCACCCCCTCTCCCGGCTACTGAACTTTGGAGAAAAATGAAAGCTTGTTCTTAGACACGTATATAAGCCAGGTGAGTTTAGACGAGTGAGCATTTGGCCGAGGAGAAGTTGTGCTCAGCACATCAATCAAAAATAGCTCTGATTCCAAGTTCTGCATAGCTCTAACACTGTCCCAGTGCACTTTTATGAAATTGTACATAGACAGCTCTCAAAAACTTCCGAAGTCCAAGAAACCCAGAAAAACACCCATAACAGCTTTCTTCCATGTCATAGTAAAACTGTTCTTTTAGCAAAAATTTATAACCAAGCAGAAGTCTTCTAAATAAGTTAGCTATTTATTTGGGAGACTGTCCTTGAGACTTTAAGACATTGGAGCTGTTAGATTTCTCATTGTCACTGATCCTTTCACCCTGTTTTTACAATGTTCTCTCTCGATAGATAGATAGATAGATAGATAGATAGATAGATAGATAGATATGTGTATATATATAGGAAATATATATCTGTAGTATTTGAGATATATATATATAGTAAATGTATATCTATATATATAGAACAGATATATATATATGTGTGTATATATATCTATAGTATTTGAGTCTATCAACTTTAAGCTACCAGAGGCAAAACCAGTTTAATGTTCATGTCTTGTGAATCCAAATTCTGATATTTATTCAAATATTCACTAATCTAGGAGGATTTCTTTGGGGAGGCTTCAGGAATACAGATTATAGCGGGCTGAATGTAGACACCAGAATAGACTATAATGCAAGAGTCAACAATTGAGATGGATGAAGTTGGTCACTGGATTTGGCCATTTGTAACAAAGATTATACACAATGTTTTATACTTGTGATGACTTTGTGCTATATTAAATTTTAAAGGGGATATTTATTGCCCAAAAGAAAGAAAAGGCAAGAGGGAAGAAGGAAGGGGAGAACACAATTTCTAGTTTTTAGATGAAATGAATAAAACTTCCGTGGTCATGATTTGGATGCTCTCCAAAGTCCAATAGGCTCCAGGAAACTCAAGGGATTGTCGTGGCATTAGAGCCAGTCCTAGGTGCCAAAGTCAAAATAGGCCACGCCGGCCAGTTGAGCCCAAGTGGGAGCAGCGTATGTAGGTCACTTACATGTTTTGAATTTAGACAGGCTGAGTTTTTACAATTGTTGTACAATTAAGCTCTGGAGAAACACGGCACATTCTAAATCTTTAGAAAAGCGCTTGTTTCACAACACATAGGAAACTTGCAACTTCAAGTGGAATGATGGCCTCAGTGGTTCACGGTGGGGCCGTCTGTGTCGGGGAGCCGGGCAGGGAGTTCTATGTGAACCCACAGTCCTTCCTCAACGTAGTCATGGCTCTTCCCTCAGAGAGTGTCTTGAGCTGACCGTGAGGATTAGAATTAAACACAAGCATTTTCTTAGCCACACTCCATAAACACTATTTTGATGCAGTGAGAAATTAATTAATAAAAATAGAAAGTATTTACGAGCCATCAGATCAATCTCACAAGAGTTTATTGAACATCTCCTACTCCCTAGGGTGGGATGCACAGAAAGTGCATGGAAAGGAAGGCAAGGAGACACCAAATACGGGGCCAGTTCTGCCTAACACTGTGGTTGTGCCCGTGCCTTCCCCCAGAGCACACAGAGACACGATTTCCCCCTCCCTCCAGGTCACCTGTCTCTTAGAAGGCTCCCCGCTGTTTTATTCTCTGCAGTCACCCCCAACCTCCCACACGTAACAACAGAGAGGGACACATTGACTCCACGGGAGACTTGTGCTCAGCAGGAGCTCGGGCCTCTCAGGGAAGAACTGAATTAGCAACATCACGAATGCTGCTTTTGTTTTACCAACTGCCACTGTTAAGTTCTTACTTAATGAAAGTATTTGCTTTTCCATAAATACATGTAAATTTCCTACCTCTTACTTGTCATAGCCAGAGAAAGCTTTGTGAGTGGTAATTAAGGAGTGAAGCTTCTTTAAAACAAATGACTGTAGTTGAAAACATCCATGTAAGCAACACCATCCTCAAAATTGATGAACTTACCAATTGTCCTACCCTATTGTAACTTTAAAGCAGTCGCTTAAGTTTATTTTAATTAATCATTCTTTAATTTTAAAAGCAGTGTGCTTATGGTAAAAGAATCAAGCACATGTGGTTATAAGATAATCATAGCAAGCCGAGGGATTCACTCCCGTGTTTGAAATCTTCCAGGGGTTTCTTGTGATCCTTGGAATGAAATCCCAGTGCCTTTCCAGGCTCTACAGGACCTTCCCAGATCTGAACTCTCCTTCAGCTTCACCCACCTGTCTCCCTTCTTTACTCCACGACCTTGACTTCACATCCACACTGGCCTCTAATACACCAAGTTTATTCCCATTTCAGGGCCTCAGCCCTGCTCTCCCTCTGCCCAGCGTACTGTTTACCCATCAGAGTGTGGCTGGCTCCTTCCCCCATTCAGGTCTCATCACCCACGTTCCTGCCATAGAGGTGGCGTCCTGACCACCCTATCTAATGACCACCTCCCGACCCCTCCAGCCCTTCATCCACTCACGTCCCTGTATTTTATATTGTGCTTTTTATCCTTTTCTGAAAATGCAAATGCTTTATTGCTTGCTGGCTTATTTTCTGTCTCCCTTCTAGACTGTAAGCTCGTGAGGGTGGGAGTCTTGTCCATTTAGTTACGTCATATGCCTAGCACTTAGAAAAGGGCCCAACACACAGTGGACCCTCAGTAAATATTGGTTTAATTGGATGAAGGGCACTTACGAGAATTAAATAATGATTAGACCAAGCATGGTGGCTCACTCCTTTAATCCCAGCACTGTGGGAGGCCGGATCACTTGAGGCAAGATATTCGAGACCAGCCTGGCAAACATGGTGAAACCTCGTCTCTACTAAAAAAAAAAAAAAAAAAAAAAAAAATTGCCAGGCGAGTTGGCGCACACTTGTAATCCCAGATACTCAGGAAGCTGAGACGTGAGAATCACTTGAACCCTGGAGGCGGAGGTTGCAGTGAGCCAAGACTGCACCACTGCACTCCAGCCCGGGCAACAGAGTGAGACTGTCTCAAAAAAAATAAAAATAAAATAACCAAGAATTAAATACTGATTAGTATAGGACCAAGAGATGGAAGTTTGCTTCCTTTCCCTCTCCACCTCCCCAGGGTGTGTTTTGAAAACTGATTTAATTACACTGTTCTGTCTTAAATGTATTCACGTGGCATTCAATTATGCTGAGTACAGTCAAGCATACCTAGGTGAGTACAAAATGGTCTCCTAGGCCAAGTACAGTGGCTCATGCCTGTAATCCCAGCACTTTGAGAGGCTGAGGCAGGCAGATCACTTGAGGTCAGGAGTTTGAGACCAGCCTGGCCAGCATGGTGAAATCTCATCTGTACTAAAAATACAAAAATTAGCCAGTCATGGTGGTTCACGCCTGTAATTCCAGCTACTCAGGGGGCTGAGGCACGAGAATTGCTTGAACCCGGGAGGCGGAGGTTGCAGTGAGCCGAGATGGCACTGCTGCACTCCAGCCTGGGCAAAAGAACGAGTCTCCATCTGGAAAAAAAAGAAAAAAAAAAAAAAAAAGAAACAAAAAAGTAGTAAAGTACCCATTTAAATATAATTTAAATTTTTTTTAACTTACTTTTTCAGGTCGTCCTTGGCGGAAGGAACCATGAACTGGCATCTCCCCCTCTTCCTCTTGGCCTCTGTGACGCTGCCCTCCATCTGCTCCCACTTCAACCCTCTGTCTCTCGAGGAACTAGGCTCCAACACGGGGATCCAGGTTTTCAATCAGATTGTCAAGTCGAGGCCTCATGACAACATCGTGATCTCTCCCCATGGGATTGCATCAGTCCTGGGGATGCTTCAGCTGGGGGCAGACGGCAGGACCAAGAAGCAGCTTGCCATGGTGATGAGATACAGCGTAAATGGTGCGTGTGCACGATTGCTCACTGGCGGGGCCTTTGCCTGAGTCTTGTGACCAGATGGTTTATGGCTTGGTTTTTGCTCACAGCCCCAAGAAGCAGAGCAGCCAGAAGAGGTTTTGCTGGTGCCACTTAGGGCTTGGGGTCAGTCTTTTCTAAAGAACTAATAGTGTGGTGCTGGCAGTTAGGAGAACTAGACTCTGGTCCCTTTTCTGTACTTTTGGAGCTTGGGGTCTGTCACTAGGTCTCCCTTTCCAAGGCTCCAGTCCTCATCGCTGCAGGGGACACTTCCTGGCTCACCACCTCCATGGTGCCCAGGGCTGAGTTGCACTGTGGTTGTAGGTGTGCTTGTAAAGCATGTGAGAGGAGCTGGGAAGGGGTGGCTGTGGGGGGCCCAGGGGTCTTGTGGTGGTGGAGCCATCCTGGGTCCTGATTGTGGCGGTGGCCACACAAATCTACACAGACCCCCCTCCCCAAGCCTACAACAGGAGTATATGGAAAATGAGTGAAGTCTGAATGCACCCTGTGGACTGACCTGATGGAAATTTCCTGATGCAACGACAGTACCATTGGGAAGACTGGGTGAAAGGCACGTGGGACTTCCCTGCATATTGTTTTGCCATTTCCTATAAATCTATAATTATTTCAAAATATAAAGCTAAGCAAAGACTTGGAACCAACCCACCTGCCCGTCAATGATAGATGGGATAAAGAAAATATGGCACATATACACTGTGGAATACTATGCAGCCATAAAAAAGAGTGAGTTCATGTCCTTTGCAGGGACATGGATGAAGGTGGAAACCATCATTCTCAGCAAAGTAACACAAGAACAGAAAACCAAACACCACATGTTCTCATTCATAAGTGGGAGTTGACCAATGAGAACACATGAACACAGGGAGGGGAACATCACGCACCGGGGCCTGTCGAGGGATGGGGGGCAAGGGGAGGGAAAGCATTAGAACAAAAACCTAATGCATGCGGGGCTTAAAACCTAGATGACAGGTTGATGGGTGCAGCAGAGCACCATGGCACATGTATACCTGTGTAACAAACCTGCACATTCTGCACATGTATGCCAGAGCTTAAAGAAAAAAGATAGATAGATAGATAGATAGATAGATAGATAGATAGATAGATAGATAGATAGATATGTAGCGAGAGAGAGAGCTAAAAAATTGTTTTAAAGTAAGGCCCAATGAAAAAGGTTTAGTTTGATTTAACGAAAAACCTTTCTTAAATGACCCGTTTAACTGCACGAGCTTCATCCTCTGGCACTGTTTGCTTCAGCTGAGGGGTCTTGCCCAGAGGCGTGTCCTGCCTGCTGTCTCCCTGACAGCAGCACACAGTGGAGCAGGACTGGCTCCCCCGCTCTTCCGGGCCACCAACACCCTCTGCGACCTTGCAAAAGTCACATTCACATCTAGGTCTGCTTACTTCATTGGAAACAAGGGAGTCTTCCTACCCGTGTTCTTCCACCCAGGCTGGCCCGAAAGTTCTGAGAATCTTGACTGCACTGGCATCGTCAGCTGGAGAGTAAGATCAGGGAGGTGGCGATTTGTGTCCTTCAGTGCCTCCCTCTGCACACACCTCCGACTCTGCTCAGCATGGCCTCCAGGGCTGCCAGCACCAAATGCCTAATCTCACCACTCTTGATGCACTTCACACTTCTGCATGAGTTTGCAGTTTGTTCACCTGTTGGAAGCATAGAAGGACTAAATACTTGGAACACACTGTTCTGCCCCTTGCTTGGAAGTTCAGAAAACTCTTGATGATTTATAACTTTGTGGCGAATCGCTGCTAAAATTTATGGCCTTTCCTAGTGTGATCCAGGCCGTGTCAGCCGAGACAATTCCAAAATAGCAACTGGACTTTTGTTGTTTGTTTTAATGCTGAGCCACACGATGTTAAGCCATTATTTCTGAAGTTCTAACAATATTGGCCTGTTGGCCATCCACCAGTGCCTCACCCCTACTCCAAAAGGGCCAGGAGCTGGCAGTTGGCCTTGGAAGTGTCTTTCAGCCTCTAAAGCCTGCCATTTTCTTACTTGTAGAATGGGCCTGCACCGTAGAACAATTGTAAGGTGTTGGTCATGAGCGTCTAAGAGAGGGCCATGCGCTTTGTAAAGCCCTACACGTGCCCCTCTTTGTGGGCCCTGAGAAGACTGCCCCACCCTGTGTAAAGGGTCTGAAGAGCATGTACATTCAGAGTGACAAATCGGCTCTTTAGGGGACCATCAAGGTGACTCTGGCAGGATGTTTTAGGACAGTGTCATTTTGAAGAGACCCCAAGCGATGAAGAAGGATCTGTAATTTGAGCTCTCTGTAGAAACACATTGCATCCTTATAACTTATTGGCCTCTTTTTCACCCTCTCAAACTAAATGGAGCATGTATGAATGGCTCATGTAAAATAAAGCTTATATTGCCATAAAATTAATCTCCTTACTCTTTGAGCTTGATACCGAGTAAAAACCACATTGTTCTGGATGGTGGCACATGGTAATTTTTTATAGTCTTTCTAACGCTTATTTTACTCATTTTTTTTTCCAAAATAGAAAAAACGAAATTACATTGTTAAATCTTTGGCAAGAAAGGAAGTAGCGCTTAATAATGTTAGACAAGAAAGAGAGAAAGAATTAGGAAGTTCGCTTTGATTTATTCCCCCTTGGCTATAGAACTGAGGACTGTACCAGCGTTCACACTGATCTGGTGCCCAGAAAGGCTACCATGAGAATGAGATCTGCATTGGGAAGGTGGCGAGAACACCTGGAATATCCCTGTTTTGATGCAGAAGCACAATTGATTTTTGAGAGCTTCAGTGGTTAGACTTTAACCCCATTCTCTCCTTTTCTTAAGAAATAGGCCCCTGAGAGGACAGAGACTTAGTTTCTTGCTACTCATAGCTATCCTGTTTGTACTGTTCTTTTATTTTTATTTTTGAGACAAGGTCTTACTTAGTCACCCAGGGTGCATGCAGGGGCGCGATCATGGCTTACTGCAGCCTTGACTTCCTGGGCTCCAGTGATCTTTCCACCTCAGCCTCCTCAAGTAGTTGGTATCACAGGTGTGCTACCATGTCCAGTTAATTTTGTATTTTTGGTAGAGACAGGGTTTTGTTATATTACCCAGGTTGGTCTTAAACTCCTGAGCTCAAGCAATCCATCCACCTCAGCCTCTTAAATTGCTGGGATTACAGGTGTGAGCCACTGCATCTGGCCTGTACTGTTCTTACTTGCTGCAATATAAAAGATTTTTAAAACTTTTCTAGATTCTTATGGAAATACTGCTGTATTTTCTGGTTTCTCTTTTAGGAGTTGGTAAAATATTAAAGAAGATCAACAAGGCCATCGTCTCCAAGAAGAATAAAGACATTGTGACGGTGGCTAACGCCGTGTTTGTTAAGAATGCTTCTGAAATCGAAGTGCCTTTTATTACAAGGAACAAAGATGTGTTCCAGTGTGAGGTCCGGAATGTGAACTTTGAGGATCCAGCCTCTGCCTGTGATTCCATCAATGCATGGGTTAAAAACGAAACCAGGGGTGAGTGGCCACCACATGTCATATGATTGCATAGTTTGTGAATGAAAGCATGAGTTAGACTCCAGGGTTCAAAGTGGTGTCTGCAAGTCCAATCCAATGGCCTGTCGGTTGAGAAACTCCTGACCCAGGGAAGCTCTGTTCGGTCTCCCACCTTCCCCTTCAATCTGCCATCGCTCACTGTGCTCCTGGGAGGTTTTTCTCCTGTAGTTTGGGCAACAGAACAGAATCCAGCCCCTCCACTGTCTCCTCTCCTTGCCATGTCTGGTCTCCAGCGTCCTTGCCCACAGGCTCTTGTCAATTTGGAAGGTTTTCTTGCTCATTCATTCCTTCCTGTTTTTGCATCTGCCTCTCCCTTTTCCTGGAATGTCCTCCTCATCCTTCCAGATTGATTGATCCCTTTGCCTTCCAGGCCTCTTGCTTCTGCCATTGCCAAAGACATGGCTACCCTGTTGTCCGTTAATGATTGGCACACGATTACAACTTTTACACACCCCTTCATTACAGCCCTTTCCACGTCTCAAAATGATTACGCATTTGTAGGTGTCTCTTCTCCCATTAAATAAAGTACAGTCTAATGTTGGTGTTTTAAAACTTAATTTGTAGGCCAGGCACAGTGGCTTATGCCAGTAATCCCAGCACTTTGTGAGGCCGAGGTGGGTGGATCACCTGAGGTCAGGAGTTCGAGACCAGCCCGGCCAACATGGTTTATCCCATTTCTACTAAAAATACAACAATAAGCCAGACGTGGTAGCGGGCACCTGTAATCCCAGCTACTTGGGAGGCTGAGGCAGGAGAATCACTTGAACCGAGGAGGCAGAGATTGCAATGAGCTGAGATTGCACCCCTGCACTCCAGCCTAGGCGACAGAATGAGACTCTGTCTAAAACAACAACAACAAAAACAAACAAACAAAAACCTTAATTTGTAACCTGGAGGTCCAGATGGAGACATGCAGGAGGAGCTGTAGGTCTGAAACAACAGGAGAATGTAAAGCCTGGGAGTACAGACTTGGGACCCTTTTTCCATTTTTTTTTTTTTTTTTTGGAGACAGGGTCTCGCTCTATCTCTTATGCCAGAGCGCAATGATGCAATCATAGCTCACTGCAGCCTCAACCTCCTGGGCTCAAGTAATCCTCCCACCTCAGCCTTTCCCGTAGCTGTAACTACAGGTGTGCACCACCATGCCTGGCTAATTTTTTTTTATTTTTTGAAGAGATAGGGTGTCACTGTGTTGCCCATGCTGGTCTCGAACTCTTGGGTTCAAGCAGTCCTCTAGCCTCAGCCTCCCAGAGTGCTGGGATTACAGGCATGAGCCCCCGTGCCCGGCCACAGAGCCTTTTTTCATAGAAGAGAGAGAGTCTATAGGGAGAAGAAGCCCAAAGACGAAACCTAGGGAAACTGTGGCCTTTCAGGGTGTGTTTCTTAAAGTGTGGTTACTGGTGTCCCTGCAGCAGAATTAGCTGGGCTGTGTGTTGAGAAGGCAGATCCCTGGAGCCCAGCCCACTGCATTGGAATCTCCGAGGGAGTGGCTGGCAACTCCCAGGCTGCCTCTGCCTCCCATCACCATTCTTACACACCCAAATGTTGGAGACCCATTAGCTGAACTAGTGAAGGGGTGGACAAAGAAGGCTCAGGGAGGGTGGAGGAGACCTGGGTAAATTCGTGGCATCCCTTCTTAATGGGGCCTGGACCATGCAATCGAGGTGCCCTTCCTAAAACCATAAACCATCAGGAGGCCAGCTCATATGAGGGTGTTCAGTGGAGTTTCCAGGTGTCTGGCATCTGTAGGCTTGTGAAGAGTGGTCGGAAGCAGACACCCTCAGGACTGGTTCTTGGTCCCGACTCTGTGGCTGGAGCTGTGTGACTGTGACATGTCATTTTGTCCTCTTAGCCACTGCCTGATCTGTAGAATGGTAACATTAAGCCACATTAGTTAGACCATGTGACAGTCTTCAGAGCACCTGGAGAAAACCCCCACATGTGCTGGGAAGAAGCATGGAGACTCCTGCAGTGCTTTGCAGCCCTGTCAGCCCTAACTCCCCTGTTTGTAACAAATATTTTTAATTCTCTCTTTACTATTCTGAAATGAAATTCATACATCATATTACCCTATGCACACACACACATTTTTAAAAATTTGAGACAGTGCCAAACTGTAATACAAAGGAAAGCAAAAGAAATGTATAGATGTAGTTCAATAGGTAAACCCTTGGGTACAACTACACTCAAATACAAAATAAAGTAGTCAGAGTCTCAGAATAATTGTGAATTGACAGCTATAAAAGCAGACAGAGACAGGCATGTTGTACTGGTGACTCATAAACATGAACTTTGTTGCTATTGCTGATGCAGTTTTTTCTGTAACGGTGCAAGACTCTTGATAAATTTCCGAACAAAACAAAGCACAAGCTCTGCTTGATTTGCATGGGAGTCACATTCCTGGCAAATTCAGCATACATGAAAAGGATGCAAAAAAAAAAAAAACAACCACCCTGTGTTTACACACGAAAAAGAACAAGGTTCTGGGCTCGGATAATTATAAGTAGGTGTCCTACCAATGCAGAGATCCGGTGGGGTATTTAAAAGCCATGGGAGAAGCAGCACAATTCTTCACTGAATGGGACTCTTTTGAACATTGCAGGACAGATAGCATTTCTGGCCACTGGCCACTGTCCACTCAATTAAAAACATCCCTGCCGATTTCCAAACTGCCTTTACCTGGGAGTGAACTGCCCCCACTGAAAGGTACATGACCACATGGTAGAGCTCGGAAGCGACTTGGAGCTCAACTGTCTGTGTCCAGAAGATTGCTGGGTCTGTCTCATGGAAATGATAGTTCCTTCCCTACAGAGAGTGGGAGAGCGCAACACACAGGCCTTTTGCAGTACATTAGGGATGGGTCTGGCCTGTTGGCCTCTGCAGCCTCAGCGTCTCATCCTTGTACTCTATGTTGCAGCCACACATGCCTCTTCCCAGTCCCCTTACTCACCATCCTGTCTCCTGTTGGAGAACCCCACACATACAGTCCTGCTGCCTACAGTGCTTTCTCTCCCTCTTCCCTGGTTAAGGTTGACTCGTTTCTCTACCATCCCACGAGTGGCAGGCATGAACATTTAAAGCACACATTCTGAATTTGAATCTCAGTTCTGCCACATACTACCTGTATAACCTTGGGCAAGTTATTTAACCTTCCTGTGCATCAGCATTCTCATCTGTAAAATGGAGAGATGTAATAGTGATACCTATTAGAATAATTCTAACAATATTAAGGCTGCTGTGATGACATGAATAATACATATAAAGCATTTAGCAAAGGGCCCTGCACTTAGTAAATGTTCAACCAGTGTGAGCTATTTTTATAGCCGTTATCTGAAGTCCCATCCATCTCAGACCTCGCCGACTAGGTCAGGTCACCCTCTTCTTATCCCTCCATAGCCTTGAGTAATTCCACTTTAAGGTATGTATTAAAATTGCAGCTGCATACTTTTCCAAGTTATTTTATGTCAGCCTGCACCTCTCTCCAATTCATAGCTTTTGAGGCCAGATTTTCTTCTCGGTTTCTTATTTAAGAGAGTACCAGGCACGTGGTAGGTAGGTAGGTATCCAAGGACAGACAGATGGATGGATGGATGGATGGATGGATGGATGGATGAATGGATGGATGGATGATAGATGTCTATCTGTGGCAGTTACTGATGGCAGGTTTCCATGTGCCTCTTTGCCTCCAAACTATGCATTTTCTTTTTATTTCTTCATGTCCCCATATTGTATCTTAGTCCTCCCAGGGGCAATTGGAGGCATTATTTGTCTCTGTAAAAAGGGGCTAAGAACATTTCTTCAGACACTTTTGAGCACTGCCTGTATGCTCAGTGTAGTGCTAGGAGTAAGCAAAAAGTGAACGGCAGAGTCTCGTTCAGGTCTCAGTGTAGTTGGGGGAGACAGACACATTAAAATTGGCTAGAATAAAATGCTGCAGGTGTCATGGTGGGGCCAGGCACTGGGCTTTACAGAAATCGAGAGCAGAGGCATCTCTTAGGAGGTGACGAGGATGATCAGACAAGATTTAGAAGTCCAGGGGACCATTGAGCTATGTGTTAAGGGCAAGTAGGAATTGAACTTGGTAATGTTCCCAGCAGAGGCAAGAAACAACATTCACTATTGGGAAGTCAATTACGAGCTTGCTAGTGGGATGTCATAAAGTTCTAACTTCGTTCCCACAGGACAGAGTGTGTTTGCAGCCAGCCTTGTGCTGAGTTGAATGATGGCTGTTTATGGCTTAGGTATTTTCCTTCCTTGTCCTGACTTAAGGCAGCATTGGTGCCCCCTTGTGGAAGTAGTGAGTGGTAATGAAACTGTCTTAGCAGCACACTGTGGGAAACGTCAGTGTTTATTTACCATGACTTATGTAAACACTTGTTTATTGTACATCAGAATCCTCTTGAGTTTCATTTAAAAGGACTTAATGCTCTCACCCCTGAATTAGATATTCTCGCTTCTTCAAAAGCTGTTGGTTTTACTCTCACCATGTAAAGTAATATAACTTGCATTTATAGTATGCATTTATACACATACACACACACACATATATATTTGAGCTAATAATGCAGTGAACTAAGTTTTAATAGCTTTGGGCATTAGTGATCCCTATTTAAAAACACACACACATACAGACCCATACTTACACAACTGAACCTTCAAAGACCTCAGAATAATTGTGAAGCTACCTGTATAATAACTGTACAATAAAAGGAAGCTAACTGGAAGAGTAAACCTTCAGCCACAGGTAGCATTTTGGAAGACTCTTTCAGCCACGGGTAGCATTTTGGAAGCATCCTGAAATGATAAGAGTTGTGTTCACTCCTTCACTTCTGATACAAGTAAAATGGACCATTCCCAACGTCTTGTAAAGAGCATTTTCCTTTAAAAGTAGGAGTTCTAGGACAGGCCTTATTTTTTCCTATCTTTTTAAAGATATACTTTATTTTATTTTGTGTTTTTTTAGAGACAGGGTCTCATTCTGTCACCCAGGCTGGAGTACAGTGGTGCAATCATAACTCAACACAGCCTCGAACTCCTGGGCTCAGGCAACCCTCCCACCTCAGCCTCACAAGTAGCTGGGATTACAGGTGCATGCCACCATACCCAGCTGGCTAATATGTTTTTAATTTTTATTTTTTGTAGAGATGGGATCTAGTTCTGTTTCCCAGGCTGGTCTCAAACTCCTAACCTCAAGTGATCCTCCCTCCTTGGCCTCCCAAAGTGCTGGGATTATAGGCATAAACCACTGTGCCTGGGCTTTATTTTATTTTTCATTGACCTGTAACAATTGTACATATATGGTGTACAGTGGTAATGCTTTGATACATGTATACAATGTGTAATGATGAAATTAGAGTAATTAACATTTCAATTACCTCAAACATTTCTCATTTCTTTCTGGTGAGAACATTCAAAATCCTCTCTTCTATTGCCTGTAATATTAGCACCTTGCTTCATGTCTGATCCATAAACAAAGACACTGATTTTTTGTTGCCATTCTTCTTTAAGCAGTTATGAGGCCTTGTAATATCCAGAGATTCCAAAATAATGTTTGATGTTTCTAAAATCTTAAGAGAAATGAAGCATTCACCCTTAATAACATACAGGCTGAAGTGTTTATTTTTGACTGGGATTGAATTAAACCAAGTGGAGCAAAACAGAACAAAGTTGCTTATCTTGTACTGACCAGAAACCCTTACTACCATTTATTGGCCAAAAAAAGAAACAATTCATTATTAAATATAGCTTATTTGTATGAGTAAGATTTTTTTAAAAGGATGGACTTGCAGGGAATTGATAATAAAAGAATTCCTTGATGAAAAGTTTCATAACCCCTAGCTAGGGATTTCTAAAGTCTTTTCTGTTTCTCTTTTAACTTCTTTTAACTTTAATATTTAGTGGGGAGGAGGAACCTAGAAAGTACAAAAGGGTAGTTTTAGAAGATTCTCTTTAACATTCCTTAAAATCCTTTGATTTTCGTTCTACTTGATGACAGCTGCCATTTGCCCTCAAGCTGGCCACCAGTCCTGAGGTTATTTTTCCCTTGTTTGTTCTTTGACTTCACAGATATGATTGACAATCTGCTGTCCCCAGATCTTATTGATGGTGTGCTCACCAGACTGGTCCTCGTCAATGCAGTGTATTTCAAGGGTCTGTGGAAATCACGGTTCCAACCTGAAAACACAAAGAAACGCACTTTCGTGGCAGCCGACGGGAAATCCTATCAAGTGCCAATGCTGGCCCAGCTCTCTGTGTTCCGGTGTGGTGAGTTCATGCTCGGCGAGGCCTGTTCTAGGATACGCTGGCGGCAGAAAGGCCCTTGAGTGCTTTAACTTAATTCAAGAGCAAATCTAACTTTTCATCTTTTAAAAAAGTGGGAAACAGAGCAGGGTGCTGAGAGGCAGGATTTTTATAAAGCTCACGTAAATCTGTGTTATGTACAAAGGTTACTATGCATAGCATAATATGTATAATGTATGCATATGTTATATACAAAAAGTATTAATGCGTGGCATGTGTAGGCTTTTTGGTTGAAAACTTAAAAGGACAATTCATGAAATAAGTATAAGTGAGCGGTAAACATATGAAGGCATCAGCAACTCATTAGCAGTCTTACATTACCAAATTAAAAATTGGATTTCTTTTTTACTTAGCAGATTGGCAAAAATTAGAAAGATTGATAATCCCTTGGTGGCTTTGGTGGGGAGGAAGCAGGACCCTTGGGCACTGTTTGTGGCAGGGATCTGTGGTCTGAGGACTTCCTCGGGGTCCTGGCTCCGGCAGTCCCACTCCAGGGAATCTATACTCTGAACATAAGCACACATTGACAAATAAATATAAGCCAAATACAAATATACAGTGGAACATATATGTGATCATGAGACTTAGATTTATATAAGTGGAAGGATTATGCAATATATGGTTGATTTCAGAAAACGAGATATAGAACAGCAGATGTCAATCTCACTTATGTAAAATTCTTTCTTTATATTCACATATCTATAGAGATAGGTCTCAGAGGATGTTCAGTAAAAAATGTTAATGGTAGGATTTCAGAAAAATTGTTTCTGAATTTGAAAAAAAAAGTTGTTTGAGATAGAGTCTCACTGTGTCACCCAGCTAGACTATGGTGGCACAAACATGGCTCACCGCAGCCTTGACCTCTTGGACTCAAGCAGTCCTCCCACCTGAGCCTCTCATGTAGCTGGCACCACAGGCATGCACCACCACGGCCAGCTACTTTGTTTACTTTTTGTACAAATGGGGTTTTGCCGTGTTGCCCGGGCTAGTCTTGAACTCCTGGGCCTAAGTGATCCACCTGCCTTTGCCTCTCAAACTGCTGGGATTACAGGCATGAGCCACCGCGCCAGGCTCAAATGAACTTCTAAAATCACTTTGCTTGGCATATGAGCAGGTGGCCATGCTAGCGTTTCAATGAAGTGATTTTATTTTAGGTCAATCTTTTGTACACACTTTACAGTCCATAAAAAAATAAAAAAAAAGTGAGGGGGCCCTCATTTACTGTATGTTTCTCTTGCTGGAAAAAAAAAACAAGTTAATAGTTCAAGATTAAAATGCAAGGATTCCATTAACATTCCTATGGAAGATTTCAAAATGTTTGTTTTTACAGAAATGTAACATGCATTTCTTGAGTAGACAGGCTATTCCCAGAGAGTTACATGTCACGGTAGCTCTTCGTTTGGAAGCTGATTTGCCTAGGATACATGTGTGTTTTATAGAAAATAATGCACAAATACTCTTATTGTCAAAGATTTAAACCCTACAGAACCCCCACAGTGTGTTGGTATCTTCCCTCCACTTTCCCTGATTCATGCCTCGCTTCTTCACCCGCTTCCACCCTGCCCTGGGCCCCCTTGCTCTCTGGCCTCTTGCTGAGTTGGCTGGTGGGAGCCGGCAGGCGATAGGAAGGACAGAGGAGAAAGGAGTCAGGGTATTTACTTCCCAGGCCTCTGCTTACGGAGTCATGGGCCAGCTGCATTCCTCTACCAAAGGTTTCAGCTTCTGCCAGGGGATGTGCCCAAGAGCTGTTTCTCATTGGGTCACCTCCCCCTCTTCCTTCCTCCCAGCCCAAGGCTAACCATGGTGCCCACCGTTTCTTGTCCAGGGTGCTGTCCATCATGTTTCTCTGTATCCTGTCTATGCTTTACAAGTGGTCCTTCATCACATGCTGCCTAAATGGCCCAATTTGATGTCTTATCTGTTTACTCTCTGCCCTGACTGATCTGTACCTAATTTGGAACAGAATAAGAAAGTCCCCTGCTCACTCCTGTTCTCATTCCCTCACAAGTAAACACGGTAAATGGCTTAGCTCACCCTTCTCAACCTCCTTTCCATGCCTGTCATCGGGTTTCACTGAGGAACCTGGAACTGGACGCGACTCTGTTCTGGGCCATGCAGCAGAGCGTGAGAGTGTCGTAAGTTCCCTGTTTTCTTGCTTTGGCCAAAACCCAGCTTATCATGATAAGACAGGGAAGGATTGTCTTGATAGGGCTGTGAAGGAAGTACTACCATTTACGGTGGCCCCAGGTGCTGTTCGTTTCCATTTCCACAGACCGTCCATCATTTTCTGCCTGTTTCCTCACTCTGACCTTCAGGAGTGGCCTGGCTCGAACTGCTCTGTCCAAACTCACAGGGCCCAGGGTGCTACCTGTCGGATGCTTCCTGGGCCTCAGCATGCCTCACTATTCTGGGTCACTTTGCCAAAACATTGTCATTCAATTTATCTGCCTTCTTGACTGTTTTCCCCAAGATATCATCAAGGGCTCTGAGAATATTTGCTTGATCACAAAGGAGAGTGAAAACTAAGAAGAAGAAAACCTTTCTGATTTATGTTCCATAAAGTAGAAGCACTTCAAGGGTAGAAACTTTTCTATTAAAAAAAAAAAAAAGAAGCCTTAAAATCATTTTAGTAGAATTCTATTTCGTGCTCATTGCAAAATCCTCAGTATACCTCAATATATAATATATGTGGCAGAAAGTAAAAGTTCCCCTAAAATCCTGTTTCCTTGGATAAAAATTCCTATTAAGTATCAAGTATATCATTTGAGAACCTTTCTAGGGATATGTAAAATATGTCTATGAAACTTTTTGCATACATAGGATTGTACTGTAATTTCTATTCTATAATAGGCTTTCATTAGACAGTGGACAACTTTTTGTGCCAATTCATAAGAATTTACTTGATTCCTTTATCAGCCACGTAATATTCCATAATATAAATGTATCATAATATCCTATGGAAGGCCATTTGCTTTTTTTCTATAATAGCACTGCAGTGAGTATTCTTGTACTTGCATTAGTCAATTTCTACAGGTAATTTCCTGGAATAGGAATGAATGACATAGGAATCTCCATGTCAGTTGTTACAAATGTTTTATGGTTATGAATTTAGACATTTGATACTTTATTTTGGAAAAAAGCCCACAGAGAATAACATTTATATTTCCATCTTCTTTTCTCCTGAGTTTCCAGCTCATACCTGTCTGTTCACATTACGTCTTAACTTGCTTGCCTACTGAATTCTAGTTGCATAGATGAAACTCATTTATGCCAGGCACCGTGGCACACACCTGTAATTCCAGCACTTTGGGAAGCTGAGGCAGGAGGATCACTTGAACCCGGGAGTTCAAGATGAGCCTCGGCAACAGAGTGAGACCTTGTCTCTACAAAAAAATGTTTAAAAATTAGCCAGGCGTGGTGGTGCTCACCTGTGGTCCCAGCTGCTCAGGAGTGTGAGGTGGGGGGATCACTTGAGCCCAGAATGTTGAGGTGGCAGTGAGCCCTGATCACATCACTGCTTTCCAGCCTGGGGAACAGAGCAAGACCCTGTCTCAATAAATAAATATACGTATTGCCCTTGCCCATTTAGTTCTCAACCCACAGTTCCTTAGCAGCAAATGGCACCAATACTCACCCAGTTGCTTACGCCACCCCTCCTTCCCCAGCTACACTCCCCGAACTCCCTTTGGACTCCAGCCTAGAATGTAGAGTGCTACACATGGCAGGGCATTTTGCTGTTGTTTTTCCAAAATGTCCATTTCAATTTCTACTAAAGTACAGTCTAAAAAGTTTCTTAAGTTCTCAGGAAATCCATATTTACTTGTAGTAGAAGGTAATTAGAGGGACTTTCATCTATGAAGGTTTTCTGATATTAAATATTTAAGATACCCTCCCTGATTTTACAGGCTGAGTTCCTAACATTTCAGTGAGCCTAGTTACGTCTTCCCTAGTAGCACTTAAAGTGGAAATTGGATTACTTCAGGGGCTTTCTGGAAAAACTGGGTCACCCAAAACACCACTTAGAGAAAGTTCTAAATCTCCTCCACATTTTTAATACTTGATTCTTCACTTATTATCTCCCACCATTCATCTAAGAGAAAACCCTTATTTTCTCTTTTTAATCTCTGCTCCTTTTCAGAGTTAATCAACATATTATACTTACGTTTTTATACACTGCAGAAATGATCCTTGTTAAAGAATACTCAGTCTGCCTTCCAGAGGTTAAAGAATAGAGAGCATCGGGTAGGGGATTTTAAAGGGAAAAACTCTGGGACGACGAGAGGCTCCATGCTCCGACACAAGGCTCCCAAGTCCCCTTCCTTACTTGATTCATTCTGCTTGGGAGTTATGCTTTTATCAGCTACGTAATATTCCACGTGGTTTACCTGGGTGGGCCAATTTTGTGTTTAGACTGTGAGCAGGGACCTCGCATTGCAAGAAGCGAGGTATTTTACACAGCTTCTTACATCAATAGATGGCAGTTTTTGCTGTGGCCCAGCTTATGCTGAGTTCTTTGTATGTGTTGTCTCATTGAATGTTCCCAGCTCTGTAAAGTAGGTGCCATTATTACAGCTTTTTACAGATAAAGAAACTAAGACTTGGAGTCAAGGAACTTGCCAAAGTCTCAGAGCTAGTGTGCTGCAGGTGCAGGATTTGAATACAGGTCTTATAACCCCAGATCTCATGGCTTTGGCACGTGCCCTCTATAAAAGGATGCAGTACTTGAGTGACCAGGTAGACAGAAAAGGTGTTATTTTATCTACCAGCTCCTCAAGGCATCAAATAAAGGTAAGCCTGGATATGTCTGATGCACCCTGGCTACCACTGGTCATCAGCTTCTGTGGTCAGAAGCAGAAGGAGTAGGGGGAACTCAGTCATCAAGCAGAGGTGACTGGATGCAGAATGGTTCATGGTTATTAGTGTTACTCGTCAGTTAATGATGGATCCAGCCAAGGATGGATTAACTGGTGAAGCTAGATGATATCTCTCCTCCCTCAAACACATTCCAGCTCATAAAAAATAATGAAAAGTTTTCATTATTCATTACTTCGATCCTTCTTAACAGAATAGTTAACATTTCTAGAAGCAGTTAACACCTCCAGGTCCTTATTTCATGCCCTGGAGCAATCACTTATTAACCACTTCCCAAATTTCACAGTTTCAGAAAATTAGCTCTGCCAGAATAGGGACTTAATGTTTTCTTCAAGGATTAAAGAGCTCATTAGGAAGTGATTTTTTTCTCACTTTCCCATTGATTTTTCTGTTTCTGCTGAGACCATTTTGTTATGCAGGCTGAGAGCAAAGACGAAGAATCCTCTCTTTCATTCTTAGGTTGCTGCAAGACAGAAGCCAGGCTCGGGTGAGAGTTCGAAGCACATGGGAGCTGAGGCGGGCCGCACCTGGGTTACTGAACAGCCCTGCAGGAAATGCAGTGTGCTAGGACCAGGAGAGCCCCAGTTCCTCTGCCAGTTGTCTATGTTGTTTCTTCCTTAGGGAAAAACTGTAGTGTCATCCTGTAGTGCCATATATGCTAATAACCTCACTATTTTTATCATATTTCAGTGTTCATCAAGTTCACTCTCTTTCCCTCCCTTGGTGTCTTTCTCTTCATCTCTCCCTCTGTCCATCCCTCCCAACCCTGTTCTGTGGAGAACTGGCATATTGAAGTTCCCTGTCTTAAAATGCAGTGATTGGCACATGTCGTCTCCAAAGAAAGGATCAGTGAAAATCATGCAGGAAACTTGCTTTCTCTCTTCTTGTTTGCTGAACTCCCTAGGATGTGGAATCTGTTTTGTCTGTAGAGCATCTTGTAGGTAGACTGCTCTCCAAATAACATTTGAGAAATGCTGGCTTACATTATTCTTGGGTTTTCATTATTAAGTAGAAGTACCATAAAATATCTAAAACCCCAATGGTGATTCCTGGAATGGGTGAAGAGTGAATAGAGCGGGGTGGTGAAGTAGGAGGAAGACAATCCTTGGTCTCTAAACCTCCACATGAGCATCAGCTCTTTATGGTACTGAAGGGACTTTTTGATATATGTCATTGTATTTAAAAGACTGAAAATACATCTGTGTCATCGTAGTATGGATGAAAGTACAGTGACGTTTAATAGAACTCGATGTGCTTTCGTAAGGAGCTTCATTTTAGTTATTTATTTATTTAGCTAGAAGTTCATGAAGACCAAGGCAGCCAGTTTTTCTGTTATACCCTAAGAGTTAGACTCTCCTGGCTCCTCACTTCTTAGCCATGCATCCTTTGGAGGTTACTTCACTTCTCTAAAGGTGGCTTCCTCAATTGCAAAATAGCGCTTCTTATGCCTACCCCACAAGGTGCTGTAGATCCTCAGCCTGTTGCAGGGTTGAGATGGGCCTGGCACAGAGTGGGCCCTGTGGATGCTGTGTATCCCTCTCTCTCTTCACATGCACATGTAGGCTTATCCAAAATGAGGACTATAGAAAATAAAATTGCACCATGTTGGGATTCCTGCTCAATGAGTAAATTTTAGCTGGTCTTGTCCCCAAAACAGCAAAATGGGTAATTACGTGAGATAATGGATATGTTAATTTGCTTTACCATAGTAACTATTTTACTATCTATACGTATCCCATAACGTCATATTGTGTACCTTAATATACACAATACAGTTTATTTAAAAAAAAAACAAAAAACTAAAACAAAAGGAATGATTCTAAGGCAGCTTGAATGTATTCTTTTATTCATGTAAGGGTCAACTTCTTGCAAAGCACTGAATTTTAAGCACTTTATGATTTAGTTAAATTCTCCTCAACAGAATTAAAGTGATTTCAGTGATACCCAAAGGCATTCTGTCTAGACCGAAGAAAGGAGAATTCTTCACCGGGAAAGGAAGAAATAATTGTCCTTATCTTTATCCTTCTAAGGAAGCTATTTGTGGAAAAGGAAAGTTCTCCAACTGAGTTGCTCTCTGAAGCTATCCCGGTGACCAGCAAGCACTCATGCCGCTTCTAGAAGTCAACAAGGATACATTGAACCTGCTTCTGATTTCTTTAGGGTCGACAAGTGCCCCCAATGATTTATGGTACAACTTCATTGAACTGCCCTACCACGGGGAAAGCATCAGCATGCTGATTGCACTGCCGACCGAGAGCTCCACTCCGCTGTCTGCCATCATCCCACACATCAGCACCAAGACCATAGACAGCTGGATGAGCATCATGGTGCCCAAGAGGGTGCAGGTGATACTGCCCAAGTAAGTGGCCCCTTCCCCTCAAAGAAAACAGTGGCATTGTTCAATCAGCAGCTGTTATGTCGGACATCAGACAACATGAGGTGAAAATATGGCACATCATGAAGCCTTTTCTGTTCTGCAGAAATTTCATGGTGAGATTACGAGGCCGTGCTTTTCTGAATGCCTTTATTCAATGCCTGTGCTTCCTGTATGGTAAGATGTGGATCATAAGAAAGGAGAGAGGGCAATCTTGGTCTCTGAACCTCCACATGAGCATAAGCTCTTCAGGGTACTGCAGGGGCTTTTTGACATATCTCATTGTATTTAAAAGACTGAAAATATGTGTGTCATCATAGTATGGATGAAAGTTCAGTGAAGTTTAATAGAACTCCATGTGCTTTCATAAGGAGCTTCATTTTAGTTATTTATTTAGCTAGAAGTTCATGAAGACCACGGCAGCCAGTTTTTCTATTATACCCTAAGAGTAAGACAGAGATGGAATTTGAGCTGTTATGACTTGAAGCCATAGGAAAAGTAACCCCAAATCCTGTATGAATCTTCATGTTCTAATAGGTCAGAGAATGTTTTGTCCACAACTGTGAAGAAGCAGTGAACGTTGTTCCGTTTCTATGAACTTTTCAACATTGCTGCCTTCCCACCATCCAGAGCTTTTAACAACCCAGGTCTTGGTGGTAGTGGAGAGTTCTAATAGCTTTCGATTCTTTGGTCACCGAGTTAAGTAATCAGAGTAACACATTCACAATAAGTGTTACTAATCCTCTCAAGATTTTTATTTTTATTTTTTTGGCAAAATAAGCCTTCAGATAGGCAATGCTTGATATAAATAAATAAATAAGATGGTGGCATCATAGGTCTCAATGGGTGAAGAACAGGTTCTTAACCATTATAGCCCATCTGTGGTGAGAATCTGCCCACCTCTCCTTGGTCCTCTTCCACAGGATGAGATCAAATCTGATAAAGCATCCTCTGATGATAGTAACTGACATTTACACATCTATATCCATATATCCCCAAGGCCAGGTAGTTCACAAATATTCAGGAAACCTATGTTATACCCAAATATAATACCATGTCACCTATGCCTAATCTTTGCTCCTGTTTTAATAGTAAAATACTTTCAGAATCTCAAAAGGGGCTGGGCACGGTGGCTCACGCCTGTAATCCCAACACTTTGGGAGGCTGAGGCAGGCGAATCACGAGGTCAGGAGTTCGAGACTAGCCTGGCCAACGTGGAAAAACCCTGTCTCTACTAAAAATACAAAAAATTAGCTAGGCATGGTGGTGGGTGCCTGTAATCCAAGCTACTTGGGAGGCTAAGGCAGGAGAATTGCTTGAACCCAGGAGGCAGAGGTTGTAGTGGGCCAAGATCGCACCATTGCCCTCCAGCCTGGGCGACAGAGCAAGACTCTGTCTCAAAAAAAAGAATCCCAAAATGAACTACCAGGAATGTTTCTCCTCTCTTTTGACCATCTCCAATCCCAATAAGGATGACAGGTCTTAGAGCAGCCAAGATGAATATGGAGAAACTTTAGCTGGAAATGGGGAAGAATGATAGATCTTCCAGAGTACTAGGAACTTGTTAACACTCAGCCTCCACGTCAGTATAAAAGAAGTATGTTTATGTTTGTAGATCTTCCTAAGTATTGGAACAGGGGGCCCATTACACCTGAGGGTGGGAGTGCCCATTCTTGCCGTTAGCATATACAACTCATTTTGCCAACTAAGTGTTTGAGAGATGAGGTGTCCTTTACTTATCTGGTATTTAAATTTGGAATTCAAATTTAAGATGCAATTCAGATCGGTATTCAGATATTACTTCAAAAGAATCAGTTTGTAAACATGCACCGACTCTATCATGTTGCAGCATTTATAGCCTCGTGACTTTTTTCTCCATTTCTGCTTTCATGCTAGGTTCACAGCTGTAGCACAAACAGATTTGAAGGAGCCGCTGAAAGTCCTTGGCATTACCGACATGTTTGATTCATCAAAGGCAAATTTTGCAAAAATAACAAGTATGTTCAATTTGAAATGTATTTGTATACTTGAAGAAAGTGTTACAAACTGAGACTGATTTGTTCAGAGAAAAAAGGATCAGAATTAGGAATGTGTTGCCCTAAAACTGTACAAGGTTTCATTTGATATATTGCCAAATGATGCTATTGACCTTCGTTTATTTATTGACCTTCGTTTATTTATTTTTTTCTTTTATCTTTTTATTTCAATAGTTTTTGGGGTACAAGTGGTTTTGGTTACATGGATCAATTATATAGTGATGAAGTCTGAGATTTTAGTGCACCCCTCCCCCAAGTAGTGCACATTGTACCCAATATTTATTAGTAGATTTTTAGCTCCTCACCAACCCACCCTCCTCCTTCTGAGTCTCTATAGTCCATTATACCACTCTCTATGCCTTTGCATACCCATAGCTTGTCTCCCATTTATAAGCGACAACATACGGTATTTGGTTTTCCATTCTTGAGTTACTTCATTTAGAATAATGGCCTCCAGCTCCATTCAAGTTGCTGCAAAAGACATTATTTCATTCTTTTTATGACTGAGTAGTATTCCATGGTATATACATACCTCATTTTCTTTATGGGGTCATTGCTCTCGACCTTCATTTAAGTCATCGTCCTTACATTTTGCACGTACGTTTCATGGGAAGCCCCAGTGACTACATAAAGGAGTATTTCATGTATTGCTTTTATTAATATTGGCTCTGACTTAGATATTGTCGCTCTGTTTCCAGATGCCAACTTTTTCCTTTTGCTTGAAAAAAATCAAGACTGCAGGCATACACTATACCCAGATATATATTTTGGCATTTCATGCTCATTAATCTGAAACAATATAAATTCAAATGAATCTGATGAAAACTTTTCTTTGCCAAAGCAATTAAGGCATACTTTTCATTTGCCAGCAGTGTATGTACCTTTCTCTAGAGTTATGTTTGAACGGTCAGTCCTTTGTTCTTTAAATTTAGAACATAGCAATCTTTCCAAGGAAAAGTCATGGCTTGAACATGATTTGCACTCCAGTTTGCAAATAACCTTGAATGGTAAGAAATTAGCTCATGACCAGCTTCAGTTGCGTACTAGTAAACACCTAGCACCTGTTCTGGGGACAAACATGACTGCCCTGGTGAACCTGCAGCTCCATGGATATTCTCATAGCCGTTAATCCCTCATGACTCAAACTCAGGCCTCCAGCCCAGCAGCATTAGCATCACCCGGGAGCTGGTTTGAAATGCACAGTCTTGGGTGTAACCCAGACCCACTGAACCAGAATCCATTTTAACACAGTCCCTCAGCCCACCAAAGACTGAGAAGCACCATTTTCATCTGCACGTTCCCCTTCGAGGTTATTCATAGCAGCTGAAATGCTAAATAGGGGGTATTCACAGGAAGAACCAGGTGCCCCAGATTCTCCTGGAGAGTCCTCTTTAACACTGCATGTAACTTGGGCCCTATAAATGTGCATCTCAGTCACAATTTGGTCATATTAGAGCTGGGCATTGGTGCAGATAGTTCAGAAGCAGATGACACAAAAAGCACATTTTCCCTTTGCATCCAGACCTGTGTCCCATCCAGACTAATGTCAACTTCAGTTTGCATTCTCTGTGAAAGCTATACCCAGTGGGTGCTGCTGGAATGGTCAGAATTTGCTGAGAAGTAAAGTGAGTTCACCAGAAGGTCCCTGAGACACAACTGCATTTATGCCTCGGCCCTTCCAGGAGAATCTAAACTCTTCTCTTGTTCGACACTCTTCTCTCACTCGCATGCCCGTGAGATGAGTGGCTGTTGTGAAGAGCCCGGACTGACTCTGCCACTAACTAGCCCTGTGATTGCAGGGAAGATTACTTAACATTCTAGGGCTCAGTTTCCCCATCTGTCAGTGCTGTCTGAAATCCCTTTTGCATCTGCATTCTGTAACTGAAAAATAATCTTGTTGCCTTGCTGCTTCCAGAAAACTGGGCTTCCTTTTCATAGCTCTGCTCTTTTCATTTTTAAAATACAATTCTAGTGATCAGAATTGAACTGATAGAGGCACTAAATCATTTAAGAGCCTGGTCCCCTCTCCAGAAGTGAGTATCACAGTTCACTTAGCAGGGACTGAAATTCACAAGTAACAGCTGTCTGCAGCCTTCAACACCAGGACTGTCAGAGGTCATGTCTTCTGACACTTTAAAAATTGGAATTTGCCATGGCTTTGAGCTTTGAGGTTACTTCCCCAACCAACCAATGGCCTGCCGATCAAACAAATGCTGATACTGTTTTATTTTCTGGATACAGGGTCAGAAAACCTCCATGTTTCTCATATCTTGCAAAAAGCAAAAATTGAAGTCAGTGAAGATGGAACCAAAGCCTCAGCAGCAACAAGTAAGTACTGGGTCACGTGGCAGGCCTTCCTCTAGCAGGGGAGCAGACACACTCCTGTATACTCATTGGTCGAGCAAGTATGTAATAGACCCTCTTTCCAGCCAGGCACTGTGTGTGGGTTGACCCTCGGGAGACAGCAGTGAGTACAGACAGATTGAAGACCTGTAACCACAAAGCTCAGAATCTGTTTCATTAAAGAAAAGCATTTCAGTGAGAGAAATTCCTCTGGGACAGGAGTCAGCAAACTTCTATAAAGAGCCAGGAAGTATGTATTTCAGATTTGTGTGTCATACCGTCTCCATCACAGCTTCTTAGCTCTGCCATTGTAGCATGAAAACAGCCAACAACAATACAAGTAAACAGATGTGGCTGTGTTCCAATAAAACTTTATTTATAAAAACAGGATTTGGCCTGGTAGACTTGCCTTGAGGACAGTGGTTTGCTGACCCCTGCTCTCGGAGGATAAAACATGGTCTGGCTTCTTACTGGCAAAAAAAGACCAATCTTCAGATTTAAACATAAAATAAACAACAAATACTTAAAGGAAAATAGGCAATCAGGTCTATCCAGGATAAACTGAAGAATTCGCCACCATCTGTTGAATTGCGGCAGGATTGCTTTACAGCCTTCCTTGATAATTAGAACATCCACATCTGCTTCCTCCTCAGTGGTTTACATAATGAAGGAGAAAACAGAACAATCTTAAGTCAGTTTTTTCACCCCTCGTTATCTGTAGGAAATTAGATGAATAGATTTGGCCAACTCTGTGAGCCCATAAAGTGAAAATCTTAGTTATGCTTGCAGCTGGGTCAAAGATCTCTGGTTATTGAAACATACCAGTTATACTCAACAATGGATGTGTTATTACCTTTCTCGAATAAACATTTTAAAAATTCCTTTGAAGTAGCATTTAAAACAAAGACCCTGGAATAAGAGGGTTGGAAATTTTAAGATGCTTTTTGTCTTTTCTAGGTAATTTTAAGTAGTAACATCTAAAAGTCATTGACCAATTTTGCCGAGTGTAACTATCAGGACCAGCTACATAGTTTGTGGGGTGTCCTGTGCAAAATGAAAATATGGAGCCCCTTGTTCAAAATGTATTAAGAGTTTCAAGATAGCAACAGCAGAGTATTAAACCCAGTGCAAGGCCCCATGTAACTGCCCAGGTCCTCCTGTCTTAGTCTGCCTGGGCTGCCATGACAAAATACCATTGACTGGGTGGTTTAAACAACAGAACTCGCACTTCTGGAGACTGGGAGTTCAAGATCAAGGTGTTGGTGTTGGCAGGTTGGTTTCTCCTGAGATCTCTGGATCTCCAGAGGTTGCCCCCTCCCTGTGTCCTCACATGGTCTTTTCTCCATGTGACACATCCCTGGTGTCTCTCCCGCTTCAAATAAGGACAACAGTCCTATTAGAATAGAACCCTACTTAACCTTCATTGTCTCCTCAAAGGCATTATCTCCAAATACAAATACAGTCACATTAGGGGTTTGGGGCTTCAGCATATGAATTTGTAGGGAGACACAGTTCAGTCCATAACACCTGCTATTTAATACTTGTTTTTAATAACCCTAGGTAAAAGGCCTTGCTCCAGCATAACTGCAGGTGTTTCCTTTATAACTTCAAGCCCAAGTGTTCAACACTTTATGGGGTTTGAGCAAGAGGACTGGGCCATTGCAACAGGCATGTGGTAGTAATGCCACACGCCTACCCTTCCTTGAGGCCCTGGCTCAGGCTTATTAAGTGGAAGCAAGCCTGGCAGACAAGGAATGGCCAAGACCCATGAGCCTAAAGAAGTTTGCTTTCCTAGTCAGATGCCTATACCTAGGGAGTTGAATAGCAGAGGTAGTTGGTCCTGGATGAGTGGTCTACATTCCAGTGCAAAGGAAACCTAAATAGTGTGCCAAAGGAGAAGGCACAGACACAAAAGCTAAGAATTGGGCTGGGCCTTTATATACAGAAAAGATTTAGAGAAGCTAAACAGGACCAGGGGCCAGGCGCGGTGGCTCATGCCTGTAATCGCAGCACTTTGGGAGGCTGAGGCGGGTGGATTACTTGAGGTCAGGAGTTCGAAACCAGCGTAACCAACATAGTGAAACCCCGTCTCTACTAAAAATACAAAAATTAGCCAGGCGTGGTGGCGCATGCCTGTAGTCCCAGCTACTCAGGAGGCTGAGGCAGGAGAATCGCTTGAACCCGGGAGGTGAAGGTTGCAGTGCGCCGAGATCGTACCACTGCACTCCAGCCTGGGTGACAGAGTGAGACTCCATCTCAAAAAAAAAAAAGGACCAGGGTCTTTATCAGCAAAGCAGATGGTGTGAATAAAAAAATAGCTAATAATAACAATGAATATGCATTAGGTGTGTTTAGTGGCAAACACTGTTCCAAGAGCTATAATATATCTTATGTCATTTAATTCTCATCAAAACTCTATGAGGAGTAAGTACGTTTATCAGAGATGGTGCTTATGTAGAAGAGATGAGACAGTAATGTAAAGGGCCTGGCCCAAGGTAGGCTTAGTAAATGGTGACCATTGAGCCTGTTGTAACATGGTCAGCCTATGGGACAAACATTAAGTGTGTCTTCAGACACCAGCCTCTGAGGGTCCTTGAAGCTAGCTAACTTGCTGGCCTTATGCTTACATGGCCTCATGTAATGTGCACAACATATTTTCCTTTTCTTCCCATAGCTGCAATTCTAATTGCAAGATCATCGCCTCCCTGGTTTATAGTAGACAGACCTTTTCTGTTTTTCATCCGACATAATCCTACAGGTAAGTGACTCTCCTCTTCCATCATTCCCTCTTTGTTAGAATTTCAAAAGGTATCTTGCACTCTTCATTATATCCAACAGTGGTGCCCATAATCCATTTCCCTAATGTCAGTAGTTGCAAACACTTTGAATATAACCACCCATGTTAAAGAGATAGGAAAACAAAGGCTGTGTTTACAGGTGTGATGGAATCTTTTACACACTGACAAGATTCTAGGTTTTGCAGATTGTTGTTTTTAACAGAGAGGCTTAGCATCCCTTAGGAACACTTTTGACATCTATTGACTTTTCCATATTTATATAAATGTGGTCGTTCAATTTTGCTAGAAGCTGTGTAACTTCAGCTTTTGTGTATTAGCCTGTTCTCACGCTGTTATGAAGAAATACCCCAGAGTGGGTAATTTATAAGGAAAAGAGGTTTAATTGACTCACAGTTCCACATGGCTAGGGAAGCCTCAGGAAACTTACAATTATGGTGAAAGGCACCGCTTCACAGGGCGGCAGGAGAGAAAATGAGAGCCGAGCAAAGTGGGAAACCCCTTATGAAACCATCAGATCTCATGAGAACTCACTCACTATCACGAGAACAGTATGGGGGAAACCGCTCCTATGATTCAGTTATCTCCACCTGGTCCTGCCCCTGATAAATGGGGATTATTACAATTCAAGGCAAGATTTGGGTGGGGACACATAGCCAAACCATATCACTTTGTAAGCCCACTCTATTGAAATACCTTGGGACCTGTTAATACAGTTGATTTTTGCTCTGGGAGTCATGCATGGTTCAAACTAGGCTCTGGCCTTAAGCCTGATTTTTAAAATGAAGACAACAGTAGTGCTGACTGCTTATTACAATTATGAAGTATAAGTTTATCTTTGTAGAGAGGTTGGCTTCTTGTTGGTACGAGAGTAGGCACTAATATATATATTTTAGCTTTTACTATTTCATGTAATCAGTAATACAAGATAGTTCCTTATCTTCTTATCTCACTGCATCTGTGATGTTCTAATTGGCATGCTCCAGAACTGAGCCAGCCAATGAGTGAGCTTCTGGCCGCATGTGGCTACTTAACATTAACTTTAAAAATTCAATTTCTGGCCAGGTGCGGTGGCTCATGCCTGTAATCCCAGCACTTTGGGAGGCCAAGGCGGGTAGATCACCTGAGGTCAGGAGTTCGAGACCAGCCTGGCCAACATGGCAAAACCCCATCTCTGTTAAAAATACAAAATATTGGCTGGCCATGGTGGTGGGTGCCTGTAATCCCAGCTTGTTGGGAGGCTGAGGCAGGAGAATTGTTTGAACCTGGGAGGCGGAAATTGCAGTGAGCCAAGATTGCGCTATTGCACTCCAGCCTGGGTGAGAGAGCAAGACTCTGTCTCAGGAAATAAAAAATAAAATTAAAATTAAATTTCTTAGTCACACTAGCCACATTTTAAGCACTCTCTGGCCACATGTGACTAGTGGCTACCATGCTGGACAACAAAGATATAGACCATCTCTACCACTGCAGAAAGTTCTGCTGGGCAACACTATTGAGCAAGAGGTCAAACATGATTGTTTCCCTTCCCTTGTTTCTTATTTTAAGGATTATTAATTTACAGAGTCATGGATTGTTTTCTTTTAATTCTGTAGGTGCTGTGTTATTCATGGGGCAGATAAACAAACCCTGAAGAGTACACAAAAGAAACCATGCAAAGCAACGACTACTTTGCTACAAAGAAAGACTCCTTTCCTGCATCTTTCATAGTTCTGTTAAATATTTTTGTACATCGCTTCTTTTTCAAAACTAGTTCTTAGGAACAGACTCAATGATGCAAGCGTTTCTGTTCTGGGAGGTATTAGAGGGAAAAAAACAAGCAGGATGGCTGGAACACTGTACTGAGGAATGACTAGAAAGGCTTCGAAATGTCTAAAAGATTCTTTAAACTACTGAACTGTTACCTAGGTTAACAACCCTCTTGAGTATTTGCTGTTTGTCCAGTTCAGGAATTTTTGTTTTGTTTTGTCTATATGTGCAGCTTTTCAGAAGAAATTTAATCAGTGTGACAGAAAAAAAAAATGTTTTATGGTAGCTTTTACTTTTTATGAAAAAAATATTATTTGCCTTTTAAATTCTTTTCCCCCATCCCCCCCAAAGTCTTGATAGCAAGCATTATTTTGGGGGTAGAAACGGTGAAATCTCTAGCCTCTTTGTGTTTTTGTTGTTGTTGTTGTTGTTGTTTTATATAATGCATGTATTCACTAAAATAAAGTTTAAAAAACTCATGTCTTGCTAGACAAGGTTGCTGTTGTGCAGTGTGCCTGTCACTACTGGTCTGTACTCCTTGGATTTGCATTTTTGTATTTTGTACAAAGTAAAAATAAACTGTTATGAGTAGTAAAAATAAAGCTATTTCTCTGCTATTTGAAAATACAATAGAAGAAACTGAGCCTTTTAAACATACGTCAGCGTCTTCTAATAAACCTTTGTACTTATGTAAACATCAGGAAGTTCAAAGCCCGGAAACTTTTCCTATCCTTTTCCTCTAGACCTGACAATCAAACATTTTTACCTGCTTCAACACGCCTCATTTTATAGATCACTGCAACAGAGTAACTACTACAGTAATCCTAGTTCTAATCTTAGCTACATTCACTCCAGCAATGGCTAAGAATTCTCAGCAAAGAAACGGATTTTGTAGCAAGTGCAGAATGAAGTTGCTGGGTACCATGTATTTTGGAAATCTCGGGGAACAGGGACTGTTTCGTTTTTGGTGATTGGTGATAGGCAGGAGTTTTTTGAAATGACGGGTTTTTTGTTTGTTTGTTTGTTTGAGGTAACTTTCCAAGTTGAACTCAAACATCAAAATCTTTTTTTTCCTTTTCTTTTATAGAGATGTACCTTGCCGTCTTGCCCAGGCTAGTCTGAAACTCCTGACCCCAAGTGATCCACCTACCTCAGCCCCACAAAGTGCTGGGATTACAGGCATGAGCCACACTGCGTTCAACCTACAAACGTCATAATTCTGATGTTACCATTTGCCTGCTTTTTAAAAAACTAGTTTTTTACAGATGTATGCAGTCTAACCTAAATCAGAATTTAAGTTTAAAATATTTATCAAAACTTAAAAACATCTTTTCTTTGTAGCCCTTGTGTCCTACTTGCCTTTATACATGAACACCTCACGTTCGGCACTCCGTCAGTTTGCCATTTGGAATTATTTGTCAAGTGGGCTGAGCTTTGCTGTTCACAACTATGTATGTGTACTTTGTTTTTTTCTGTTTTTCTTTTTTGAGACGGAGTCTTGCTCTGTCACCCAGGCTAGAATGCAGTGGCGTGATTCTCGACTGGCTGCAACCTCCACTTCCCGGGTTCAAGCAGTTCTCCTGCCTCAGCCTCCCCAGTAGCTGGGAGTACAGGCATGCACCACTGCGCCTGGCTAATTTTGTATTTTTAGTAGAGACAGGGTTTCACCGTGTTGGCCAGAGTGGTCTCAAACTCCTGACCTCAGGTATCTGCCTGCCTCAGCCTCCCAAAGTGCTGGGATAACAGGCGTGAGCCACCGCGCCCGGCTTACATTTTGATATCTTTAAGTCAATGGTCTGTAGGCCTTGTCTTACTTCAAAATGATCAAATTTATGGAAACTCCTTTCCCTGAGGGAAACTGAAATAAATTTAGACTTGGAGACTGCCACAAAAGTACAGGCCTGTGATAGGTTATTTTGCTGTGTAGACGTGGTTTTTTTTTTTTCTTAAAACTTTTCTGGGCATTTTAAAATTCCATTTCCATGTTGCTATCTAATAATTGTTTTTGTTTAGAGATAGGGTCTCAGTATGTTGCTTATGTTACCCAGGCTGGTCTCAAACCCTTGGGCCTCCCAAAGTATTGGGATTACAGGAGTGAGTCACTGCACCAGGCCCCTAATAATGTTATCTGCAAACATTAACAGTGTACTTGGTGTGATGAAGAACAGTGATTTCTCATTTTGCAAAGTTCTCGTTTACACCATCACTCCAAGATTTCTTAGTTGCCCAGGCTGTAATGCTGTGGTGTGATCATGGCTCACTGCAGCCTTGAACTCCTGTGCTCAAGCAGCCCTTCTGCCTCAGCCTCCCGAAAAGCTAGGACTTACAGGCATGCATTGCCACACCTGGTAATTTTTTTAAAAAATTTTTTTGTAGAGATGGGGGTCTTTGCTGTGTTGCCCAGGCTGCTCTCAAATTTCCTGGCCTCAAGCAGTCCTCCAGCCTCAGTATGTAGACATGTTTGAGCAAATAATTTATCATATAGATTAGATGTCACACTGAGTTTGAACAAGAGACAGGCTAGAGTTTTCCTAAAGTAACAAAATGATAGACCTTTGTTAAAACTGAGACAAACCATCAGTGTAGTCATTCTTTTGACAGGTCATGAGATGGGTACTTCTGATTCTGCCTTGGACACCGTGGAGGAAGAGAGTAGGTACTGACACAAATACACTGAAAGCTCCGACTTTACTAGCCTTTGACGCTGTCCTAAAAAGGAGATATGACAGAAAATTTTGAAGCAAAAGAAAATCCCAATCATAACAGAAGTTTACAAAGAGGCCCAAGGGAATGGCCTTTGTACCGGGAGTGCTGTTTTCTGAAAATGAAAAACTGAATAATACATGAGCTTCACATGCAGAGGGAGTAAGAAAGAGCAGGAATGCAGGCGTTTCCCCTGGGCCAGCAGATGAGCAATTGCCCACTTCCTAAGAGTGATCAGTGGTGACAGCTGGGAGAGAGGTGAGAGCTGGGTAAGCTGGGAGGTGACTTCTATGTCCTCGACCTCCTGTGAACATTGAAAGACACTGTCATTTGCCTACTGAGAGTCTGCTTTGGGAGGCCAGAGTGGAAGACACTACTAGCTTTAGAGCCCCATTTCTCTGGGGATTCCCAAACTGTGCCTTTGACTATCTCTTAAATCTTGAAGAAAAAGAGACAGAGATGTGATTTAAATGAGAAATTTGCAAAATGAGAAACAGCTGTTCTTCATCACGCCAAATGCATCGTTAGTGTTTTCAGATAAAAGTATGGTTAGGTAGCAAAATGGAAGTGAGATTTTTAATTTCTTAGTGCCATACCTCCTTCACCTAAGTTTATGATCCCATCTTGACCCTCTCTTGAATCTTGAAGATAAAAATAGAGATGGTGTGATTTAAATGAGAAATCTGCAAAATCAGAAATCACCGTTCTTCATCACACCAAGTACATTGTTAATGTTTGCAGATAAAATTATTATTAGGGGCCTGGTGCAGTGGCTCACTCCTATAATCTCAATACTTTGGGAGGCCCAAGGGTTTGAGACCAGCCTGGGCAACCTACTGAGACCCCATCTCTAAAACAAACAAAAAAAAATTACTACGTGGCAAAATGAAAATGAAATTTTAAATTTCTTAGTGCTATACCCCCTTCATCTGAAGTTTATAATCTCTTGCCAAAGGTCAAGAGAAGCGTGGCAGGCCTCCATGGGTATCCTTCCTAGACCAAAAAAAGTAAAAAATCCCAGGACCAAGAACGGAGTCCTGGTGGTGGACGGCCAGGAACCCCACGAACATCACTGTCAAGTCAGTTCATCTGAAGATGGTCAGCTGATGTTTTAAAATTAGATTTGTCTTATTAACTGTGTAAGTCTATTGCTAAATGTCTCCTGGCCCTTACTGATATGTCTTCGTGTGAAAATGCTGACATCAATAGTTGATGCACAGGAAGCATCGTCAGAAAGTCAAACTCTTCCCCTCTCGGAAATATTCTTCCAATGACCTCTTGACTCACGTCTTCTGCAAAAAAGAGGATCAGAATAGAGCAAACTGAGTTCATTTGAAATTTTAAAATTTTAAAAATAAAATAAGGACAGGGTCTTGCTATGCTGCACAGCTGGTCTCACTCCTGAGCTCAAGCAATCCTCTTACCTTGGCCTCCCAAAGTGCTGAGGTTACCTGCAAATGAGCCTCTGTGCCAGGCCTTCGTTTGCGATTTTAATATGCAACAGCTCAGATGAAAAGATACTCTGAATAATCAAATAATGTAGTTAGTTCTTCCTCAATTGAAGAAGGAATAAGTTAATGTTTTTAATTTTCCCAATTGTTTTTGTCCCAGAAAGTTTTCTTAAACCATTAGTCTTCTGTAGTTAGCAAACACTCATAGGCAGGCAGATAAATGAACAAGTAAGTATTCATGGAAAGCACAAACACCACCAACGCCAAAACATCTTTCTTTTTTCAGGAGCATGTGTGATTTGTGATTTTTGACTGCATAAGTTCCAGGAAAAATTGTGATTAGTGTGCATGATGGGATTAGATCTAGCAATCATTCTTGGTATTATACAGAGAGAAACATGGCTTTCAAGTAAGTGCTCTGATACCCAACCAAAGTTAAGAGCCTCTAGGTCCCAGAGGAAATGATTGAGGAACTTTGCAAACTAAGGCTGGGGGAGATGGAACAGGGATGAACTGAAGGGAAAGAAAACAAAGTGGGCTTAGGATGGAGAACTTGGGCAGCATGCCAGCAGCTGAGCATCCTCAGTGCATACCCCTCTGCTGAGGGATGCTGTGAGCTGGCCGCCCTGATGGGAAGACTGTCTATGTCTGGCTTCAGGAACTGTCCCGATGGACGCAGGATTCCCTTGCCTCCGCAGTGCATCTTCTCCTATCAACAAAAGGAAGTAGGAAGAAAGAAACAGCAGGAAGAGACCTGCAAAAAAGTCTTTTAAAAGTTTTCTTTACAAATCAAAGAAAAAAATAAAATAAAATGAAAGTTTTATGTATGGCAGCCCTGCAGTCTTCCTTCTTTTCAGTGAATAGAAAAGAGCTCAAAAATCCATACCTTCACATCAGAGGTGCATTGTTCATACATCAAATTCTTGTAACATCCAAAGGCGAGAGAAGAACAAGGTGAGCTGGCTCCTGAAGAAGTATTCATGGAACATTAGAGCCGAAAGGGGCGTTGAAAAGTCATATTTCATGGTAATCCCGTGCCATATAGACATAATCTTTCCTGTATCGGTAGAAAATAGATTCTCCATAATGGCCCAAGTCACATACTGAATTGTGCAATAGGATTACAGCACCATCTTGTGGCCAAAATCAGTACAGCGCTGAACACAAAAAGCTCCCATTTGTTCCATTCTTTCTTGGAGTTTAGTATTAGTTTCTAGTTTCCTGTGACCACATACAACATTTTGAGAAAAATATTCCTCATTATACATATGCATACAATAAAGAGTATGAATTTAAAAGAATAGGGGTTATGTAATTAAGTTTGTAGACATTAATGTTGCATTTTTGGCTAGGGGATTTTTTTGGTACAATTATACTTTGGGCACAGGGAACTAGAGAGTGGGAAAAGGTGGAAAAAGTCAGAATTTCAAAGTAAATGACTAATGTCTTTCTCTGGTGTGAACCTAAATTCAAATGTCAGTGCTTCCTTCCAGTCTTATGACTGTCTTCTCAACATGGACGAGGCATTAGTCAAAAAGCTAGTCCTTCACATGGTCACTGAATGCTCTTGGTCACATGCACCATTTGATGACACCCTTGTACTCATATGTTCCTTCTGCCCACATATCATATTTATGCAGTTAGGCTCATAGGACAAATAGCTACTCAGAGACTGGTTCCAAATTTCAAGCTATATTTGATACACAATTGAAAATGTATGTCAATTTTTCTAAATTTCCTACATTTCTACCCTATTTTAGTGGGTGCTTTTAAAAAGTACAACTTAAGTTCAAAGAAGCCTTTACTTAGAAATATGTTGAAATTACATTCTACATGAGGCATATGGATCTCTACTTGCAAAGTAGTTTTATCAACTAGAGCTAGACTTGTCTCACGTGTAAATTTGGAAGCATTCAAGGTTTAAAAGCTTGAAAACCTAAAAGGATAGTTCCCCTCCAAGAGTGTAGGTTAAGGTCCTGCAAACTCCCCTGAGCAGGCGAAATTTGGGAATGCACAATCAGCACTATTTAGCTGGGGTGAAAAAGGATTACTGGGTTTGCAAATGAATTCTCTAGACTTTCTTAATGTTTACCGTAAAAAAAATTAGAATCATACTACAGCTAGATTCTGTCATCTCACAGACGCTGAATAAGTGGTCATAAGACGTCTTTTGCTTTCCAGAAAAGTTGGTCATATAATCTCCTTTCTCCTACAGTACCAATGAGATGCTTATCGAATCATGGTTACTTGTAACACACATAAATGGCATTTTACCACTGGTTTTGGCCCTCTATCCTTGTGTTTCATTACTAGGATTTGAAGTTAACTCTGAAAAAAGGGTAAAATATAGTTGACCCTTGAACAATGCAGGGATTAGGGATATTGACCCCTCATGTAGCAGTAAATCTGTATATAACTTTTGACTTCCCAAAAACTTAACTCCTAATAGCCTATGGCTAACTGAAAGCCTTACTGATGATATATTAATAAACAATCAACACATTTTGTTATACGTATTATAAACTTTATTCTTACAACAAAGTAAGCTAAAAAATATTAAGGAAATCAAAGGAAGAGAAAATATATTTACGACTCATTAAGTGGACATGGATGATCAAAAAGCTCTTCATCTTTGTCTTCACGTTGAGTAGGCTGAAGAGGAGGAGGAAAAGAGGATGGTCTTGCTGTCTCAGGGTGGCAAAAACAGAAGAAAATCCGCGTATACATAGTGATCTGCAATATTTAAACCCACGTTGTTCAAGGGTCAACTTTAACTTACTTTTAACCTACCAATTCAGTCAACTAGTTATTTTTCAAATGTTCCCCTCCAAAAACAGTCTCTGCTTTACCTTTGGGAGCTATAAACCCTGTAATATAACTCAAGTTCCACTTTCCTAGCCAGTCTCAGGAAAGGCGCTTCAAAGTTCCTTTATCTTTCTTTATTAAAAAATGTCAGGCCGGGCGCAGTGGCTCATGCCTGTAATCCCAGCACTTTGGGAGGCCGAGGTGGGCGGATCACGAGGTCAAGAGATTGAGACCATCCTGGCCAACATGGTGAAACCCCGTCTCTACTAAAACACAAAAAATTAGCTGGGCGTGGTAGCATGCACCTGTAGTCCCAGCTACTCGGGTGGCTGAGGCAGGGGAATCCCTTGAACTCAGGAGGCGGAGGTTGCAGTGAGCTAAGATCTCACCACTGCACTCCAGCTTGGGCAACAGAGCGAGACTCCGTCTAAAAAATAAATTAATTAATTCATGGTAAAATTGCTGTTGGTTTTAACATTTTACCTCTTTTCTATTTTCAACTCGTAGGTCCTGCTATTCTTGTTAACCCCTGGGAGTGACTACTGGAAGACTCAAACTAAAAATAACGGTTGCCGAAAAGTTTTTAAAAAATGATAAATCAAAAGGAATTTGCAGTTAGGGGATTACTGAACTGACCACAAAGGATTAGAATACCAAAACCTCTCTACTGAATTAAATGTGTTCCAATACTTAGAAGAGTGCTTGGTACATACTATTATTGTGACTAGAATACTAAATTGAACTGAAATATATGCTTTATTTTCCCTTCACCATTAACATTTTAAGCTGTTTTTGAGTTTCAACTTCTTAGAAAAGGCAATTTCTGAGAAACATAACATTTGCCTTTTCCTGCTATTTATAATAGAAACTGAATGAGAAACATACTAGAAGTATACAGAATTTTAAACTTAGAATTTAGGGATCATGTAAATAGCTGCCTACTTATAATCTATACTATGCATTTCCCAAAGAGTTTTAACATTACTATTTCAGTTAAAATTGTATTACAGAAGCAAAGTTCATCAACCTCCTGCCATTACTGGGTATATCAAATTAAAATGCAATGTAACGTGGAGAAAAAAGTTACTGGTATTACAGCAAAAAATTCATATAAGATACATAAATTATGATACCTCAAAGCTAGAGGCAAATAAAATACACCTAATTATACAAATTCTATACAATTAAATCAAGAACTTTAGGAAAATTTCTTGTAAAAATGTCAAGAAAAGATTTGATCTGGTTGGGCACAGTAGCTCATGCCTGTAATCCCAGCACTTTGGGAGGCCAAGGAGGCGGATCACCTGAGGTCAGGAGTTCAAGACCAGCCTAACCAACATGGAGAAACCCCATCTCTACCAAAAATACAAAAATTAGCCGGGTATGGTGGCATATGCCTGTAATCCCAGCTACTAGGGAGGCTGAGGCACAAGAATCGCTTAAACCTGTGAGGTGGAGGTTGCAGTGAGCCAAGATCGCACCACTACAGTCCAGCCTGGGTGACAGAGTAAGGATCTCAAGGAAAAAAAAAAAAAAAGATTTGATCAAACCAAGATTTTAGAAAACAAAATCAAAACACTGTGACTTGATTAACATTTATTTAATTTTGGAAACACAGTAGAAAAGAAAAACAAACCAAAAAAAACCACCTATTTCTTCACAATTTTGAAAATATCTGGCTTGAAACACCTTTGACATTTATCTCACTTTCAGTCTCAAGTTTCAGGCTGCCACATTCATGGCTGGCTAGCTGGCAGTGATGCTCTTTTCTGCTCTCAAGGTTTCTTTGGGCTTGGAATAGTTCCAAGGCCGTCTATTCTCTGTGAATCCATAAAGTTTTCTAAGTGCCACTCGAGCAGCCTCTTCTTCTGCAACCAATACTGTTTCCCCAGGTCCTTCTGCAATCAATTTTTTATCACTAGAAAAAGAACAAATAGTAGTCTTAAATTACATGGAATATTATAAGACAGTACACAAAGTAGTTATAAAGCAATTATGCCTTCTACATGTTATTTCAATAACACACATTAGAAGTAACACAATAGCTTTGATAGATCATCTTTTGGATTTTAACTAGATTTGTTGCAAGTTCATTACATATGGTAATTAGACAAAGATACACTCATGTTTCATTAGAAATATATACAACTCTATCAAGTCAAAAAAGCAAGTAGTATCTATGTTTTCAATTGTTGATGACAGAATTGGAAGAATATGTAAATAAATATCTCCTTACAAAACCCTGAAACTAGTAAAACTATTATCAGGAATTATGACTATTTTATTTTAATATGTGATATAACTTGGGAAAAGATTCTGTTGAAAAAATTATGCCTTTTGAGTTTGTTATCTAAACTTTAACACAAATGAGAAACCAGTTCTATATTTCAAATTAAGAACTTTAGGCTGGGCGTGATGGCTCACACTTTTTTTTTTTTTTTTTGAGAAAGAGTCTTGCTCTGTTGCCCAGGCTGGAGTGCAGTGGTGCGATCTCAGCTCATTGCAAGCTCTGCCTCCCAGGTTCATGCCATTCTTCCACCTTAGCCTCCCAAGTAGCTGGGACTACAGGTGCCCGCCACCACACCAGGCTAGCTTTTTGTATTTTTAGTAGAGACGGGCGTTTCACTGCGTTAGCCAGGATGGTCTCCATCTCCTGACTTTGTGATCCGCCCGCCTTGGCCACCCCATGGCTCACACCTTTAACACCAACACTTTGGGAGACCAAAGCAGGTGGATTGCTTGAGCCCAGGAGTTCGAGATCAGACTGCACAAGATAGTGAGACCTCCAAAAAAAAAAAAATAGTAAATGAAAAAAAAAAAGTTAGAGCTTCAAAACAGGCTCCGATTTTAAAATTATTTCATATATGTCTAATCCACTCTAATTTATTTCCAAGTGAGGTAACACTCAATGTTGGCTATGAGTATTCTATTGATAAATCTAAGGTAGGTATTCCTTTGCTTTTATTGGTATTTCTGTATCATAACGATTTATCTTCTTAAAAAATGTGAAATGTTCCTTCAAGGGAGCAAAGAATAGAGAATGTGCACATCAAATAACTATAATCTTTTTTGTTTTGCTACTTCTGAAATATATTTAACTACTTCCTGGAAATTTTCTGACCTAAAATTTCATCTGTGCAATTAAAAGAAGCATCTCCAGAAAGTTTCATGCACAGCAACTGCATTTACTAAATCAGATTCAATATAAGCTGATTTGAAAGTGAAGACTGAAGCCAAATTAAAGAAAAACTAGTGAAGCTACACAAATAAAAGAACAACAATATGGAATAAATTTGCTAAAAACATCTGTTATGACAATAATTGGAAATGAAACAAAGGTTATATAAGTTAAACTTTATAATAATAAACACAAATGTGCACAAATCTTGAGAAACAGAAAAAGTCATCTTAAAGTGAGTAACAAGCATAGAATTTTGTTTTAGTCTAATGTTGCTGGTTTTATCATTGATCATGTTTTAAAAACTCAATATGTAAAATCTACAAAAACACTACTACCCAACAGTAATCACTGTGGTGATACGGCAAATGACTTCTTACGTTTTTTTTTAGATAAAAGATCATTCTCTAAAATGTCCCAATCTCATTAAAAATTCTTTTAAAATGTTGCCTGTAATAGCTGTACTACATATTACATCATGTACATGTATCATTTCCCTCTTGTGGAATATCAAATTTATTTCTAATTGCTTTTCAGTTCAACAACTATTTACTGACCACCACATCCCAGCAACTGTTCAATGTATGGAGCATAAAGAGGTAAACAACAAATGTCTTTGTTCACAAAATTTGTCTGCAAATTTAAGGCAAACAACCAAAAGTTGAAATACCAAAATCAAAAAACACAAAAAATTTTAAGATGCTTGGCATTTCGTCAAAATTATTCACAGAAATATGGTACATTTTTTTCCTATCAGCAGTGTATAAACTGATAAAAGATATGTTTGAAAGGTTTGCCAATCAGATAAGTAACAAAGAGTAGCTCACTGTTTTGCATTTCAATAAATAAAACTTTTACAACACTATCCATTTTCCCCATATGGTAACTTCTATTTCTTTTATACTTATAAAATCTTTCGTGATACAAGGATTAGAAAAATATTTACCCAAATCTTAATCTAGCTAGTTTAAATATTCAGTATTTACATTTAACACTTTAATCTTAACATCTGAGATTAATTTGGGGCAGGTCAACTTTTTACTACCAAAACTAAAAAGCTCTCAACATGGGTTGATTTATACATTTTGATGGACAACTAAGGCCCTTCCTTTTCCAGATCTAGGCTCAGTTGAAGCTACTCACAAGAATGGATTAAGGTTCAATCTGTAACATGAACAAGTCAACATTTGTACTTTTACACAGAAAAATGTAAGATAACATACTGAAAGTCTATAGCAAATATTGTTGGCTGACAAAAGCCACCATTAGCAAAATTCAGATTCTTCCCCTAAGCATAACTAGCGGGAAGGGAAGTAGTAAATAATAACACGGGGAAGAGATTTTTTTAAAAATCTTTTAATGCAATTAGAAGTTACGTTAAGGAATTTGAAGAGGTTATGTTAACATTCCTCATGGAATGTGAAGAGTCTGTTTTATTTATTTTTTTTTTTGAGACGGAGTCTCGCTCTGTCACCCAGGCTGGAGTGCAGTGGCCGGATCTCAGCTCACTGCAAGCTCCGCCTCCCGGGTTTACGCCATTCTCCTGCCTCAGCCTCCCGAGTACCTGGGACTACAGGTGCCCGCCACCTCACCCGGCTAGTTTTGGTATTTTTTAGTAGAGACGGGGTTTCACCGTGTTAGCCAGGATGGTCTCGATCTCCTGACCTCGTGATCCACCCGTCTCGGCCTCCCAAAGTGCTGGGATTACAGGCTTGAGCCACCGCGCCCGACCAAGAGTCTGTTTTTAAGGCTTTGTGAGGAGTCTGTTTTCAGGATTTCCTCAAAGTTATAAAGTTATGATTAAAATTTCACTAACCAGTATAAGCCAACAAAATACAAAGGCAAAGCTGTGGTGCCACCAGACTGCCTTGTAAGTCTTGATTCAGGGGCTGAAATATTCCTTTTCTTCAGTTCTTCTACCAATAGCCCCATGGGATCTATTATCTTCCACATCTCAAAGAGCTCTTTTCCAGTCATTTGAGTAATTAAGAAGTCCTACATATAAAAATACAATTTACACATTTTAATTAGTAGAAAGAATATTAGGACCACAATTCAAAATATATTCTTTACACTTTTAAATTAGAGAAGCCACAGAGTACATTTTAACAGAAATTTAAAACTTAATGGGAAACGAAAACAAAATGTACTATTCTTTTCATTCCCCAGTTTTACACATATTTTATTACAAAAATCATAGTTGGATTAAAAAAACTTGAAAGCCCAAGAAACCTATTTCAAGCACTACGATCTACCAAAGTTCCACAGAAGGTAGAATCCTGTAATTTTTCTTTTCTTTTTTGAGACAGGGCTTCACTCTGTTGCCTAGGCTAGAGTGCAGAGGTGTGATCACAAGTACACTGAAACCTCGGCCTCCTGGGCTCAAGCAATCCTCCCAGCTCGGCCTCTGCAGCAGCTGAGACTACAGGTGCACACCACCATACCCGGCTAGTTTTTAAATTTTTTGTAGAGACGAGGTCTCCATAAGTTGCCCAGGCTGGTCTCAACTCCTGGGCTGAAAGGATCCTCCTGCCTTGGCTTCTCAAAGTACTGGAATTACAGGCATTAGTCACCACACCCTGCCCTATCTTATAATTCAGAATTATATTCCTACCAGTAAGAAAAAAATATTTAAAGAATTGAGTTAACAAAAAGTAGTAACTTCTCATAGAAATTCATGTAAAATGGCACTCAGAGCCTCTAGATAACAATACTTCCTCCATTAATAATATTTTTAAAAACTTGGCCGGGCAAGATGGCTCACACCTGTAATCCCAGGACTTTGGGGGACCGAGGCAGGCGGATCATTGAGGCCAGGAGCTTGAGACTAGCCTGGCCAACATGATGAAACCGTGTCACTACTAAAAATACAAAAATTAGCCAGGCGTGATGGTGCACGCCTGTAAACCCAGCTAGAAGGGAGACTGAGGTGCAAGAATCACTTGAACCTGGGAGGTGGAGGTTGCAGTCAGCCAAGATCATGCTACCACGGCACTCCAGCCTGGGCAACATGGCAAGACTCTGTCTCAAAAATTAATAATAAATAATTTTTTTTAAATCGCTTAATAATTTCACATAAACTTTTAAAACTGTAACATACTAGTAATTATTTATATGACTAAGATAACTGAGAAATTATGAACATTCAAAGCAGAATTGATTTTGCCAGTAAAAAGCATTATGCTGTATACAAACTATGGAAGCAAACATTAATTTACAGCAATTTACATATTTAAATTAACTTGTATTAACAAACATTAGTAATACGATAACAGGATGGATGGATGGAGGCAGGAGGGAAGAAATTTAAAAAGACCCCTTAGTTCATGAAATGAAGTCAATTCATTACACCACTCCTCCAAGCACCAGAACACTTTCAACTTCATTAATAAAAAATATTAGGCCGGGCATGGTGGCTGATACCTATAATCCCAGCACTTTGGGAGGCTGAAGTGGGAGGATCAATCACTTGAGATCAGGAGTTCAAGACCAGCCTGAACACCATAATGAGACTGCGTTTCTACAAAAAAAAAATTTAGCTGGACGTAGTGGCGCATGCCTATGGTTCCAGCTACTAGGCACGCTGACATAGGAGGATGGCTTGAGCCCAGGAAGTCGAGGCTGCAGTGCGCTGTGATTGTGCCACTACACTGCAGCCTGGACAACAGAGTGAGACGCTGTCTCAAAAAAAAAATTTATAAATCCATTCTCAGTAGGGGATTTTGAAATGTTTTAATGTACAGAAGTAGATATGCCTTATGGGATATGTATGTATACGCACATACATAAAAATCACTGAACTGCTATCTATCATATAGAATAACCAAGTGTAAGGTAAGGAAACACAACTCTTTACCACCATCGAAGATATTAGTAGGAATACAGAAAGAAAGCTCAATTTTTCTTAAATGATTACCTTCTATTTTTTGCTATTTGCTCCTGGTCTTACTAATTTATTATTAGAACTTTCTAGTAGGGTGTGAGTTGAATACTCCAATTTCATCTCCCCAGAATAGGGAAGGGGTATGAAGAAATGATGTTTCTAAAATGCACATTTGATCATTAAAAACCTCCCACTTAGAACAACTCCAGCTGTCACTATACAAGATCATCAAAATACATACTCTGTAGCATGGCTAAGAGTGCTGTTCTAATTTCCAGATGCAGAGATATCACCTGGAGAGCTACTTAAAATACAGATTCCGGTTGGGCGCGGTGGCTCACGCCTGTAATCCCAGGACTTTGGGAGGCCGAGGCAGGTGGATCACGAGGTCAGGAGATCAAGACCATCCTGGCAAACACAGTGAAACCCCATCTCTACTAAAAATAGAAAAAATTAGCCAGGCGTGGTGGCGGGCGCCTGTAGTCCCAGCTATTCCGGAGGCTGAGGCAGGAGAATGGTGTGAACCCGGGAGGCGGAGCTTGCAGTGAGCTGAGATCGCACCACTGCACCACTTGCAGTGAGCTGAGATTGCACCACCACTGTTGCCTGTGCAACAGAGCAGACTCTGTCTCAAAAAATAAAAAAATACAGATTCCTAAGTCCTACTCCCAGAGATTATGTACTCTGAGGGGGTGCCTGAGAATCTGCATTTCTATCAAGTTCTCCAGTGATGCTGATACTGATGCCCAAACCACTTTCTGAGTAACACTGTTGGCTCTTCTGTACACTGGCTCTCAAAGGTCCAGACTCAGCTCTGATCACTTCTCCAAATGCAATATGATCCAGTCACAAAAAATTAACTGTTGTTCCCAAGCACAAGCTCATCCTTGACATTGTCTTCCGAAAACATCTTTTTTAGGGGCACAAATCGCTTCTATAAAACCTTTCCTAGCCTTACTAAAGTTGGTTGTTGCCTCCTCTGAATTCACTCTGCGTCTTAACACCTCTAGGAAAGCACTTCCACATTGCATTCCATCTAACTAATGAGCTGTGAGTAGGATCAAATCCTATTTAGATTGTGGCTCCAGAGCTCAGCAGAGTGCCTGGCCCATAGTAAGGCACTCAACATTAAGTGGATGAACAAATGAAACAGGACAATCCAAACCTGTCAATTCTACTATGAGAGACATCAAAGCTCAACTTATAAATAGATATTTGAATTATCTATGTTTCGTAAGATCTTTACTTGGAACTGCTAAGAGGCATTAAAATATGGTAAATATTTCCAACATAGTTTTATGACTACCTTGTATACTTTCAAAATGGTGACCAAAAATTATTTAAACTCCAGAGGTTATAGTGAAGAGAATGGAAATCAAAGAGGACTTTGTCAGAATTTCTATAGAAAAAAACTAATTGGGGGAAGAAAGATAGGTCTTACCTATGAACAAAGTCTGAAGTGTCAGTAAATAAAGATATTCTCTAACAAAATTATCAAACTTGGCATCAAAACTAAATGAACAGATTCCAATAGCATGTGATGCTGGTTTAAAGACTGAATGTCAGTCAGATAGATGCTTGAATCAAAACTGTCTTTATGACTTAAAGGTATTATGTGGACTCTCTATTATCAAAAAGTGAACAAAATCTCATGTTTTCATCCAATGGCAGAGGATAAAACTTCTCCCAGTTAATAAATTACAAAAGGATAGTGGGAGTCAAGTTGTACCAATTAAGAAACCGAATTAGCTAAGTCAGTAGCTAACAAAGAGTTAGGCATTAGAGGGACCTGAAATCCAAGATTTCATCACTTGGAAGAGCAGACAGCAGCTGGTACTGAAGCACAGGCCCCTGCATAGTGTCCTTTGACTTCATTCATTCACCAAACACCTACTGAGTATCTCTCATGCAGGCAGTATCCTTGGCCCTAAGGATGTATACTTAAAGATGACATGGCTTGTGGTCCTTCAGAAATCACAACCCACAATTTATTATTCACTTTTTATGATATCCACAGTAAGAGACAACTGGAATAGTGACAGCCCTTCCATAAAAAAGCTTGAGGTTTTCTCAGTTTTCTTGGGACAAAATTCACTTCCAAGGTGATGTATCAAAGAAGTGAATGACAGAAGAAAATCTTCCCTTCTGTCTTTCTCAAGCATGTCCAATTAATAATTACATACCCTGATAAAAAGTGCAGTCCTCTCGGGTCCACTGCTCTGTAACAGGGCTCCAATAACTGCAAAGAAAGTTTGCTGTAATACAGTCGGGGGCACTGGGAATTCCTCACTCAGTGTTAACTGCTCCACAGCCAAGTTTCTAGCCACGTGACACACGACTTCCTCACCAGTGAGAAAGTCAACAAGATTTCTGATGCCTTCAGTGGGCAAGTCTGGGAACTCGTCTTCAAGAAACTGTGTGAGGCAAGTCTGTGAAAAAGATGTCCCTTGTTCAGATAGTTCTTGATTACTTTTAAGATTCAGAAGCACAGCTTCTTTCTCTATCCCAAGTTGCTGGCGCTTGGCCTCCTCACTTTTAATATAGCAGCTATTAACAAATGCAGTTTTGAGAAGATCTAAGGAAAAGTTTTCCTGTAACCGATGTCCAAAAGCCTGTATTTCTGCATGGTAATCCCAGTTCGGCTTCTCGGAACTGAAAATGTAAAGACAGTAAGAGATGGTAAAGAGAACAACCTGTTACTGTGATATAAAAATTTTTCACTGTGTTGTAATGTTATTAATTATATAAAGGAAATGAAAGAAGGTTATACTTCTTTTTAATGCCAGGCTGATATTCTAAATGTTAAGACTGAAGTCAGATAAATATTGGAAGTCCTTTGCTATATTCTACATATATGATTGGATTAATTTTCCCTTTGATCCAATTGTCACATGAAATTGGTTCTTCAATATAAAAGACTAAGCCATTAGCCTAACTTTTAGGTTCCTTATTTCTGCTCTAACCATGAAACTATGTTTTACACCTAAGTATGAAACATAAATGATAATTTCACAGATTCAAGCCATAAACACTAGGTATGTTATATTTACGGTCATCCCTCAATATCTGTAGGGGATTGGTTCCAAGGACTCTCCTGAATACTGAAATTCATGGATGCTCAAGTCTCCTATATAAATGGTGTAGTACAGGCACACTTCATTTCATTGTACTTTGGTCTATTGTGCTTCACAGATTTATTGCATTTTATTTTTACAAATTGAAGGTTTGTAGCAATTCTGCATGTGCTCACTTTGTGTCTCTGTGTTAGCATTTTTTAGCAATAAAGTATTTTAAATTAAGGTACATACATTGCTTTTTAGACAATACTACTGCACACTTAATAAACTACAGAACAGTATAAACATAACTTAGGTATGCACTGGGAAATTTAAAAAGTCATGTGACTCGTTTTACTGCCATGGTCTAGAACCAACCCTACAATATGTATGAGGTATACCTGTATTTGCATATAACCTATGCACATCCTCCTGTATACTTTAAGTCGTCTCTGGATTACTTACACATAACACAATATAAAAGCCCTTTAAGAAACAAAGGGAAGCAAAGTATAAAAAGCTGGATTGAAAGTCATAAGATATACATATAATGTATACACCTATATAATCTATACAACCCATAAAGTTTCTTCCAACTTTGAGAGCCTAAAATACTTAACCTTATAATAAACAAGGGAATGGGAATTAAGAAGAGATTTTATTTTTTGCCATAATCTTATCTGTTAGAAGACCGTTCCTACGGGTAGGAGTACAAAGTGGATCAACATTTTTGGAGGGCAATGTTAAAGTACTAATAGCATTCAAAATTACATACTACATATGCATCCCCAAAGGCGAAATAAAGATACACGCTGTTACACAGGTTTCAATGGCAATAATATGGAGCTCATAGGTCCATAAACAGAGCCATAAAAAACAGTGAGGTACATCTCTTTGTAATGCCATGACAACATGTCAAAGACACATTATTAAAGAGAAAAAGGAAGATGAAGGAATTTAAATTATGTAAAGTATGATCTGATTTGAAGCCATAAAAACCTGTCTCTCTGCCAAACCTGTTACCAGAACAACATTAATTAGGGCAAAAATCTAAAGCTAACTTTTTTTCCTTTTTCTCTAGACAGCAGACTTCAGGTTGTAGATTAATTTTTTTTTCTCCTTAATTTACGATGCTGTGGACCGCTTTCTTCTCGCTTATTGGAATTCTCAGGTATTACAAATGGGGGCCACAACACCCAAGTTCACATAAGGAAGACCCTCCGGCCAGCCCCATTTCTCCCAATTTCCAGGAGACAAAATCCTAAATGGTAGTTTCAAAACGTCAGGAGCAGCCTGAAGCTCTACTACCCGCGGCACAAATCCATTTTCTTTGCCTCAGGCCACGCGCCCACAGCTCACGAGTGTCTCTATCGCAAACTTCCTAAAGCTTAATCCAGGGGCGCATCAGCCGCAGGCACAACGCCGCGGGAGGAAGACCCAGTGTCTGCGACCGCCACCCTGACACCCCTTCCCGAGGTGTCTCCTACCGGCGCACGGGCGGCGGCGGGCACCGCAGAAGGCGCAGCCGCTCTAACTCCTTCTGGAAGCGGAAGGCGGCGCGGAATCCCTTCTTCACTCCCCGAACCGGAGGGACCAGCTTGGGGACGACTGGAGCAAGGAGGCAGCGAGGCCCCTGCTGCAGCAATCTTACCAGCCCGGTAGCCATTGCACGGGAGAAAGCGATGGAGGACGGAACGAAAGTAGTCGGGCCAGTGTCCCCGTAACACACTTCCCCCGGAACCCGGGACGCGGAGAGAGGACAGGGACGGAGACAGCCCCCGGGGCGGGGCGACTGAGAGAGGGCGGGGACGGATACAGCCCCGGGGCGGGGTGACGGCAGCCGCCTCGGTGCTGCGCGTGCGCTGGTTCTCGCCTCCGTTGGAGTTACTTTCCAATGATCCCGGCTTGAGGGCGTTTGCGTCCAAAAGTTTCTGGGAGAGGTTGCTTCACCCAGTCAGTTAGTTACTCTCTTGTTCCTTCTTCTCTCATTACAGCAAAACAAACAAAAATCTGTTTCACTTTCAAGTTAAGGAAACATTTAAATCTTCAAAAAAGAAAACATTTTAAATTTATATTTAGTGTTCCACGCCATCAGTACAGCCACTATTGAGCAAGTATTTACCGAGCTTCTATTTTTGACCCAGCACGTCTCCAAAAGCCTTAGTTTTGGAAACCCTAGACTCAGAAATGTTGGCTTATCCAAAATTAAAATTTTTCTTTAAAAGCAATCTAATAGTACATATTTTTAAACATCCAGAAAATGACTGGAAAAAAGAATCATAAAACGGTAACAGTGGAATTAGTTTCTTCCTTCTTTAACACTCTGTAACAGTGTAAGTCTATTGCTTTCCTATCAAACTGTTAATACAGTACAATTTTTAAAAGAACATATTAAGTCACAAAGGGAGGCTTGTTTGAATTCCCCGTTTTGAGTTGCCTGCTGAACATCTAGACTCTCAAAGGGGCAATGCTTTCTGAGATCTAGTTTTCAAAGGCATCTGTGTCTCCAGCAGTCACCCAGATTGAACTCCTGTGTCTTTGTTCTTTCCACAAACCTCCTCTTCGGTCCAGTTACCACCAAGTGGTTTTTCAATTTATTTCCACTGCAGGTACCTGGTGGCTCTCCTCGCCTCTTTCCGTGGTTACTGTAATTGGCCTGGTACCAGCTCCCTTCCCCAGATACAGCTCACCTACATTCATCTCTCTGAAACACAGACCACAAAGCATGTTATGACTTAGCTGGAGAATCTTCAGTGCCAGGATCATACAACTCAGTTTGGGTTTCTCAGCTTGACCATTTCCAAAGGGAGAATCTAAATGGTTCATCTCAGCTTATAAAAGGGTTCCCTTTGGGAAGAGAGAGAGCAAAAGAGGGACTGAGCACACACGGTTGAAGGAAATTCTCCAAGAAGGGGTGAAAGGAGGTTACAGTTGACCTTGTTATAATGTATGAAAAGTATTGAAAATTCATGGAACATCAATCCAATAAATGGATTAGGAGAAAAGGCAGGGAACTGTCATTTCTGTAGAATTTCATTTATTAGGAAAAATAATCTAAAGCCAGTTGTAGCACAATCATGTTAAGTTAAAATGAGGTGTCTCTGTGTTGAGAGTTTCTCAGTCAAACAACAATGAAAGCATCATTTGCAGATTAAAAAAATGTAGGTTCTCAAAAGGTTTCTCCTACCAATGCCCTTCATGGAGCTCAGGAATTAACCAGTTTTTAAAAATTTGCTCATACATTTGTTAATTTATTCAATAAACACATAATAGGAGGAGCACTTGGTTCCAGGACCCAGGCTCAGAAAACTTTAAGGAAGAAAAAGGCCAATGTGTTTTTTGGCCCTCAAAACCTGATTTTCCTTTAACCTGCTGGTAGCCCTAATTTGATCAAAGCTCACAGATGTCAACAACTTTCAGGTTTTCACTGGGTTAGGGTCAGGTGCAAGGGTGGGAAAAAGTCGCACTTAGGAAGAGGAGGTAAGGTGATTGAGGGTTCACTTTGACCCTTGGGGAACACTTCAACCTTTTGTGTTTTGATGCCAGGGATATTGCTTATCTATTCCTTCAGCGATGGTGAGGGCAGCTGGAATACAGGGCACAGAAAGATGGATAACAAAGTGAGTGAATTCTGCTATAGGACCTTCCTGGACGGTGAACCAATTCTGAACCCCTGAGATTACTTGCCACTACTTCATAGATTAGCTAAGGAATAACTACCAAATAGTGGCCTTTAATCCAACTCATAAGGAAAATTACAGACAGAAATAATTACCATAGGATGAAAATTACTATAGTTAAAACTGTTCAAAATACAAAATTGGAGTTACTGATAAATATCGATATAGAATCAGTCTTCACCAAAGTTACATCTGTTCAACCTACCTTTGGAAAATTTGACTTGATGGAAATTTTGACTTGATAGATCTAAAAGCCACAACAGAAAACTCACGATAGTAAAACTGATTAGCAAAAAAGCCCTAGTAAACCTGAGCAACGAATAACATCTTAGGAAACAAATGTGGAAAAAAATTCAAGAAAATACATTAAGTAAGCAATATAAATATGAAAATACAATTAGAAATAGGATACTTGAGCTGTATAGAAAATTGATCAAGACATTTAATTGGTTTCATGGAACTTATTCCAGAAAACATTTTCTCAAAAAAAATGCATCAATGTTAATATAACTCTGTTAATTCAGAATTATGGAAGCAAAAACTTTTTTGGTGTGTTAGCAGCCAGCAAGATGGCTCTCAACAAGCCCCACCTCCTGGTACTTACACCCTTGTATATTCCCCTCTCACACTGTGCTGGGATTCGTCTGTGTAACCAATAGACCATGGATGTTTTTATCAGTTTTAGGGTTAGGTAATAAAATACATCATGGCTTCCGTTTTGGTCAGATACCTTGTATTTCTTGGATTAGTCTCCTATCGGGAAGTCAGCTGCTATGTTATGATGTTGCCTAAGAAACTATGTGGAAAAGCTTATGTGATGAGTAGCTGAGGCCTCTCACTAACAGCCATGTGAATGAATGAGCCGTCTTAGAAATGGATCCTCCACTCCCAGTCACACTTTCAGATGACTGCCTACTGGCCAATGTCTTGACTGCATCCTCATGAGAGACCCTCTGCCAGAATCACCCAGTTAAGCTGCTCCCAAACTCCTGGCCCTCAGGAAATAAATAAACATTTGTTGCTTTATGCCACTAAGTTCTGAAGTAATTTGTTACATAGCAACAGATAATTAACACACTTAGGGTCAAATCAACTGGATGAAAATGGCAAAATAAAAAATACTGTATATTCATGAGACTTAGGGGATGGCCTCAGAGTGCTGGGTCTAGATGGAAGTGTGGATTTTGCTGGATGCAGAAGAGATGGAAAGGAGGAACGACATTCCATAACATGCACAAAGTCATCAGGAATGATGATGACTTAGTAAATTCCCCTCCAAAAAGTGAAAGCTGCCTGACCCTTTAACCCCTGTAGGTACAGATCCTCTTTCCTGTCATTAGGGATAATTTTGAGAAACAAGTTCAGGAAATACCAGGGAAGATGTCACAGTGTTTCCACTTTACCCATGTTCCTTAATGTTTCTGCTAAACTGAGCAATGTTTGGATCTGAGAGAGGGATGCCTATTACAGGAAAAAGGAATATTTTAAAGGGTTATAAAATAAGTAAAACTGGTAATGAGGGGAAAGTAGAGATATTAGACCACTATGACTATAATATTGAAACTTTACACTTTTGTTTCGCTTTTTAAATAAAACATTGTAAAAGTGGTTTGAGATTTTTGCAATGTGATCATTATGCTGGTCTGCAGTGTAAACCTTGGGTAAAATCCAGAGGATGGGTTAAAAGAACTCCTGGCAAAACGACTGAACAGAATTATCAAGTCTTTTTTCCTCTCTGGGGTGAAATTGTGTCTCCAAATCTTTTGTCAAGGCCCAAGGAGACGAAGCATGTCCAAAAGCAATAAATCACTGTAGACTTCATTTTCAGTCTATTCCACAGATTTAACATGTATTGAATAGATAAACATTGATTAAGTATACGTTATAACAACTGTTGAAAGGCACTGATAAGTTTTTGAAGAATTTCCTCCTGATTGGAGTTAACCAAATTATAGCCATTACAAGTTATAAATTTAAGAATCTGGGCCGGGCGCGGTGGCTCATGCCTGTAATCCTAGCACTTTGGGAGGCCGAGACAGGTGGATCATGAGGTCAGGAGTTCAAGACCAGCCTGGCCAACATGGTTAAACTCTGTCTCTACTAAAAATACAAAAATGATCTGGACATGGTGTCTTGTGCCTGTAGTCCCAGCTATTCAAGAGGCTGAGACAGGAGAACTGCTTGAATCTGGGAGGCGGAGGTTGCAGTGAGCGGAGATAGCAGCACTGCACTCCAGCCTGGGTGACAGAGCAAGACGCTGTCTTGGGAAAAAAAAAGAATCTGGATAATCTGGATACTGCATACGAATAAGTTATTATTTATGAGACTATCATATCATTACATGGTTTATATCTTTTTTGAAAATACTCAATTAGTGAAATATTGCCTTATAATTTACATATGTAATGTCATATTCTCAGTGAGTTATGTCCTACAATCCTCATGATGGCGTTAAAAGAAAAACTTTAGACCAATTAAATTTAAGAGTTTAATTGAACAAGGAACGATGAATCAGGTAGCCCCCAGAACCAGAACACATTCAGAAAGACTCCAGGACTGTCACATGGTCAGATAACATTTATGGACAGTAAAAGGAAAAAGTATGTACAGAAAATGCAAATGAGGTATGGAAACAGCTGGTGTCTGCTTTATTTGAATAGGGCTGCCTGTGGTTGGGTGAGACTCAGCTACTTTTACAAGAGCAAGTGACAGTCTTTTACACATCAAGTTAGGTTACAGTTCACTGTGTACTGAGAAACCTTTAGGCCAAAATTAAAATATGTACAGTGGAAGCTTTAGTCCAAACTTAATTTAACAGTACTATAAGTTAAGTAACAGTATCACCATAATTGTATCAGTCAGGGTCTTAACAAGAGAACAAAGGCACACCAGATGGTTCCAGGAAGGAAATTTAATACAAGGAACTAGTTACAAAGGTGTTAGAAGAACTGAAAGGCTTAAGAGATTAGGGACAGCAAGACTGGAGAGACAAAGGGAACAGATGGTACCAGAGCACAGGAGTTAGGTGAGCCCAATGGGACCAAGAACCCCAGCAGAGACTGCCTGTTGAGGGCTGGGACAAAAGAGGGAAGCTATAGCCAGTGGGGACTGGAGCCACAGAGAAGGCACACTCCCTAAGCAGGAACAGTGGAGGAGAAATACCCTCGTTTCTTCTTTCCTCCTACCTTCCAATGTTCCACCACTGCCTCCATCATACAAACGTATCAGGAAGCAAGTCTGGGATATGTCGTTTGCAGAAGTCAACCCCCTGCAATATAGACCAAGCGAGGCACACATAGAGTGGATCTGATAGCAACAGGCAAATGGCTAGCCTGTGATTACACTCAAAGTATCTGAAATGTAAAGAGTAGAAAGTCCAGGCCACATTAGAGTGCTGACCCATGAAGTTAACATACCTTAGTTCATCCAAATGTTGAAGGTAGGAACTTTTTTTTTTTTTTTTTTTTTGCATAAAGGAATATAAAACTAGTAACCACTGTTCACCAGTATCTACAATAAAGTAAACAATATACAGTTGGATAACACTCTGATTACTACAAAATTGTTCTTCCTGGCTTTTGTTGAACCAGTAAAGCAAATAACTGAAAATTGAGCCTACATGTAAGGAACGAGTTGGGGGTAAAGAAAAATCATGCAGGTCAATAGATTACAAAAGGTTGTTCACAGATTTGTGGCAGCAGGTCCTAGACTGCCAACATCTCTAACTATCTGATTAGGTTTATATGAGCCAAGTCTTACATATTCCATTCATCATGACCTTTTAGTCAATGTAGCAACAGGGATTTCGACATTTTGTTAAGGAATGGCCACTAGAGAAAGTTTTAAATGTTCATTTAAGTTAGTTTTGTTTAGCTAGTTAAAATTCACTAGCATTTGTCCTTATCTGGATGAGGAAACCTGCTGTGATGGCAGTGATAAAATTTTTTCTTTGAGGAATTTTGCAAATAAACCACTGCAATTATAGATACTTCAAAATTATCCAATTTAAAGTATCCTATTTAGAATTACTTATTTTACTTGAAATGTATGGCTTCAGGAAAATAGGAACTTCTTATTACAAGAAATAATATTGGCATTTATTATTATCATCATTATCATTCTTACAGTACAACTATAAAATACTCCCTCAAGGAAGTCGAGCATGATACAGGTATTTAGAGTCAGAGGAGGTGATGGCAGGACAGACATTTCGAGATCAAGGTCCAAGGTAAGGGCTAGACACGGTGGCTCAAGCCTGTAATCCTAGCACTTTGGGAAGCCGAGGCGGGTGGATCACTTGAGGTCAGGAGTTTGAGACCAGCCTGGCCAACATGGTGAAACCCCGTCTCTACTAAAAATACAACAGTTAGCCTGGCATGGTGGCATGGACCTGTAATCCCAGCTATTCTGGAGGCTGAGGCAGGAGACTCATTTGAACCAGGGAGGCAGAGGTTGCAGTGAGCCGAGAAGGTGCCACTGTACTCCAGCCTGGGCCACAGAGCGAGACTCCGTCTTAAAAAAAACAAAAAACAAAAAACAAAGTCCAAGGTAAGAAGCACGAGTTAACAATAAATACCACACGTTATCTCTGCAACACCACTAAAAGGTAACATTATTATTCTTACTTTAGAAATGCACAATTGATAAAGACACTAGTTTGCCAAAGATTTCACTGCTAATTAACAGCAAAGTTCTCTGACTATAAAGACCATGCTGTTTCTATTGTTAGGGTAAAGTGACTTGTCCAAGATCACATAGCTGTCAGTGGATGGTCACTGGATGGAACTTTATTCATAGATTCTGCCTTCTAACTCAGCAGGGCAGCTCAGAAATCAATTATCTCTGTGTCTGGGAGCTAAGCTATGATGACGCAAAGACGTAAGAATAATACCATAGACTTGGGGGGAAGGTGAGGGGCGGTTAGGGGTTTAGGGATAAAAGAGTACACACTGGGCTGGGTATGGTGGCTCATGCTTATAATCCCAGCACTTTGGGAGGCTGAGGCTGGCGGATCACAAAGTCACGAGTTCGAGACCAGCCTGGCCAATATGGTGAAACCCCCCCCCCCGTCTCTACTAAAAATACAGAAATTAGCTGGGTGTGGTGGGGGGTGCCTGTAGTCCCAGCTACTCGGGAGGCTGGGGCAAGAGAATCACTTGAACTTGGGAGGTGGAGGTTGCAATGTATCACGTGACTACACTCCAGCCTGGGCAACAGAGCGAGACTCTGTCTCAAAAAAAAAAAAGACTACACACTGTGTACAGTATACACTGCTCAGGTGACGGGTGCACCAAAATCTCAGAAATCACCACTAAATAACTTATCCATGTAGCCAAACACCACCTGTTCCCCAAAAGCCATTGATATAAAAAAAAATTCTCTTTGTGTACCTAGAGTCTTTCAGTTCCAAGAGGCTGTGCTAAGGCTCTTCCATCACCACTTGAACCCACTCCAATCAGGTTTTACCCCTGCCATTCATGGAAACTTCCATTCATTTCATTTCATTTCATTTGGTTGATCTGCAGCATTTGACACAGTCGATCACTTCCTCCTCCTTAGAACACCTTCTTCCTTTGTCTTCAGGACAACACACACAATATCCATTTTCCTCCTACCTCATGGAGTCATGGGGAAGGGGAGCAGGAGGAGGCTGGCTCCTCTCCAGTCTTTTTTTCTGGTTCCTCCTTCTCTTCCAGACCTGTTGATGTTTCCAAGGCTTCTGTCCTCGTACCTCTTTGTTATTTACACACATACTCCTTCTTGGATTTCATGTACTCTTACAAGTGTAAATGCTATACGCATACTTGATAAAATCATTTTGTGTTTAAGCATTGATTTTGCAAAATGTATAAAGGTGAATTAAATTTAGAGCTTAATTTGTTTATGTAAATTGTCTTCAAAATATGTTATAGCTGAGATGTTTTCCATGTGTTTTGTAAGAAATCACACAGAGTAACTGCTTTTTCAATAAACTGGATCCGTGTTACATCTTTGGGTCAGTTCACTGTCATTGTGCAAGATGAGAGTTATGTGGGCCTTACCTTATTGTTCACATTGAACCATTCTGGGTGATGATTTTTCTTATTTGTAAGACAATTCAATACATAAGGCCTATTATAAAGGTAAATTAGGCCAGGTGCAGTGGCTCTCACCTGTACCAGCACTTTGGGAGGCTGAGACATTTGGATCACTTGAACTCAGGAGTTCAACACCAGCCTGGGCAATATGATGAACCATGTCTCCACTAAAAATACAAAAATTAGCCAGGCATGGTGGTGCACGCCTCCTCCCAGCTACTCCAGTGGCTGAGGCAGGAGAATTGCTTGAACCCAGGAGGCAGAGAGGCCGCAGTGAGCTGAGATTGTGCCACTGCCCCCCAGCCTGAGCGACAAAGTGAGATCCTGCCTCAAAAAAAAAATAAAAAATAAAAAGAGGGCTGGGCACAGTGGCTCACGCCTGTAATTCTCACAGTTCAGGATGCTGAAGCTGATGGATCACTTAAGGCCAGGAGTTCGAGACCAGCCTGGCCAACATGGTAAAACCCCATCTCTACTAAAAATACAACAATTACCAGGGCATGATGGGCACATGCCTGTAGTTCCAGCTACTCAGAAGGCTGAGGCACAAGAATCGTTTGAACACGGGAGGCAGAGGTTGCAGTGAGCTTAGATCCCAGCAGTGCACTGAAGCCTGGGTGACAGAGTAATACTCTGTCTCAAAAAAAAAAAAAAAAAAAAAGTAAACCAAGGCACAATAATATTTTAAAGGGCTTATTTGTGCAAACAGCAATTCATGACTTGGGCTGCTCTAAACCGGAAGTGTTTCCAGGGCTCTGTTGGAGAAGCTTGGAAGAGTGAATACAGAAATAATGCAAAGAAAATAATTGATTGCAGTTATAAAGTGGCTTTATTTGGTCTATCCTGTGGGAAAATCCCGAGTCATTTAATTATAAGTCTGTTGACTGCATCTGAATGGTTGAGCTGAAGTTTTGTTTTTCTTTAATACAGGCATTTAGAAGCAATAGCTTAAGTGAAGTTTCACTTACGTTTGCAAATCAAGCAAGGTTGAGATCACTTAGGAGGACTGACTGACTTTGTCTCTTCAGGAATTCTTCAGCCCTGGTTTCCATTTTAATTTAGTTTAACAGGCAAAGCCCTCATTAAAATTTTTGAACAATTATTTGTAGAGAGCCTTTCTCTCACTTAATTTTGACCATCCTGCTGCCTTAAGAGCAAGCATGAACTTGGCTCCTGTACTCTGCTACCACCCAGTGAGCATCTGCTAATCCTGCAGAGGGTGGCCCAGCATATTCCATCCCTGTGCATTTAACTCCCAAAATAATGGCTGCAGTCTAGACCTCTCTACTATTCAGTAGCATATACAAAACTCCTATATTCAGGCTGGGCACGGTGGCTCACATCTCTAATCCCAGCACCTTGGGGGGCTGAGGCAGGTGGATCACCTGAGGTCAGGAGTTCGAAACCAGCCTGGCCAACATGGCAAAATCCCGTCTCTACTAAAAATACAAAAATTATTTGGGCATGGTGGCACACGCCTGTAATCCTGGCTGCTGGGGAGGCTGAGACAGGAGAATTGCTTGAACCAAGGAGGTGGAAGTGCAGTGAGCCAAGATCGCACCAACACACTCCAGCCTGGGCAACAGGGCAAGACTCCATCTCAAACAAACAAACAAAGAAACAAACACCTCCTGTATCCAGCTGCCTACTCAGGCCCTTCACTTGGAGACGTAATACTCATCTCAAGCTTCCTATGTACAAAAGTGAATTCCCCTTCTTCCCTTCCAAACCTGCTCCTCCTACATCTTCCACAGATCAGTAAATGGCAGCTCCACTTTTCCAGTTGCTGAACCCACAAATCTTGGTGTCATTCTTAACTTCTTCATATTCCATATTCAACAAATCTCACTGGCACCACCTTCTAGATAAGTCTAGAATCTGATGTCCTCTCACCAGCAGCACCCTTAGAAAGCCACATCATTTCTCAATTACCCTGTTAATTTCTCAATTAACTTATTGACTGACACCTTGTTTCTACTCTTGCCTTTTAAAATTGAAGGCAGATTAGCCCAGGCGCAGTGGCTCATGCCTGTAATCCCAGCACTTTGGGAGGCCAAAGTGGGCAGATCACCTGGGGTTGGGAGTTCGAAACCAGCTTGGCCAACATGGTGAAACTCTGTCTCTACTAAAAGTACAAAAATTAGCTGGGTGTGGTGGCGGGTGCCTGTAATCCCAGCTACTTGAGAGGCTGAGGCACGAGAATCACTTGAATCCAGGAGGTGGAGGTTGTAGTGAGCCAAGATCGCACCACTCCACTCCAGCCTGGGTGACAGAGTGAGGCTTGGTCTCGAAAAATAAATGAATAAAAATTTTTAAAATTGAAGGCAGATTAAACCAGTCTTCTGTTCAAAACTCTCCAACGGCTTCCCATCTAATTTAAAGTAAAAACCAAAGCCCTTATCAATGCTCTCTGGGCTCAACATGGTCTGTCTGGTGACCTGTCTGTACTGCCTTTCTCTGAGCACTCCCTCACTCTGCTCCAGCCTCATGGGGTGCCTGGCTGTCTCTACAAAACCCCTGGCATGTGCTCACCTCAAGGCCTTAACACATGCTCTTTTCTTTTCCAGAACAGTACTTGGCCTGCATTTCCACATGGCTTACTCCCTCCTCTCCTTCTTGGCTCAAAATGTAACTTTACAGTGAGGCTTTAACTGGCCACCTGTCTCAGGTTGCATTCTCCAGCAGCAGATATAATAGAGGTTGGCTCAGAGCGTATTTATTAGGAATCAATGCCTGTGAAGGGAGGGGGAGGTAACAGGATTAGGCAGGAGAAGTCAGCTGCAGTACACGCCTTACAAAGCCTTGTCCCATCTAGGAGGGAGTTCTAGATCAAGTGTTGCCCGTCGGTCTGTCTTGATGGTCAGGCTTTTATCTTCCTATCTTGTTCAGTTACTGAATGTGGGCTTCCCTGTGAAGGAAGCAACTGAGACCCAATGGTTCTCAGCATCTGGGGCAGTCCCTGAAGGAGTTGAAGGCTAGAGGCTCTCTGCTGACCACTCTTCTTCCCTGAAAGCAGATCTGTGCAGTGTATTCCTGAATCTATCACACCATCCTATTTAAAATCACAACATCACCTAGAGTCCCTATCACCCTTCCCTGCTTTATTTTCTCCATTGCATTTAATAGCATTTAACATCTTCTAATATATTATATAATTTATTTTGTCTACTATCTGTTTCCTTCACAGGGATGTAAGTTCCAACAGCAGAGGTATTTTTGTCTCTCTTGAGCACTGCTGCATTTAGAATGGCACCTGGCTCACATCAGGCACTTGGGAAATGTTGGTTGATTAAACAAAGTTGTTCAGTAGCCTGTCTAGTCATTATACTGTACAGCCTCACAAGAACCATGCCTTATTAATCTCATCAGCATACAGCATATAGTAAATGTGCAATATATGTCTATTGAGTATATGAATAAATAAATTCGTGAATGTTTGTTAATAACTTCATCATGAGAAAGTATTAGTACAATGGTGGCTCATGCCTGTAATCCCAGCACTTTGGGAGGCTGAGGTGGGCAGATTATTTGAGGTCAGAAGTTTGAGACCAGCCCGGCCAACATGGTGAAACCCTGTCTCTAGTAAAAATACAAAATTAGCCAGGCATGGTGGTAGGTGCTTGTAATCCCAGCTACTCGGGAGGCAGAGACAGGAGAATCCCTTTAACCTGGGAGGCAGAGGTTGCAGTCAGCTGAGATCGCACCACTGCACTCCAGCCTGGGTGACAGAGCGAGTCTGTCTCAAAAAACCAAAACCAAAACAAAACAAAACAAAAACAAAAGTTCTAGTACATCACTGTACATAGAAGTACCATGTGATTCACATCTGTAATTTAAAGTTTTTATTAGCTACCTTAAAAAAATAAGATCACATTAATTTTAATAGTATCTAACTCAATATATCCAAAATAGTATCATCTCAACATGTAATCATTGTAACAATTATTGATGAACTATATTACATCTTTTTTGCTTTGTGCTAAGTCTCTAAAATCCAGTAGTATTTTGCACTTGTACTACATCTCAATTTGGACAAGCCACATTTCAGGTGCTCTATAGTCATGTGGATAGTACAGTTCTAATGCAATTCTGCAATTCAGGTGTCAGAATAATATAGTGGGGTCAGAGGTTTGGAGTCATTGACTTCCTGAGTCCAAATCTTGGCTCTTGAACTTACTAGTTGTCAATGACCTCTAGCCAAAAACCACCAGGAACAAATGGGGTTGATTGCTGGTTGGAGGGAGAAGACACACCATTGGGAATGGTGAGGTGTCTGGGTAAAGTACAGTTTTATTAAAGGATTTGTGTTGGTGTTAGGTGACCTGGGAGGGCTTAAGGAAGAGAGGTTCTCCTCTGGACTGGATGTTGTCAGGAAATGGGTATAATTCTAAGGTTGCATATCTTAATAAATCTTATCTAAATGGAGGAAGACTAGATAGCGGTTAACATTATAATTAATAAAGAAATACGAGTCACTCATATGGGCCAGGGTAGGGGGATGTTTGGTAATTTTTGTGGCCTGTACATTGCTCATATTTTGGCCGTGTTTAGATGTGATTATGGAGTGGCTTCGTCTGATGTTTATGTTCCACAGGAAGTAAACACCTCCTAGCAACACCAAAGCTCGGCTGATAGTACCAGGCAGCTCCTGGAGATCAAGGGTTGCTTTTCTTCCTCTCATAGCTATGCAATCTTAAGGTAGTGATCAAACTTACCTGGTTGTTTTCTCATCTGTAAAATGGGAATACAAGAGCATCTATTTCTTCCTCTCTTAAGATTATCAGTATTAAATGAGATCCAAAGACACTGAGTTAATGCCTGGTATATGGTTACCACTCAATGAATGCCATCTATTGTAGTTCAAAGATTCTAAGATGCACTACATTTTTTCACATTTTAACATTTCTGAAAGTGTGTGTCTTTCAAACAATGGCTTCTTCGAATGGATGAAATGTAGTATTGTTATTTCTGAAATCTCTGGTTTGGCGGACAATTCCTTGTCCCCGCCAGGTGCTCAATTTATTCCTGGGTAAATGGCTTTACTTTTAAACCTTCCTTACTTTCCCCGTTTCTCCGCAGGCGCCCTCTGGGGTCCTCTCCCAGCCACAGACTTTTGGTTTGCGCGGCATCCCCAGGCAATACGGGCGGTGCGGCGGCAGCACTCGGGGGCTTACGGCGGCGCGGCGCCCACGAGGCCCCAGCAGCAGAAGGGAAACCGGAGCGTCCGCTCCCGCCCAGTCGTCAGCTGATGGGCGGCCTGCCGAGTAGGCAGCCGCAGTCGCCGCGCGAACATGGCGGCCGAGATCCACTCCAGGCCGCAGAGCAGCCGCCCGGTGCTGCTGAGCAAGATCGAGGGGCACCAGGACGCCGTCACGGCCGCGCTGCTCATCCCCAAGGAGGACGGCGTGATCACGGCCAGCGAGGACAGGTAGGCCCCGGGAGCAGCCGGGGCGGCCCGAACTCCGCGGCGGCGGGGTGTGGGGGCGGTGGGGTCCACGGCCCGGGTCCTTCCTGCGTGAGGGGGTTCCCCCCGGCAGCGCGGTCCCACACCCACTCTGTGCCTCTTAGCTCCGCCGGGTTCCTAGTTCCCTCCCGCCGGTCCTCCAGTCTCGACTTGCACCTTTCCAGCCTGGGACCCCAGTCCCGCCGCGCCCCTCCAGCCCGGGAACTGCGCTCCTCCAGGCCGGGAACTCTGTCTCACCGCGCCACCCAAGCCCGGGACCCCTGTTCCAATGCGTCTTTTCAGCCCAGGACCCCTGTTCCAGTGCGCGCTACCGCGCCCCTCCCAGCCCACCTCGCACCTCCAGCCCAGGACCCCTGTTCCAGTGCGCCCCAACGCGCCCCTCCAGTCCGGGACCCTTGTCCCACTGCTCCCCTCCAGCCCGGGATCTCTGTCCCACCGCGCCCCTGTAGCCTGGATCCCCTGTCCCACTGCACCCCTCCAGCCCAGGAACTCTGTCCCACCGCGCCGCTCAAGCCCGGGACCCCTGTTCCAGTGCGCCTCAACGCACCCCTCCAGCCCGTCCCCCGTCTCACCGCGCCCCTCCAGCCCGAGAACTCTGTCTCACCGCGCTGCTCAAGCCCGGGACCCCTGTTCTAGTGCGCACCAACGCGCCCCTCCCAGCCCACCGCGCCCCTACAGCCCGGGACCCCTGTCCCACCGTGCTCCTCCAACCAGGGAACCCCGACGCGCGGTGTCGCAGTAGCCTGGGACCTTCGTCCCGGTCTCTCTCCCTTGCGGGGTTTAGCCTGGTACTCGGAAGGTGTTTCTTGGCCCTCCCGGGTCGGTTCCAAATCGTCTCCTCTGGAAGCCTGGAGGACCGGCCGCTGGTCGCCGCGGGCACTGATGCCCGGGTTTGCTTCTTTGCAAGGAACCTCCAACCGCCTTCGCTCTCTTCCTTCTCCTGTACTCAGGGATTTCACGCCACGCCAGGCCTCTAGATCAGTTATTTTTGCCATGGCTGCTAGAATACCTGAACTCTTATTTACTAAATAGGTTTTTGTGAAAGTGACTCATTTTTAAAAAGATTTAGATGCATTTATTTTAAAAGGAAATTTTATTTATATCATTAGGAAAACTAACATTACTCACCAGAGTAAACTAATAACTAAAACATGTTAATTGGCGTGCACACAGAGTCCTCTCTTGTACTGTGACATTGGGCACTGGATGCCCACCGCGCTTTGGGAAACACTGATTGGGTCCAGTTTTCTCATTTCTCCTAAGAGGACACCGAGGCTGGTGGAGGTGTAGCTTGTCGCTAAGTCACAGAGATACTGGTGAAGCCAGAAATGCAGTCCAGGACTCCCACCAGCTCTGGGCCTGAGTGATTGGATTGGAGCAATATTTATGATTCGACTTTAAACTTTAGCGTCTTTCAAATCCTAAAGGTTTACAATGTCAGTAGCTTTCCGGTGGGAATTTGAAGGAAATGACTGATGTTTATTGAATGAAACTGTGTTTCCTTGATGCAATGAGCCGTCTTAAATAGGGATAGTCCACAAGTCCAAAGGCTTTCTGGAGGATGGAAGGTACTGCTGTTCTCTTAAAGCTGAAGGCATAGTCTCTAGTCTTGTGTAATTATACCTTTTGAAGTAACTTGGACCCTGTCCTGAATGGGAAGAGAAAGCATGAAGCCCCCAACTCCTGTTGGTGCTTTGGATTTTGCTTTTGAGGGAGCTTGTGCCTTTTTCCTCAATTAGATAACAAGCTGGTTATGAGCAGGCAGTGGCCTCTCCTTGCTGGTTCACTTGTAGCTGACTTCAAACAAGGAGGGGAGTGATTGGTAGGACCTGGGTGTGGGTGTGTAAAGCAGAAATGAGTGAGAGAGATCGAGTGCATGAGACATGGGGAGAAGATGGGGACCTGAAAAAGGCAAGGGCAGAATAATGACTTTTTTTTTTTTTTTTTTTTTGAGATGTTGGCTTGCTCTGTCACCAAGGCTAGAGTGCAGTGGTGTGATCTCGGCTCACTGCAACCTCCGCCTCCCAGGTTCAAGCGATTCTCCTGCCTCAGCCTCCTGAGTAGCTGGGACTACAGGCGCCCACCACCACGCCCAGCTAATTTTTCTATTTTTGGTAGAGACAGGGTTTCTCCATGTTGGTCAGGCTGGTCTCAAACTCCTGACCTCAGGTGATCCACACGCCTCCGTCTCCCAAAGTGCTGGTATTACAGGCATGAACCACTGGCGCCCGGCCAGAATAATGACTCTTGCATGATGTGAATGTAGATGCAAAAGACAGTCTTTAAAAGTTAGCAGCCTTTATTTAGTCCAATATTTTATTCATGACTCATGCGTGTTGGGTAAGTTGCTGAATATTTGAGATTGCTGGTCAGGAGCAGTGCTGATAAATGTTTTTGGAAAGTGATTACTGAGCTGCTCTGGGACTGAAACGTTCTAGGGGAGCTTGCATCTGCTCACTTTTTCACTCATGCACCGCTGTTATTGCAGAGCCCAGGTAGATGACTGGACCAGGAGGGGGTTGGCGTTTGAGGTTTCTGTTGTGTTCAGGCTCTTGCAACTTCCTTGAAGGGAGAACAACCTTTTTAGTAGGTGCTACACTTCATGAGATGTAGGGAAAGCACATGGGCGTGGGTTTTTTCTTGGTGTTGGCCATGGTGGTTTGTTTTCACATTGTCATAAATACGTGTCATGCTCTTCACTCATTTACTCATTCATTTAGAAAAAGTTTTTTGAGTGTCAGGCCCTGAGGATACAACAGGGGTCAAAAGCCACAGTACCTTGGCCAGGCAAGGCGGCTCACACCTGTAATCCCAGCACATGTGTGGGGCCCATGCTAGACCTGTCGGGGAGAGAGACAGCTGACAGCTAAGTTGCTCTTTCCCAAGGGCTGAACAGTCTAGTGAAGAGATGGCACCTAAGTAGTCAGCATCCGGTGCTGGGAAGACATAGGAAGGGGAGGCTCTTTGGGCTGGGGCCAGGTTATGGGGACAGCCTCCTAGAGAAGGTCTTTGAGCTGGTCTCCATGGATAGAGGAGTGGCATCTAGAAAAAAAGGAGGGATGCACCCCCATCCCAGGCAGAGGAAGGAGGAAAGGATGGGAGGGAATTGTAAGAGAAAGAACCATAGCTATTTCTAGGTGACCAGAGCAAAAGGTGTACAGTGACAATCACTTGAACCCGGCAGGCGGAGGTTGCAGTGAGCTGAGATCACGCCGCCGCACGCCAGCCTGGGCAACAAGAACAAAACTTTGAAAAAGTTTTTGTTTTTTAGAGACAGGTATTGCTCTGTTGTCTAGGCTGAGTGCAGTGGTGCGATCGTAGCTCCCTGCAGCCCGAACCCCTGGACTCAGCATCCAGTGCTGGGAAGACATAGGAAGAGGAGGCTGCTTCAGCCCCTCAAAATGCTGAGATTACAGGTGTCAGCCACCATGCCTGGCGAGCATCCAGTTTTGGAAAGGTCTTCCTGTGTGACACTCTTAGGAATTTGGACCTTATTTTTCAGGCAGTGCAGAGCCATCAAAGAGTTCAAAACAAGCAAATGACATGATTGGAATTTGTAATTTAGAAATAACAATAGCTAACCTGTTGAAAGTCCCTTTATGAGTACAAATTGGACCTTATGTGTTACTGGATTCAATCCTCACACTCCCTCCCTATAAGGTATATATAGTCCCCTTCTCTTATCAGCAGTTCCAAAATTTAGTGCATTCAAAACGTCAGAAGTGTGTATGTGTGTGTGTGTAAATTGGACCTGAAAACTCATTTGGTGCTAAAATTTGGCCTGAACAAATGAGACTATTTGTAATCTTTATGTACTTAATGCATCACAGTGATGTGATCTCGGCTCACTGCAACCTCCGCCTCCCAGGTTCAAGCGATTCTCCTGCTTCAGCCTCCTGAGTAACTGGGATTACAGGCACTCGCCACCACAGCCGGCTAACTTTTGTCTTTTTAGTAAATACAGGGTTTCACTGTCTTGGTCAGGCTGGTCTTGAACTCCTAACGTCGTGATCCACCCACCTCGGCCTCCCAAAGTGCTGAGATTACAGGCACAAGCCAGTAGCTTTTTACATTTAAAGTAGGGTCCAGCTGAAGTGAATTCATTTTACAAACACTGAAAGCAGTGAGAACTAGCTGAGAGCATTTTGAGAGGAAAAGTGAAAGGTATGAAGGTCTTCCTGAAGTTAGTGTCTGCTTTCGTAAAATCTAGGCCAGTGGTTCTGGGCCAGGGGTGGTTTTTACCCTCAGGGGACATTTGGAAATATCTGGAGACATTTTTAGTTGTCATGACGTCAGGGAGGTGATATGGTTTGGCTGTGTCCCCACCCAAATCTTATCTTGAATTGTAGCTTCCATAATTCCCATGTGTTGTGGGAGGGACCCAGTGGGAGATAATTGAATCATGAGGGCAGTTTCCCCCATACTGTTCTCGTGGCAATGAGTCAGTCTCAGGAGATCTGATGTTTTTACAAGGGAAAACCCGTTTCACTTGGTTCCCATTTTTCTCTTGTTGGCTACCGTGTAAGACGTGCCTTCTGCCTTCCACTGTGATTGTGCGGCCTCCCTAGCCACAGGGAACTGTGAGTCCATTGAATCTCATTTTGTTTATAATTACCCAGTTTCTGGTATGTCTTTATTAGCAGTGTGAAAATGGACTAATACCATATGTGACTAATACTGGCATCTAGGTAGAGGGTAGGGATGCCTCTCAGTATCCTTTTATACCCCACACCAAAGGATTATTGAGCCCCAAATGTCAATAGTGCTGATACTGAGAAACCCCAGTCCAGGCTTCACGTACTTGTTTATCTGGCCTCTCTAGAACACTGGTTCTTTAACTTGAGTGTGCATCAGAATCACCTGGAGGTCCTGTTGAACCTCAGGTTGCTGGACCCCACCCCCAGAGTTTCTAATATGGAAAGTCAGGTGGGGCCTGAGAGTTGGTATTTCTGCCAAGTTTCCGGGTAACGTTGATGCTGATGCTGCTAGTCCAGGGACTACACTTAGAACCACGTCTCTACGAGAAAGGAGGGTTATTTGTCACTGTGCTTGCCTATGTACAATCACCAAGAAAGAATACTGAATACAAAAGTTAGCCAGGCATGGTAGTGTGCACCTGTAATCCCAGCTACTTGGGAGACTGAGACGAGAGGATCACTTGAACCTAGTAGACGGAGGTTGAGGTGAGCTGAGATTGTGCCACTGCACTCCAGCCTGGGTGACAGAGCAAAACCCTGTCTCAAAAAAAAAAAAAATAAATAAAAATAAAAGAATACTGCTTACATTTTATCCCCCCCCTCTTTTTTTTTTTTTTTTTTTGTCACTTTCTGGGGTATATTTACCTGGGGTCATTCACAGATAGCCACCTAGTTCACTGTAATCAAACTACATATGACAAAGCTAGATACGATCAGCCCTCCAAAAAGTATTAAGCAAATATGGAATATCAAAGCTTAATGCCATTATACCTGGGAGTCACAGGTCATTAGTGGTTCGGGTGGTTAGCTTAGGGTTCTGCTTAGAAACCTTTGTGGATTAAGGTGTCATGGATGGTTAATAGAAAATAGTACTTCTTGTATGAAGTCATTTGTATTTTGCTAAAGTAATAATTACCTTAAGCTCTTTAAATTTCACTCTTGCTAAACCTAAATTAGTATTTTTAACTTTAGTTTAAATTTCCTGAACTTTGGAACTAAGAATTTTGTAAAGTATTATTAATTTTTTTTTTTTTAGGAGATGAGGTCTTACTGTTTTGCCCAGGCTAGATTTGAACTGCGCTCAAGTGATCCTCCTGCCTCAGCCTCCTGAGTAGCAGGAACTACATTGCTTGTGCCGCCATACCTGGCTAAAATTCTTTTTGTTGTTGTTGTCTTTTGTTTATTTTGAGGCAGGATCTCACTCTGTTGCCAAGGCTGGAGTGAAATGGCATGATCTCCACTCACAGTAGCCTCTACCTTCCAGGCACAGCTGATCCTCCCACCTCAGCCTCCCAAGTAGCTGGGACTATAGGCACATGCCACCACGCCCAGCTAATTTTTGTATTTTTAGTAGAGACAGAGTTTTTTCATGTCATCCAGGCTTGTCTCAAACTCCTGGGCTCAAGCAATGTGCCCTCCTCAGCCTCCCAAAGTGTTGGGATTACAGGCGTGAGTCACTATGCCTGGCACCAGCTAAAAAGTAGGACCGTCTTTCTATCTAGAAATTGTATTAAAAAAAAAAAAAGAAACAAAAACAAGATAACTTCAGTGGTAGGTTTAAGAATTTGAACTACAGTGATGACTTTCCTGGTAGGGGAAACAGAAAATAAGACTCCGCTTTCAGAACAGAACTAAAATGGTGAGACAGTAGGAACCAATATGTTTGCTTTTTGGACTTTTTTGCTGTGGACTGCACCAAAACTGTAGACAGTCAGTTGATTGATACAATTTTTAAAAGGTAAAAGCTTTATAAAGCCTTATAAATCAGTTAAGGCTATAGGCCTACCGTCTTCACTTTTGAGAAACAGCGTTTGTGGATGGACGTGCTTATACTGTTACATTAGGGGCTTGTAGGCCAAGATTGGTTTCTGCAGGCAACTCAGTTTTGTTTGTCCCAAGTTAAAGATAAATCTCATGTGATTTAAACTGTTTTAAGATATTGCACTTAGGCTGGGAAAGAGTAAAGATTACAGAAAACCAACTTTTAGATGTTTTTTAGCATTTTCCTTTTTTAAAAATTATACCAAATATTTAATATATTTGCTTCCACTTAGATATATCTAAGTTTATTAAGACGGTTTGGGGAAAAATTTGTGTATTTACTGATTGTTCACATAGAAACAATCTTAAATAAACAACTTGATTTTTAAGTGTTATGCCTGGGAGGAAGCCTGGCATAGCTGGAATTCAGTAGTTAATACAGAAAACCAGGATGTTAACTGCTGTATTTTCGTTGTCATGCAGAGCCTACAAGTAGGCTTTAATTTGTGTTATAAAATAAACTGAAGACCTGAGAAGGCAGGAGGCCTGGGCGGCCACACATTTACTCCTGTATTGTTAGAGTGAGCCTTCATTGTTACAATCATTTTCTTTTTATAGCATAGTTAAGAACAGAGGCTTGGGAGCCAGAATGCCTGTTTGAATCCCAGCCCTGTGAGCTTAGACAAGTTATTTAACCTCACTGTATCACAGTTTTCTCATGTACAAAATGGACGTGAGTCCATTTTGTACCTGCTTTACAGAGTTTTGTGAGGATTAGGTGAATTAAATAATGTGGAACAGTGCCTGGCCCAGAGAAAACATTATACAGTGTTAGCTGTTAATGTTTTCATTTCCATTTATTTTCCATTTAATTGCTTTAATCTTATCAAAGACTAAACTGGCACAGCTATAGAAGCGTTTTAAGCTGCTATTATTTTCATTCCCATTTATTTTGCATTTTATTACTTTAATCTTATGAAAGAGTAATGTTTCTACTTACTCCGTATGCATGTTTGTGTGTGTGTGTGTGCACGTGCATGTGTGCAAATAAAAAAAATTTCCCTGTTTGAATAGGACAATACCATTGGAGGAGTTGTTTACAATCCTAAATTCTTAGAACTGTCTTTGAGTCATGGCTTTTCTTTATTTCCATATTTGGTTGCTTGCAGGTCATGTCAGTGATTAGTTTCCCTGAGACATCTTTCCCCTGCTGTATTTGAGATCCTGAAGATCGGGTTCATTGATTCACTAGAAAGACTGACACGTTATAGTCATACACATGGCTGTGATTTATCATAGCCAAAAGACGCAAAACAAAATCAGCACATGGATGAAATCCAGAGGAAACCAGACACAAGGCTTCCAAGGGTCCTCTTCCTGTGGAGTCACAGGACATGCTAATTCAGATTGAATTAAGACAACATGGGTGAAATATTGTTTATCAGGGAAGCTCATTAGAGACTTTATTCAGTGTTAGAGGCTGGTCATGTAGGCACCCTTGGCCTAACATGTACCAAAATTGCAGACTCCCAGAAGGAAGGTAGGTGGTCAGCATAAACCACATATTTTATACAGGCATGAAGCACAGTGAGCCATTCTTAGGAGTTAGGGAATGGTGAGGCCCCCTCCGAATAAACGAGGTCCCAGACACCTGCCAAGGGCCAACCTTGCAAGCAAGCCTTTCTAAGGACAGCAGCATCAGGCCTGCTGTGGGAACTCTTTTCTGCCCACCTGCCCATAATTACCCGAGTGTTTGTCCTCATCATCTTTTAAACCTCATCTTTCAAAGCCTGTTAACTGGCTTCCTTGAGTTCCAGCATACTGTACTTGGAGCTGTCCCAGCAATCTCATATCTTTAACCAGGCTTTTATTGTGTCTTTCTCCTGCTCATGACCTTTCATTAGCTCCTTAATTAATCATGTCTATAAAAGGACTTTGGGGGCCGGGTGTGGTGGCTCATGCCTGTAATCACAGAACTTGGGGAGGCTGAGGCAGGCAGATTGCTTGAGGCCAGGAGTTTGAGACCAGCCTGGCTAACATAGTGAAACTCTATCTCTACTAAAAATACAAAAATTAGCCAGGTGTGGTGGCACATGCCTGTAATCCCAGCTTCTTGGGAGGCTGAGGCACAATAATTGCTTGAACCCAAGAGGCAGAGGTTGCAATGAGCTGAGATCGTGCTACTGCCCTCCAGCCTGGGCAATAAAGCCACAAGAATCTGTCTCAAAAAAAAAAAAAAAAAAAAAAAAAAAAGACTTTGGGAACTCCATAACTGGTCCCTGCTAAGCTTTATTTCCACCTTTTATCTCTCACTTATTACGATTCTTTTGTGTCCAGTAAAGTCAATGTGTGTTCTGCCCCACTCACATCTGGTACATTTCCCACCTGGGTGCCTTGGCCTTCCTCACCAGGAACCTCCCTTGCCCTCTCTCCTGTATTCAAACCCTCCTTTGTCTCCTAGATCCACTTCAAGTTCCACCTCCTCCGTTGAATAATTCTTCCCAGCCCGTCATTCTCTGTCCTTTCTGAGCTTCCTTCAACACGCCTAGTATATTACTGATGATGCCTAGTTAATTACAGTCAGGTATTAGTTCCTGTTGCTTTGTGTTTATTCACCTTATCTTCCCACATAGTCTGTACTCTACCAGGTACTGCATAACTAGCCACTGGTTGAATGATACAGACTTAACCATTTCTGCACAGTAGACATTTCCTCCGCTGCGTTTACCTTTAATAATCTGCTAGTTCTTTCCTAAGAAGCAGATTGTAATGTAATGAATATTTGTTTCTAGAATTTAGGTATTCATCTTCCCTCTCTACAAAGTGTGCTCTGTAAATCTTTCTGAGAGTTATGAAGATATGAGCACATATATACTGATTTCATGATGTATTTTTGTCATACTTCATGGTGAAATAATCTCTTTAACCATTCATTTTTCTTTGTCAACCACATACTACTTAGCTGAGAACACTTCTCTTCAAGGTCAAGATGAATCTACAGCAGACCACCGTCAAAGAAATTTTAAGTAAAAAGTTGACTTTCTCTTTCTTTCTCCTCCTCTTTATACTTGATTTAGATACTTTCCATCAGTAGAGTCCAGTTTCAAAGGTTAATGGGGAGATGAGGGTGCTTGTAGTGAAACCAGTATTGATGGGGGGCATTTTTGGTTTCTAGGTTATGGTTTGTAGAAAATACAGCCTAGTATGGAATTCCTGGGATACCTGCAGTATCCCAAAGAGGCTTCTTACTGCTGCGCTGCTCTCCCTCGCTGAAATCCTCTTCTCAGTTTCGTTTGCTTAACTCCCTCTCATCCATTCGAACTTCTTCTGCAATGTTTGCCAAATCCCCCAACCCACTATCCCACCATTCCCACTCCCTAACATTAATCTACCCTTTTGTAGTCCTCATAGCTCTTACCACATTGTATTATTATTGTTATTCATTTACATATTTGCCTTTACTAATTAAATGGTGACCTTTAAATTTTTTCTGGCTGGGCACAATGGCTCATGCCTGTAATCCCAGGACTTTGGGAGGCCAAGATGGGTGGATCACCTGAGGTCAGGAGTTCGAGACCAGCCTAGCCAATGTGGTGAAATCCCATCTCTACTAAAAATACAAAGATTAGCCAGGCATGGTGGTGGATGCCTGTAATCCCAGCTACCGGGGAGGTTGAGGCAGGAGAATGGCTTGAACCTGGGAGGTGGAGGTTGTAGTGGGCTGAGATCGTGTCATTGCACTCCAGCCTGGGCGACAAGAGTGAGACTGTCTCAAAAATAAAAAAAAAATAATAAAATTTTTCTAACATGTAAAACAGTGTAAAGCTTATAGTAATGTCTCAAGTGTTAGTTTGATTGAATCAGTCAACAAATCTGTTAGGAAAAAGAAGCATGGAACATAATCTAAAAATAGGCCACTGTCTGGGTGTCATGACTCATGCCTGTAATCCCAGCACTTTGGGGGGCCGAGGTGGGTGAATCACTTAAGGTCAGGAGTTTGAGACCAGGCTGGCCAATGTGGTGAGACACCTTGTCTCTACTAAAAATACAAAAATTAGCTGGATGAGATGTTGTGCGCCTGCAGTCCCAGCTACTCGGGAGGCTGAGGCAGGAGAATGGCTTGAACCTGGGAAGCAGAAGTTGCAGTGAGCTGAGATTGTGCCACTGCACTCCAGCCTGGGTGATAGTAAGATTCTCTTTCTTAAAAAAAAAAAAAGGCTACTGTTCCTTATTACAAACTGTGCTTCTTTGTGGTTCCTTTGTGTTTCAAGACTTCTAGGCTATGGATAGAGTTTGAGACTTTTTTTTTGAAATAGGGTCTCACTCTGTCTCCCAGGATGGTGTGCAGTGGCACGATCAGAGCTCACTGCAGCCTCCACCTCCTGGGCTCAAGCGATCCTCTCACCTCAGCCTCTTGAGTTTCTGAGACCACAGACATGCGCCACCATTCATGGCTAATTTTTGATTTTTTTGTAGAGATGGGGGTCTCACTATGTTGCCCAGGCTGGTCTTGAACTCCTGGGCTCAAGTGATCCTCCAGCCTCAGTCTGCCAAGTAGCTGGGATAACAGACATGTGCTACCATGCCCGGCTAATTTATTTTTATTTTTGTAGAGACAGGGTCTTGCTATGTTGCCAGGCTGGTCTCAAGCCCCTAGGCTCAAGTGATCCACCCACCTTGGCCTCCCAAAGTGCTGGGATTACAGGTCTCAGCCACTGTGCCTGGCCAGACTTTTTGTCATGTAAGAAAGTATTGCCTGGATCCTCCATGTACTCCAGCCTGGCTAGATTATTCCTGCTCTTCAGTGATCAGAGTAGTTTCTAGACTTCTTGATGGCACAAGGATCACAAAAAATTGTTTTTATGCTAACAGTGAAGAGATGACAGCAAGAATTGTTTTGAGAAAAAACCAAGCAACAACAACAACAAAAAACATCTGCAGGTTTTCAGCCATCTGGCTTCTGGAAGGGTGGTATTTGTTTAAAGGGGGTGCAAATGCTGGGGCCACCCGGTGGCTTCCTCCCTGGATAAAATCTGCCTGTGGTGACATCAGCAGTCTAATTCTTGGTCACAGACCCTTGAAGCTGTCCAGTAATTCCTCCCCTAGATTGTGGGAGGGGATGGAAATTTCTGTTTTTCTCAGCCAATCTAATTCTCCTCTACACAATGAGGCTGGTTTCTCTGCCTTTTAATTTAGAGAATAAATTCAATAACAATCTAGTGTTTTCTCTCTCCGTTACCAAAGGAGAAAGACTTCTTTTTGCAGCGAGAATGAACAGGGCAGAATTCCGGAGACTCTTTGGAAGGAAATTGCTATTTATTCGATAAAAACAGATGGCACTGATGGCTATGTTGTTGCTTCTCCCTTTCAAGCAAACGTCTTAATGTTATAGAAACCATCTAGCATGCCAGAAGTACACTTTTTTTTTTTTTCCTGTATCCCCTGGAAGGTACTGTCAGACTAGGAAAAAATATCCTTTGCTATAGGTGACAGAAATGTTCACAGATTTACCAAGATTTGAATTAGTATCAACATCCCTAAGAATGACCAGAAATTCAGATTTTCTCAGAATTACTGTTTGCCCAGAGTTTAAAAGAAATCAGGGCTTAATTTGTAACATATAGTCTGCCCTTTTTAGATGATTAATCGATCTCTTTTTATCAGTTTAGAATTTAAAGATGGTTAAATTGCTTTAATTTAGCTGTTTTTGGAGTGATTAGGGTGTGTTTTCAAGAAAGTTTAAAGAACACATTCAGTTTTAGAGATGTTGCTGTTTCAGGCCAGGTAGAACTTGGCGTGATTTTATAGAAATAATCATGTGCTAGTTGAGTCTGCTTATTAAAGCATGGACATCAATTTCAAGGCAGTCGACTGGGTGCAGTGGCTCACGCCTGTAATCCCGGTGCTTTGGGAGGCTGAGGTGGGAGGATCCCGAGGTCAGGAGATGGAGACCATCCTGGCTAACACAGTGAAACCCTCTCTCTACTAAAAATACAAAAAATTAGCTGGGCATGGTGGTGGGCGCCTGTAGTCCCAGCTACTCGGGAGGCTGAGGCAGGAGAATGGCGCAAACCAGGGAGGCGGAGCTTGCAGTAAGCCGAGATCGCGCCACTGCACTCCAGACTGGGTGACAGAACAAGACTCTGTCTCAAAAAAAAAAAAAAAAAATAGGTACTCATACTGGTAATACGTACTAGAAAATATGTATTGAACCCAAATGTATACCCTTATGGAATTACAGGTTTAAAAATATTTCCAGTGCCCTTTTGGTACGGGGAAAAAAAAAAAATATTAGGCCAGGTGCAGTGGCTCACACCTGTAATCCCAGCACTTTGGGAGGCCGAGGTGGGCGGACCATTTGAGGCTAGGAGTTCAAGACCAGCTTGGCCAACATGGTGAAACCCTATCTCTACTAAAAATACAAAAATTAGCTGGGTGTGGTAGTGCACGCCTGTAGTTCCAGCTACCTGGGAAGCTGAGGCAAGAGAATAGATTGAACCTGGGAGGCAGAGGCTGCAGTGAGCTGAGATCACGCCACTGCCTTCAGAAAAATATTAATGACTCCTGCAATATGCCTCCTGGTTTGTGAGCCAGTGGTTTTCAGAGGAAAAAATCGTACCTTGAATCGTATCTTTGCTCCTACTATATTGTGGCTTAAATAGATGAGGCTTTCGAGGCTTAATGATTCCCTTAAATGTATTTTAACCTTGTTTTAATTAGCTCTTTGATAGAGTTTAACAGTAGAAGAAATAAGAAGGAATCCTTCTACTTATTATGATCATCAGGCATATCTTTCAATAGATCAAAGATTAATCTCCCTGGAATAAACACTTTATTCTTAATCGTAACTGTGGTTATAACTCCACTTTTCATATATCTACGATAGGAAGGTAAAGCATGCAGAAGTTTTATCCTTGGTAGACAGGATGACAAACATTGTATGATATTTAAGAGTAATAACTTTATTTTGTACTTCCAGTGACTGCTTGCATTTTTAAGGATTCAAATTAGCACTTGTGCAAAATGGGAATCCTATATTTCAATTAAGAGTTGAAATGGAGTTATTTGTACTATCTACTTTGAAATCCTTGGCATTCAATAAATGCCAATTGCTTTTTATTTTTAATTTTAACCTCAGATTCCTACGTATTCTTAAAGGTATATTATTTATTTGGAACAGAAAGCATGGTGTCAGTTAGCTCGTGCAGCATAACAAACCACCTCAAAACTCAGTGGCTTAAAACAGCAGGGATTTGTCATTGTCATGAGCCCATGGGTCACCTAGGCAGTGCTGCTAGCCTCAGCCAGGCTCACTCATGCTTGTGGCCAGCCATGGGCCAGCTCTGCTGAGCTTAGCTGGACTCTTTCTCATGCCTGGGAGTGAGCTCACTACAGGCAGGCTGAGGATGGCTTCAGCTGGGACAGTTGAGCTCTCTCCCATGTCGTCATTTGTCCTCTGGTAGACTGGCCCCTGTGGTTTATGTGACGTGGCAGTCTTCCAAGACAGGGAGTGAGAGCAAACCAAGCCTCTGGACTCAGTGCTAGCAACCCATTCAGCCACATTATTTTGAACATAGCATCACTAGCCAACCCATATTCAAGGCTCAGAGAAATAGGCCAGGTGCAGTGATTCATACCTGTAAGCTTGGGAGGCCAAGGAGGGCAGATCACATGAGGTCAGGAATTTGAGACTAGGCTGGTCAACATGGTGAAACCCCGTCTCTGCTAAAAATACACAAAATTAGCCTGGCGTGGTGGTGCATGCCTGTAATCCCAGCTACTCAGGAGGCTGAGGCAAGAGAGTCGCCTGAACCCTGGAGGCGGAGGTTGCAGTGAGCCGAGATCAAGCCACTGCACTCCAGCCTGGGTGACAGAACCAGACTCCATCTCAAAACAAAAACAAGACTCAGAGAAATGTATTCCATCTCTTGATGGAGAGAGCTGCAAAATGGCTGATCGTAAGGAGCATGGATACAGAGAGGAGTAAAGAATTGAGCACATTGTGTTTTAAATTGTTTCACCACAGGCACTTACAAACTATATTGCACACTGTAGCTAGACTGGGCTAAATCTAGACCTGGAGGTAGTGAGAGACTTTGTTGGAATCACCACTCCTATTTAGCACAGAGGTCAGTATTTCTTTGAACCAAGTGAGCTTTGAAGTTAGACCTGAACTGTTCCATACTCTGATTTATTTGGGGGGAAAAAGTAATTTAATGCTTCTTATTTCCTTATTGTTTAGGAGTTACTGCTTTGGTGGATAAAGTGTGGATTTCTAAAAAGCCTTTTAAAAAGTTTTACTGATTTACCATATAAGGCTGCTTTGCTTTGAGTTGTTTACTTTGGTAATGTTTTGAAAGATGAACTTCTACCATCTTCTGATAAGAGAGAAAGTTGGTCAAGCAATTAACTGAAGTCAGTCTGATGCAGTGCTGCTGTTGGTTTCTATGATTTTCAGACTATCTCTCCTTGCTTCTGCTTCCTTAAGTGTAGAATGAAGGCAGAAGCGCCTGTCATTCCTGCTTATCAGGATGTGGCACCTTGTTCTCAACAGACCACAAGCTTTTCATAAATCTTTTTTTTTTTTTTTTTTTCAGGGAAGGTGGTAGAGTAGAGGGAAGTTCAGGGAGGTGCAGGGAGGTGGGAAATCACAGAGTTGCTTTTCATGAAACTTGATGTGTGTCTAGAATGCAGGAAGTGGCCTTGTGTGTGCCACAATAGTTCAGTGTTGTGAGCTTGCAAGAAGTTAAGCAGGAGGTTGGGCGTGGTGGCTCACACCTGTAATCCCAGCACTTTGGGAGGTCGAGTTGGGCGGATCCCCTGAGGTCAGGAGTTCAAGACCAGCCTGACCAACATGGTAAAACCCCATCTCTACTAAAAATACAAAAATTAGCTGGGCATGGCGGTGGGCGCCTGTAATCCCAGCTACTAGGGGGGCTGAGGCAGGAGAATCGCTTGAACCCTGGAGGCGGAGGTTGCAGTGAGAAGAGATCGAGATCACACCATTGCACTCTAGCCTGGGCCTAAAGAGCAAAACTCTGTCTCAAAAAAAAAGAAGTTAGAAGTTAGGCAGGGACACATGTTGCTGGAGGCACAGTTTATTGCCTTGTAACTTTCAGGCCCAAGAGGCAGGTGCCTTTTGAGAGCATCTTCTCCTTCACTGTCCTTCTGCATCTGATGTCTTTGCCAGCTCTGCTGGCCCTGCCTTCTGCTCACTGCTCCTTTGGGAATGATGCTGTCAAGGCCCCCTGGCTACCCAGGCACCTCTAGTCTGGTGTCCAGGTCCATGTCTCCTTTCTGATGCTGAGGCTCTCTCACCTCTGCAATAACATCTGCAGACATGTCAAATCCCTTGACTCATTGGGGGCAGATGGTGCTCCAGAATCCCAAGCCTGACCCAAGGCACAAGTTCATGTCGAAGGCCAGCATAGGCCAGGGTGAGCATCCTCAGTAATGGACAACTGAAGCCTCTGGTGTCTGTCTTATTGAAAAAAGGAAAGTCGTGCCACTGTATTTGAAATTGCTTCTGATTCCACTGACTTCTGTTTTTGCTTTTGGTGGGGACAGCAATTTAAAGGATACACTCTTAGGGAGTGGAACATTTTTACATGTAGAATTTTAGGTAGCCACTCTTGAAAATCAGACAAAATAAGTCCCTAAGTGCCTCAAGGCTCATTGCGCAAAGTGTTTAATTGTGGCTCACTGGGGAAGTCAGCAGGTACCCTGCTGTTCTGTCAGAACTCAGCCTCTGCGTCTTTTCTCTGGGGTTCTCACAAGAAGCCCAAGACATTGTCTGCCTTGGAGGGGGGTTCTCTTCTCCTCCCCTTCTCCTGTCCCTTATCAGCCTCCCTACCTGCCCTGCCCAGCCTGATGTAGTATGGATGCCTAATTTAGTTATATGATTTGATACAAGCATACCTTGTTTTATTGTGCTTCTCAGATACTCCATTTCGTACAAATTGAAGGTTCATGGCAACCATGCATCAGGCAAGTCTGTCTGTGCCATTTTTCCGATATGTTGTGCTCACTTTGTGTCACTGTGTCACATTTTGGTAATTCTTGCAGTTTTCCAAACTTTATTATTATATCTGTTGTGGTGGTCTGTGTTCAGTGATTTTTGATACTACTATTGTAATTGTTTTGGGGAGCCACAAACTGTGCCCATATAAGATGGCAAACTTAAATGATAGTGTGTGTGATCTGAATACTCCATCAACTGGCTGTTACCCTGTGTCTGTCTGTCTGTCTGTCTCTCTCTTTCCCTCCCTCCCTCCCTCCCTTTCCCCCTCTCCCCTCAGGCCTCCTTATTCCCTGAGACACAATATTGAAATTAGGCCAGTGAATAACCCTACAGTAGCCTCTGAGTGTTCTAGTGAAAGGAAAAGTCACTTGTCTCTAACTTTAAATCAAATGTTGGAAATGATTAAGCTTAGTGAGGAAGGCACATCAAAAGCTGAGACAGGCCGAAAGCTAGGCCTCTTGCACCAAACAGCCAAGTTATGAATGCAAATGAAAAGTTATTGAAGGAAATTAAAAGTGCTAATCTAGTGAAAACACGAATAAGAAAACAAAACAGCCTTATTGATGATGTGGAGAAAGGTTTAGTGATCTGAATAGAAGATCAAACCAGCCACAACATCCTCTTAAGCCAAAGCCTCATCCAGAGCAAGGCCTTAATCCTCTTCAATTTTATGAAGCCTGAGAGAGGTGAGGAAGCTACAGAAGTAAAGTTTGAAGCTAGCAGAATTGGCACATTAGGTTTAAGGAAAGAAGCAGTCTACATAACGTAAAAGTACAAAGTGAAGCATCAAGTGCTAATGTAGAAGCTGCAGCAAGTTATCTAGAAGATCTAGCTAAGAGAATTGGTGAAAACAACTACATTAAACAATAGATTTTCAATGTAGACCGAACAATCCTTTTGGAAGAAGATGCCGTCTAGGACTTACATAGCTAGAGAAGAGAAGTCAGTGCCTGGCTTCAAAGCTCCGAAAGATAGGTTGACTTTCTTCTTGGGGCTAATGCAGCTGATAACTTTTAAGTTGAAGCCAATGCTCATTAACCATTCCAAAAATCCTAGGACCATTAAGAATTGTTAAAGCTACTTTGCCACGTGCTCTATAAATGGAACAACAAAGCCTGGATGACAGCATTTCTGTTGACAGCATGGTTTACTGAATATTTTAAGCCCATTGTTGAGACCTACTGCTCAGAAAAAAAGATTCCTTTCAAAATATTATTGCTTATTGGCCAGGAACGGTGGCTCACGCCTGTAATACCAGCACTTTGGGAGGCCAAAGCAGGCAAATCACTTGAGGTCACGAGTTTGTGACCAGTCTGGACAACATGGCAAAACCCCGACTCTACTAAAAATACAAAAATTAGCCAGGCATGGTGTTGCACGTCTGTAAGTCCAGTTACTTGGGAGACTGAGGCATGAGAATCTCTTGAGCCTAGGAGTCAGAGGTTTCAGGGAGCTGAAATCGTGCCACTCCACTCCAGCCTGGGTGATGGAGTGAGACTCTGTCTCAAATATATGCATATATATATATACAGATATATATCTACACATACACACATTTGTATATATATAAAAATATATACCCACACACACATATATATATTTACTTATTGAAAATGCACCTAGTCACCCAAGAACTCTGAGGATGGAGACATACCAGGAGATTAATGTTGTTTTCATGCCTGCTAATACAACACTCATAAGGAGTAATTTCAACTTTCAAGTTTTATGATTTAAAAAATAACGCTTTTGCTGGGCACAGTGGCTCATGCTTGTAGTCTCAGCACTTTGGGAGGCTGAGGTGGCAGGATCACTGGAGCCCAGGAGTTTATGACCAGCCTGGGCAATATAATGAGACCTTATCTCTACAAAAACCTTAAAGTTAGCCAGGTGTAGTGGTATGTGCCTGTAGTCCCAGTTACTGGGGAACCTGAGGTGGGAGGATCCCTGGAGCCTGGGAGGCATAGGTTGCAGTGAGCCATGATTGTGCTACTGCACTCCAGCCTGAGTAACCAAGGGAGACCCTGTCTCAAAAAAAATTTTTTTTATAAGGCTACAACTGCCATAGATAGTGCCTCTGATAGATCTGGGCAAAGTAAGTTGAAAACCTTCTGGAAAGGATTCACCATTCTAGATGTCATTAAGAACATTCATGATTCTTGAAAGAAGGTTAAACTGTCAATATTAACAGGAATTTGGAAGAAGTTGATTCCAACCCTCATGGATAACTTTGAGGGGTTCAAGCCTTCAGTAACTGCCGATGTGGAAATAGCAAGAGAATTAGAATTAGAAGTGGAGTATGTAGATGTGACTGAATTGTTGTAATTTCATGATAAAAGCTGAATGTATAAAGAGCTTCATATGGATGGGCACAGAAAGTGGGTTCTTGAGATGGAATCGACATCAATGAAGATGCCGTGAACATTGTTGAAATGGCAGCAAAAGATTTAGAATATTCCATTAACTTAGTTGATGGGGGAGCAGCAGGCATTGAGAAGATCGACTCCAATTTTCAAAGAAGGCCTTAATCCTCTTCGATTTTATGAACCCTGAGAGAGGTGAGGAAGCTACAGAAGTAAAGTTTGAAGCTAGCAGAATTGGCACATTATGGGTAAAATGGTATTAAGTTGCATTGCATGCTACAGAGAAGTCTTTTGGGAAAGGAAGAGTCAATCGATGCAACAAACTTCATGGTTGTCTTATTTTAAGAAGTTGCCACAGCCACACCAACCTTCATCACCGACCATCCTGACGGATCAGCAGCATCAACACTGAGGCAGGACCCTCCACCAGCAAACTGATTACCCCTGGCTGAAGGTTCAGATGGTCATTAACTATTATCCCTTGATGAAGGTTCAGATGGTCGTTAACTATTATCCCTCGCCAAAGGTTCAGATGGTCATTAACTATTATCCCTCGCTGAAGGTTCAGATGGTCGTTAACTATTATCCTTTGCCAAAGGTTCAGATGATTGTTAATTATTACCCCTCGCTGAAGGTTCAGATGATCATTAACTATTATCCCTTGCTGAAGGTTCAGATGGTTGTTAACTTTTTTTTAGCAATAAAGTATTTTAAAACTAAGGTATGTACGTTGATTTTTAGGTGTAATGCTACTTCACACTTAACAAGCTATAGTGTAACCACAACTTGCGTATGGGAAACCAAAAATTTGTGTGACTCACTTTGTTGCGATATTTGCTTTATTGTGATAAACCTGCAGTATCTCTGAGGGTTATAATAATCCCTGTGATACGCTTTTTTTTTTGGAACAAAAAAGCTGACCATTTCATAAACATTTTCTTGGGACACCAGGTCTTCATAACTATTTGTAATGATTATACAAGCTATTGAATTACTCTAGCATTAACCGATTTCATTTTTTAACATATTTTCCCCATTTTTACTCCTTGGATGAGGCTTATATGAAGTTTTTTAAATTTGTAGGTCTTTTTTTATTCTATTAAATAATTTTTATAGAACCAATTTCCAAGCCTGGAATTCCTTAATCAAAGTTTATCATTAGTGGTGTTGTCATTATTATTATTGGGCAGTTGTATTTGTTTCTCTCTCTATTGGAGCAAAATTCTTGCCCAAGAGTTAGTTCTAATTTACAGTTCTGACAAAGAAGTATGAGAGCCCTCGAAGTGGCATTTTGTTATTGTTTTGAGTTATTCATTTGCTTTCCCTGCACAGTAGTACATTTTAAAAACATTCAAATCTGAAATATTTAACATAAGAAAGAATCAATTTGGGAATTTTATTTACTTGGAAAATAAATGAATCATCTATAGTGCTGAACAATGATAAAGTGATGGGGCCAGGTGTGGTGGCTCACACCTGTAATCCCAGCACTTTGGGAGGCCGAGGTGGGCGGATCGCTTGAGGCCAGGAGTCCAAGACCAGCCTGGCCTACATGGCGAAACCCTGTCTCTACTAAAAATACAAAAATTAGCCAGGCATGGTGACACATGCCTGTAATCTCAGCTGCTCGGGAGGCTGAGGCACAAGAATCGCTTGAACCTGGGAGGCAGAGGTTGCAGTGAGCTGAGCTTGTGCCATACCACTCCAGCCTGGAGTGAGATGGAGTGAGACTCTGTTAAATAAATAAAGTAAGTAAGTAAGTAAGTAAGTAAGTAAGTGATGGTAGTGGCATGCATACCCTGTAAGTTATATATGTATAACATAGTCATATGTGGAGATAGCTTTTCTCATTTGTTCCTGGAATATATTGCAGCTGTAAGTCCTTGTTTCTCTAATTAAAAATGCAAAGGAGATAGGCGGTAGAAGCCCTCCATAGGAATGGTAGCATGGAGAAGTTTGGAAAACATTTATTAGGCTCTGAAAGCAATCACACAGTTCCTTTTAAGGACCTTTTGGAAAATACCAGACAATTGTTTTAAAACAACTTAAAATAGAGCTTGGAAAAGAATGAACACATTTCTAAGGTTGTGGTTTTAAGGAAAGATTTCTTTTTCCCAGATTGCTGTGGTCCTGGAATATAAAAGACAATCTAGCCATTAGAAAAAATGGGCAGAATAAGCAGCAGGAAAAACCTTAGGTGAGTTTATGTGGGTGTAAAATTGTCAAAATATTAAAGGAAAACATAAGCCGTTTTATCTTAGTGGAGAGAGTGGTTTAGACATTCAATCTAGACAGAACATATTGTGATTTCTACAAAAATAATACCATCTGATCTTGACACTTTCGTGATTAGTTTATTTATTTGTTTACTTTTTGAGACGGAGTCTTGCTGTGTCATTCAGGCTGGAGTACAGTGACGTGATCTCGGCTCACTGCAAGCTCCGCCTCCTGGCTTCACGCCATTCTCCTGCCTCAGCCTCCCGAGTAGCTGGGACTGCAGGTGCCTGCCACCACGCCCGGCTAATTTTTTGTATTTTAGTAGAGACCGGGTTTCACCGTGTTAGCCAGGATGGTCTCGATCTCCTGACCTCGTGATCCACCCGCCTCGGCCTCCCAAAGTGCTGGGATTACAGTTTATTAATATCATCCTAGACTTTTAAATAGTTTGCTCCTGTAAATATTACTAAACTGTATTATTATGTTGCTTTCAACTTACTGAATAGTAGATTTTACTTCCAATTTACTGGATAGTAATTTTTTTAGTCTGGAATTTGTTGTATTTTAAATAAGTGGCCCAACTTAAAACTATTTTTACAACCATTTGGTAAATATTCTGAACATAATACAAAATGCATTCATATATTACTCATAGAAATAAGCATCTCTGTTTAATAGATAGGTTCTTGGGGTACAATAGTGTTAAGGGTTAAACTTAACATTGGTCTGATTTAACCTTGGAAGAAGAAGGGTCTGGTTTGAAAAGAGATGGAAGGGAATGCCAGGTAAGGGTGTGAAGACAAAGGTAGCGCCAACCATCCAGGCTAGTTGCCTCATTTAGAACCTGATTCCCAGACAAGGAGGGCCTTCTCTCAGCTGGGATGTGACCGACAGCTTTCAAACAAAAAACCCTAAGAGATCGTGGAAGTCTTGACAGTTTCCTAGTTTATTAGTTGGGTCCTAGCATGGGTCCAATTTGTGCCAACCAAACTGTATGCTGATGTTTGTCTTCCAAAGGAAGTAATATTGTGTTCAAAATGCTGGAGTCTAAGTAGATTCGATTTTGACTTTGGGCTAGTTTAAGTATTCTAAAACTGTATGAAATTAACATTAGACTTTTCCAGGTTAAATACTTGGTTGGAAGAGACAACCTTTAAGATTGTCTTCTCCCAGCAGAGTTCTCTGATGTCTGAATTGTGCCTGCCCCCTTTCCACGAGCACCAAGGAAGAGCACATGCCACTGGAAGCTTTGGGCCACCTACACATTCATGACCTAAGATGCTGGGATTGATTCGAAGAGGTTTAGGACGTGTCAGCATTCCATTCTTCCTTTGACCTAAAAAAGTCGAACACGCAGGCAGCTGGCAGATTTACTTTGTGACTGTACAAATGAAGCCTGTGAGTGTGAAGTGGTGCTACATGAATCCTTGATCTCCAGGTGCCTTGGCCTTCGTCACCGTGTGTTTGGAGGTGGAGGAGAATTGTTGAACAGAGTTAATGCGTAGCAGGAAGTTGGCCTCTTGTTTATTGCAATGGTTTTGGCTTCATCCCCTATGTCGGAATATATCCATAAACATTCTGATTTAAGTAATATGGAATAGAGTCAAATATTGCAGTAATAAATTGGTCATTCATGTCTAAGGATCATCATTGGATGGAAGCATCCACTGATTCGTTTAGATGAAGAAGTTATGCCGAGATGGCATCCATCCTGTGATCTGCCCAGAAAACACTGTCTAGAGAGAAGAGTTCTTGGTAGGGTGGGGAGGAAGGCAGATTTAGGGCACAACCTGAGCTGGACATATTCGGGGAACGTGAGGATGACAGCTCTCTGGGATGCAGGCTGTGGGATGGGGAGTCATAGGCACTAAGGTTGTCAGTTGAATCTGGATTCGAGACAACCACTGGTGGGTTCTGAGCATAGGAGCACTGTGATCCAGGTGGCTCCCTGGGAGAGGTAGCTGGGGGTCAGCACACTGGAGATGGAGCAGAGGGAGGCAAGAGTCCACTACTCCTGTGAGAGCAGGCTGACTGCTGTGTGAAAGATGGGACCTAGACTGTGGTAGTCATGCTGAGGATGACAAATGAGAATGGCAAACGTGATATATAGGAATTATTGTTTACTTCTTAAAAAACAAACAGTGACACCATTAACACACCCAAAGGAATGAGCAACAGCCAGGTGTGGTGTTACACACCTGTTGTCCCAGCTGCTCAGGAGGTTGAGGTGGGAGGATCACCTGAGTCCAGGAGTTCGAGGCTTCAGTGAGCTATGATCACACCACTGCACTCCGGGAGACCTTGGGTGACGGAGTAAAACCCTGTCAAAAAAAAAAAAAATCTTTAAAATATTCTCAAATATCTATACATACCTTTTAGTTTGAATTAGGATTTAACTAAGTCTACATATTTTAATTACTTGATAGACCTCTAAAATCTCTTTAATCATAGGTTTGTCCTTCCTCTCTATTTTTTTTTCCCTTGCAAATTATTTGTAGAAGAAAGTGAGTCATTTCTCTATGGAGTTTCCTGCAGTCTTGACTTTGCTGAATGGTACTCAATATGTTCCCATGTCCTGTGTATTTCCTATCAATTGGTTGGTGGATCTAGAGGATTGATCCAGTTGTGTTAGCCCTAAGCCTTGTTTCTATCCAGTTCACATACAGAATAGCGTTAATCTCACTGTGGTGCTAAGTCATCTTATTTGTTTGGATAAATAAAGACCAACTACTAGTTTTACTTTATCATATATAATAGTGTGTACAGATCTTGGGTAGAGTTGGACAGGTTCTAACAAATACATACACCCGTGGTCACCAACACCCAGAGCCTTGCCGTTCCCCTAGGAAGTTTTCTTTCTTCTGGTTGCATTCAGTCTTCCTCTTACCCCAGAAGCAACCACTATTCTGATTGTCCCTCTGGTCTCTGACCAGTTTTACTTGTATTTTTTGTTGTGTTCTGCATCAGTGATTTTAATAAAGAAAAACAGGCTTCCAAGGAAAGATAACCAGGCCCACTGGTCTGCAGTCCTGTAAACAAAGTGATGTGATGCTTAGCTGAAGGCGAGGATAGCCACTGTCGAGAGTACCTTGTGTTCCGTACGGTTCAGCCGCTCTGTTTTAAGCAAAGATAAGCCTTGCCCATCTTTTTCCCTTGAGGAGGGATGCATCCACTGAGGCAAGTGAAAAGTGAAAACTCCATTTTCACCAGATGGTTTTACTTTGAGCTCCATTTTCTTGTCAGGATCCTGCACCAGCCATGCCTAGTGAGACTTTGTTTTATTGCAAGGTTTCCCACTGCCAGCGTGTTCATACACAACGGGGCACTCTTCCTCCTGAAAGGAGAGGTGGCTCTGGAGTTTACATGCAGCTGTGCAGGTTCCACCCTGTTCTTCTCTTGGGCAGCGACCCACGTCCCTTTCTGGGATGTGTTTTCATGTGCTGCTGAAAATCATCTTTCCATGTAAATGTTTTCTGGCATACTGCACGTGTTATTAATACTTCCTCCTTAGGAGTTTCTCTCACATTTTAGAAGTTCTGTCTATGTTTTGGCCACCAAGGAACATCCCTTTGCCATATACTGTGCAGCCTCATGGGTCTGTGGCCGCGTGGGCCCAGCCTGCTGGGTGCGGTGGGTGCTTCCTGATCCCCCCGGGCACCCTTGAGCAGCAGGTCACTGGTGTGCTGGCCCTGTTGGATGTCCAGCTGCCAATGCTTCTTAAAGATCTTCTGAAAGCCTTCAAATCGCATACCTGTTGTCTTTGCGCATTTTCATGTTTGCATTGAAAATATTTCTTCAAGTTTGATTTTGTGTTGAATTTTTGCTTACAGCCACCAGCTGCACAGCTTTCCTCTCGTGTGAATGAGGACATGGGGACTCAGGTGGTAGTCCCTGAGAAGGTCTTATCATGCCCTTCATTGCCACAAACAAATGGTCTCCACCTTGTGCTCGCGTAGGTCTGGCTTGCAGGCCTTGTGGTAATTGGCTCTGCGTCGAGGACGGAGTGGATAAACCTCCTGGGAAGTGCTATGGTCAGGGGATGTGAGGGTCTCCCTGGTCTCAAGGGTCAGGGAGGACACTGCCTCCAGGACACGCTACTTATGCATCCCACCATCCAGTTTTACTTGGCCTCAAAACTGGAAACATATGGTATCAATATTTAGGCTTCGTGTATTTTAGGTTAAGGGTGTAAACATTTATTCAGCTCCTACTGTATGCCAGAATCTACATTGCTGTTAGAAATATAAAAATGGGTCAGGTGTAGTAACTCATGCCTCTAATACCAGCACCTTGGGGTCCTGAGGTGGGAGGATTGCTTGAGCCTGGGAAGTCGAGGCTGCCGTGAGCCGTGATTGTACCACTGCACTCCAGCCTGGGTCACAGAGCGAGACTGCATCTTAAAAAATAATACATAAGAGCCGGGTGGATGACTTATGCCTGTAATCCCAGCACTTTGGTAGGCCAAGGCAGGCGGATCACTTGAGGTCAGGAGTTCGTGACCAACCTGGCCAACATGATGAAACCCTATCTCTACAAAAAAATACAAAAATTAGCTGGGCTTGTTGGCATGCGCCTGTAATCCCAGCTACTTGAGAGGCTGAGGCAGGGGAATCCCTTGAACCCAGGAGGTGGAGTGAGCCAAGATCGTGCCACTGCACTCCAACGTGGGTGACAGAGCGAGACTCTGTCTCATCAATAAATAAATGAATGAGAAATATAAAAGTGATTGTCACAGAGTTGGCAATGGGGACAATAAGCTGGTTATGAGTACAGAGGCAGAGCGGGGCGATCACCCGCGGAGTCCCCGATGTCCTAGGGATGCAGGAGACGGAGAGGCCTGGCACCCAGAGGCCTTCAGAGTGCAGGAGCAGGAACTGAAGGGCTCCCATTGTTTCTCTGAGGTCATAAACCTGAATATGAAACTGTGGCTGTTTTGGTCGTTTGTCATTTTCCTGCATGTGCACAGGATTTCCTCATCGCCCTGTGCGTGTTCTGATGAAAAAGATCCCCAGAGATGTTGTGTGGAATGATGTCCTCCGGGGGGCGGAAGGCAGAATGCCATGCCCAAGCCTGAGCCTGCTGTGTACTCCCGGTGTGTGTGGCGCCCCTCTCCATGCCACTCCTCCATGAGCCTCTTCCCACTCACAGCCACTGCCTTCCTCTCGGCCCAGATGGTCAACCACCAAGTGTACACAATTTGTTTTTACCAAGAAAAGCAGTTAACAGTTTTGTTTTCTTTCAATGTCATTATGTAATGAACATTTTTTTTTTTTTTTTTTTTGAGACAGAGTGTCACTCTGTCGCCCAGGCTGGAATGCAGTGGCGTGATCTCGGCTCACTGTAAACTCTGCCTGCCGGGTTCACGCCATTCTTCTGCCTCAGCCTCCCAAGTAGCTGGGACTACAGGCGCCCGCCACCATGCCTGGCTAAATGTTTTTTGTATTTTTGGTAGAGATGGGATTTCACCGTGTTAGCCAGGCTGGTCTCGATCTCCTGACCTTGTGATCTACCAGCCTGGGCCTCCCAATGTGCTGGGATTACAGGCGTGAGCCACCGCACCCGGCCGAACATTTTCATATTATTAAAATGAATTGAAATCCTTATTCCTAGGTACTGCATAACTTATATCATCATACTTTACGTGACTATATATAGTATGTATGTGTATATGATGTGCGTATATGATATACTATATATGTATCTGTATATAATATATATGTTATATACTATATATGTATGGGTACATATATGTATATATTTGTCCAGTTTGTCCAGTTCATTTTATGAGGTCAGTTAGGAAATAGTATTAAACAAATTTTAAAAATTAAATTCTCGTGGAACACAAAAGATAAAATTACTAAAAACTACTCCATTTTTTCTTTTCTTTTCTCTACAGAACCATCCGGGTATGGCTGAAGAGAGACAGTGGTCAGTACTGGCCCAGCATTTACCACACAATGGCCTGTAAGTAGCTGAACTGTTCCATTTGAGAGAAATGTCTCTAATGTTATTGATGATTTAAATTTCAAAATGTCGGCTGGACACGGTGGCTCACACCTGTAATCCCAGCACTTTGAGAGGCCAAGGTGGGTAGATCACCTGAGGCCAGGAGTTCGAGACCAGTCTGACCAACATGGCGAAAGCCCATCTCTATTAAAATACAAAATTAGCTGGGCGTGGTGGTGTGTGCCTGTAATCCCAGCTACTCAGGAGGCTGAAGCAGGAGAATCACTTAAATCTGGAGTTGGAGGTTGCAGTGAGTCGAGTTTGCTCCACTGCACTCCAGCGAGGGCGACAGAGTGAGACTCTGTCTCAAAAAAATAAAAATAAATAAGTTTCAAAATGTCTGATTAAATATTGCTGCTAGATTTCAAAATGAGTTTCTTAGTTGCCTAATACCTCTGACAGGCTGTAATAAACTGCAGGAAAATCCTTTTCTTTTGCAAAGGAAGTTGAGTCTATGGCTTAACTGAATTAGACTTGAGCAAAACTGAAAAAAAAAATAGGAAAATGAACATGTTCTCCTCAGTTTTTCTTTGTCTTAATTTGGCCAACTTATATTAGTAGTAACTTTGTCCTTTGTAGTAGCCAATATTGACACGAAAAAAGGACTGTGCCCTCCATAGCGTCATGACTACCTTTGCCCAACCTTTTCACCAACCTCTGGACCTATTGAGAGACATGGTCCAAGGTACAACACATTCTAAATAGAGAATTTTCTCAGCAGTCAGGTATGTTCTATAAATAAATCTGGATGACGAAGCTTCTGCTTGGAGCCTTTAAAGCAGCCCTGGAGGCCAGGCACGGTGGCTCATGCCTGTAATCCCAGCACTTTGGGAGGCCAAGGCAGGCGGATCACCTGAGGTCGGGAGTTCGAGACCAGCCTGGCCAACATGATGAAACCCCATCTCTACTAAAAATACAAAATTAGCCAGCTACTCAGGAGGCTGAGGCAGGAGAGTCGCTTCAACCTGGGAAGCAGAGGTTGTGGTGAGCCAAGATCACACCACTGCACTCCAGCCTGGGCAACAAGAGCAAACTCCATCTCCAAAAAAAAAAAAAGCAGCCCTGGGATATACTGACATAAAGTGACACATAAACTTTAACCCTTGATGTGATTCTTAGCAGCATCACCATCCTTATCTCCCACTTGTTTTCTTCAAGCGTTCTTGAAAAGAAAGCCCTGTAGACAATGCCTGGATGTCACCAAAGTTCAGACGGGGAGTCAACTCCGTTATGCCAAGTAGCCAGACAGAAGGCCTCCGTAGCTGCTAATTTCCTTGAGGCTTGTTCCTTAATGAGTGATTTTCCTCAGTTAAGAATTTTAATACACAGAGGACCCCCACTAAGAAAAGAAAAAAGGCTTCAGTGCATGCTTGATGGTTTGTTACTGAAGACCATTATCAAGTTTTCCAAAGAAGAGCTCTTGACAGTGGTTGCAGATGCTGCTGATGCTGTCCACTGCTTTCTTAAGAGGTATTCCAGGGCTGTGGAGTTTGTTATAAAGACAGAACAGCCAGTTGTTCAGCAAACTACATCTCATCAGCTTGAGTGCCTTTCAGGCACTCTCTCCTCTGGTAGCACTTTCTCCTTTACAATTTCATTGTGCATGCAGCATTTAGATCCTGTAATAATTTTCACAAAAAGTTAGTGGTTTATTAGGGTTTTTTATTTTTCTGCCTTCTACCAACAGCCTGGGCAGGCTAGCCAGCTTCTCTCTCTTGGTAGTCATTCAGTGAAATTGAGAGAGACCTTTTGGAACCCTGGCATAAAGATAACTATTATGAAAGGAACAGTAAAGCTTTATAATACATAGGACATTTGAAGACTTCTTGAAAACCTGGTCATAATTTATTGTGCCAAGGAGTGGCATCTCTTCTGTTACCCATGTCTACATGTACTGTGGATGCATAACTTTGGTTCTCACATTAAATTCTCACCTTGAGATATTAAGTAACCGATGTCTTAGTGAAGGTGTTTATGGAGCCTGTCTGATAAATTTACTTTGGAAATTTTGGCAGCAGGGTAGAGGTAGGTGGGACATCCTGGGCCTCTGAGCCCACCTGTGACCCAACCCGCCCCAGTCTCCCAAAAAGACTTGTTAGGCTAATTCCTTACTTTCCAGTGACCCAGAGATAGATCTGAGAGCTGGAAGTAGCAACAGCCCGAGGAACGCATATCAGTGCAGGGAAATGTTTTGTTATCATTGTGGAAAATGTTGTTAATACTATGGCTCTTATGCTTCCCACTCTTCCCTTCCTTCATAATTAGCTTTTTGGTCATAGCTTAATCTCCCTGAGTCCTTAATCTTGAAGTTCATTCTCATTAGAATAGAGACAGAGACTGAGATGGATTTTGTCCCATATTTAGTTCAGTTACTCCTTGACTTGCATTTCCCCCAAATATTTAGTACAACTTTCTGATGAATTTCTCTCCCAGGGCACCAAAACCTTAGCAGTAGAAATATGTGTTCTCTCTTGGCTGTTAGATCTCAAGCAAGTGGCGGTGGATCTCTCTGTCTTCATCCCTTTCTAACTTGGCTTAACTGTCCCCTCCTGAAGGAGCTTCTAGCTCAGGAAGGAGGAACTTGAGAGAACAGACACAGCTTCGCAGTGGGTAGTCAACACCTGTATGTCTGTATCTGCACATGTTCACTGTGTTGCTTCTAGATGCTTCTTTATTGCTTCTATTTGGACCTGTATCTGCTGATAAAACTGCAGGTACACCACAAGAAGAAAACAGAGTGAACGAATTGTGAAAAATAACTGCTTGTCTGTTTTAGAATGACTTTTTATTTCAAAATTAAATTTAGAATATGAAAAGCAGAATGCCATGTTAGTTCTAAAAGCTATCTGCAGATTATCCAACTTAGGATGTCTTAGTGGTTATATCCACTAATTTAAACTTTTTCCTGTGACTTGACAGAGTGATCAATAAGCCAAGCCTTATTATACTGTTATATGCAGTCCAATTATGTTCTTTCTATAACATTACCTCACATAAAAAAATAACGTTCAGACTCTGCTTTAGCTGAAGAAAAATGGTAACTCTTGGCTTCTATCTTTACTGTGTATTTCGTGCCTTTTTTTTGGTAATATAGTTTTATGAAACCATCACAACAGCTATGCAAGGCAGATAATATTTTTACCATTTTGTGAACAAGCAAGCTGAGGTTAGAAGGGTTAAGTTGATTTCTTGTCATTGGAATTCCAATCCATGTTCATCTATGACTCCAAACCTATGCTTCCCACCACAGTGATGGGTAGGTCCACAAACTTTTTAGGCAAAGGGCCAGACAGTAAACATTTGGACTACGTGGGCCAATCACTGTGGCACTTACTCAAGTCTGCCTTCTTAGCATGCAAGCAGTCATAAATAAGACATAAATATGGCATGTGAGCAATCATAAGTTATACATAAATGTAGCATGCAAGCAATCATAAATGAAAGGGTCTGACTGTGTTCCAAAGGAAAAAAAAAAAACTATTAACAAAATATGCAGTCAGCTGAATTTGGCCCTGTGGTGTGATCCAAAGTTTTAAACATTTGATTTTGGACTGCAGTGATGGCTTTTTAAAAGTTCGTTGACTTGGCTGGGCACGGTGTCTCAGGCCTGTAATCCCAGCATTTTGGGAAGCCGAGGCAGGCTGATCATTTGAGATCGGGAGTTCGAGACTGGCCTGGCCAACATGGTGAAACCCCGTCTCTACTAAAAATACAAGAATTAGCCTGGTGTGGTGGTGGGTGCCTATAATCCCAGCTACTCGGGAGGCGGAGACACGAGAATCGCTTGAACCCAGGAGGCGGAGGTTGCAGTGAGCTGAGCTTGCACCACTGCACTACAGCCTTGGTGACAGAGCGAGACACCATCTCAAAAAAAAAAAAAAAAAAAGCTAACTGATTTGAAAGATGATTCCTGTTTTGCTTTATATCCAACCCCTCCCCTTCTATATTACATTTATATTGCTTATCTCCATTAGAAACCTCCTTTCCAGGGAGAGAGCCAGGATATCACTATATAATACAAAACAAACTAAGGAAACCCTTTTTTTCTTTTTCAAATGTTGTAATTGTCTAGCTTCATAAAATTACCCAGCACTTTGTAATTTTTACACAAAAGAGGGATTTTACATATTTATGTTGTTTGTTATAGGGTTGGGCATTAAAAAAATTGAAAAGAAGCTTAAAACTAATGCATTTAGTGCCATCTAGAAAGCAAGCAAAAATGATGACAGTGAATCTCTGAACGCATCAAAGCATGATTTGATTTGTCAAAGATAAGTGTATGCATGGTTGTTAAAGAGCATTTTGATAGTATAAAGATATGTATATTTATCTTTGTGGTCATAATTCTTAAATTTGATCGTTCTTTTCATCTCAAACATCAGTATGGTGGATAAGGAGTATACAGGCTCATAGTCAATTCTAATTGTTTTGTGCACAATTTCAGTATGTACCTTTCAGAGTCAACTACACCGTTCTTGGATGCAACTGAAACAGTCTCTATGGTCTGATCATGCAGTTAGCTATGTTTTCGCTTTGGGGTACAATCCAGTATTGTAGTTTACTTCCTTTGGTGAGGATATCGGCCTACGAGAGAGAGAGAACTTTAAACTATATTCAAATGATGACTTCATTTAAAAGAAGTTTTTTTCTTTTATCTTTTTTTTTTTTTTTAGATGGAGTCTCACTATGTTGCCCAGACTGGTCTCAACTCCTGGCCTCAAGCAATCCTCCTTCCTTGGCCTCCCAAAGTGCTGAGATTATAGGCATGAGCCACCATACCTACTCATCTTTTACAAGAAGTTCTCTTCCAAAGTAAATTCAAATTTGTTTTGTTTTGTTTTTCCCTAGCATGCATTTCCTTGTTTTGGTTCTTCCATTGCTAACTAAAATTCCTTAGGCTGAAACAAACCCAAATACATATTTTTTCAAATGTTCCAATTTATAAATCACTTTAATTCTAATTTTTGGTAAAAGGAGACAATTTAGAATTTCTCCTTTCTGAAACTCGTTCTCTAGCCTGTGATTTCTGGAAGCGGGTAGGTAGAACATGGAAAGAGTGTTTACATGAGGAGAGGCAGCTGTTCTCCCAGTCACATAAGACTGCTATGGACAAGGAAACCTGTCTGCACCTCACAACTCACATATGCCATATATCTGCACCTCACATATGCTCACATATGCCATAGAATAGGAATTCTGGTGCTGGGAACACATCTTTGCACAGATTCTAGCTACTCTTTGACATTTGATGGGAAGGGTGGCAGGGGCAGGATGACCTCCTGAGTGTTTGGGCAGCAGATCACACACTGCAAGCCCTGGTCCCCAAGGCTTGCCAGACTACAGGTAGGACTTTCAGTCAGATGAAACTTCATGCTGGCTCGCTTCACCCAGCATTATAGAAATAACAGAAGATTTGTGAAAATAAGGTTTTAAACTAAGGCAACAGAGAGAACTTTAATAACATTTCCAATTTACGTAATTTTTAGAAAACATTTTTGCTCTCTCTCTGTGAACCTAAATTATATAGTTCTTAATCAGTCACTTTGAGGAATGACTTAAAGTGCTTAGCTTTGCTGGTAATGTGCTCTTTGTCTTTCTGGCAGCTCCTTGCTCTGCTATGGCTTACCATCATGACAGCAGACGGATATTTGTGGGCCAGGATAATGGAGCCGTAATGGTAGGTAGCTTTTAGAATGTATTTACTATATTCTTTATATTATATTCTTTATATTGACCTCCCATGTCCCTTATTGGCCAGTTAACTTTGGATTAACAATGAACGCTTGATTGTTTGGCATGAAGAATGTTTAATTTAGGCCAGGCACGGTGGTTCACATCTGTAATCCCAACACTTTAGGAGGCTGAGGCGGACAGATCACTTGAGCCCAGAAGTTTGAGACCAGCCTGGGTAGCATAGTGAGACCTCATCTCTACGAAAAATCAAAAAAATTAGTTGGTAGTGGTGCATGCCTGTGGTCCCAGCTACTTGGGAGACTGAGGTGGGAGAATGCCTTGAACCCAGGAGGTCAAGGCTGCAGCTAGCTGAGATTGCACCACTGCACTTTCGGCTGGGCAACAGAGGGAAACCATGTCTCAAAAAAAAAAAAAGTTTAATTCAGTATAGATATTAGGTCAAAATGGATTAAGTTGTTACTTAATTTTAAACTAGTTCCTTGGAACTCAGAATGCTGTCGTAATTGATAGCTGGGTGCTCGGACTGACCCACAGATCATAGCCTTCATAGAGCGAATATGTCACCTACAGTAATCCCTATCCCTCAGCCGTGATGGTGGAGAGCCTCTGTGTGTGTGTGTGTGTGTGTGTGTGTGTGTGTGTGTGGCCATTCAGCCAGCAACTCACAGAACTCTTTAAGGCAATACTACTCAAACTGTCTTTGGCAAAGGACCTGATATTTAAGTTTCTAGTCTATTATAGATTGGCATTTTTGTGGGTCGAATTGTATGCATATATTTATTTTTTCTTAATTGAAACATAACTTATATAACATAATTATATTTACCATTTTAAAGTATATAATTCTGTGGTCTTATAATATATTCATAAGATTGTGCAATCATTACCATTCTCTAATTCCAAAATATTTTCATCACCCCTCCCTGCAAAAAAATCCCATATCCATTAGCAGTCACTCTCCATTGCCCCTTCCCCCAGCTCCTGGAAATCACTAATTTACTGAATCCAAGGATTTGCTTATTTTAGACACTTTAGATAAATAGACTCATACAACATGTGTGGCCTTTTATGTTTGTCTTTCACTTAGCATGATGTTTTCAAGGTTCACACCTGTTTGAATTAATTCATTCTTTTGGCTGTGGAATAGTATTCCATACTGCACTTGGTTTATCCCTTTATTAGTTGATAGACATTTGGTTGTTTTCACTTTTTGGCTATTATCAATAACGTTACTATGAAAATTCAGGTACATATTTTTTGTACATATTCCGGCTCTCCAAATCCTTGCTAACACTTGTCATTTTCTGCTTGTTTTGTTTTGTTTTTGTTGTGGTCATCCTGGTGGATGTGAAATGGTACTAGATTGTGGTTTTGATTCACCTTTTCCTAATCACTAGTAATGATGAGGATCTTCTTAGGTACTTGTGGTCATTTATATCTTCTTTGGAGTAATATCTATTTAAGTCCTTTGTCCATTTTTAATAGAGTATTTTTTAATTGTTGAGTTGTAAGAGTTTTTTCTGTATGTTAGATACTAGACCCTTATCAGATATATGTTCTGCAAATATCTTCTCCTAAGAGCTGCCTTTTTACTTTTTTATTTTTAAAGTTTAGTGAAGTCCAATTTATGTATTTATTTTTTTTGGCTACTTAAGCTTTAGATACCATATCTCAGAAGCCATTGCCTAATCCAAGGTCATTTATACCTATAAAGATAAGTATAAATCAAGATTTACACCTGTATTTTCTTCTGAGAGTTTTATAGTTTAGCTTTACATTTAGATCTTTGATTTACTGTAAGTTAATTCTTATATGTGGTATCACAGAGGGGTTCCACATTTATTCTTTTGTATGTGGACATCCAGTCATCCCAGCACCAATTGTTGAAAAGACTATTTTTTTCCCATTTAATTTTCTTGGCATCTTTGTCACAGAGCCAGCCGGCAGAGAGCCAGGGAAGTTTCCAGAAGTCAGTGTCCAGAAGACCCAAGTGGGAAGGATCTCTGTGCATCAGAGGACTCAGAGGAGGTTATAGTGGCTTGCTGGTGTGGGGTGATAGAGAGGCACCCTAGGAAGATTGGAGAAGTGGGCAGAGGCCACCAGGTCATGCAGGGTGTTGTAGGTCTGGGTAAAGCTTTAAATTTTAATGTAATTGCAGTGAGAAGCTGTTAAAGTGTTTTCAGCAGATGAATAGCATGATATAATTTACATTTCCAAAGATCCCTCTAGCTGCTGGGTGGAAAACGGATTGAGGGGCGGCCAGAGTGGCAATGGGATAATCGGGCTGTTTTAGCGGTCTGGGTGAAAGGACAGTGGCCATGAAGAAGGACAAGTGGATGGACTTGAGATAAGTCTTGGAGACATCTGAGACAAGTTGACTGTGTAGAGGAGAGGAAGAGAAGTCGGGTGGCAGCCAGGTATTTGGCTTGATCAGTTGGGTAAGAAGTAGTATTGTTTGCTGAGAAAGGTAAGGCTGGGCTGGGGAGGCAGTTGGAGGGAGGGGGACAGTGAGAGCCAGCCTTGTTTGAGATACCAGTGAGCTTCTGACTGGCCATGTGAAGTTGGCACAGGATAAACAAAACGAGCCCCGGAGAGGTCTGGGCAGAGGACATCATCATCAGGTCATTTTTCAAGCCACAAGAACGACTGAGTAGCTGGGGAGGGAATGAAAGAAGTTGGGGCCCAGACCTGAGGCCTAAATAATGACAGTGTTTTGGAGTGGAGTTGAAGGGGAGGCCAGCCAGGGAGGAGGGGAAGTGATGATCCTTCAGAGTGACTTTAAGGGGCCCAGACCACCTTATGTAAGCTGAATTTCCTGACCTTGCATAGTCATGCCAGTCATTGAGGGGACTTACGAAAATACAGATTCCCCAGCTCTTTACCAGACCCGGAGCTTCAAAATCACTAGAGAGGGACCTGGGGATCTGTATAATAAGTAGCAAGTCCTCTAGGTGAACCCAAGGATCAAGTGCTTTAGGGAAACTACATGGTTTCGCTAAAACCATTGAGGAGCAGGAGCAGGTTTCTGGTTTTTGTCAGCTCAGAAATGTGTAGCAGGCTTTGAAGGGACAAGGCTGAAAGTACAGGTGCCAGTTAGGAGGCTGCCTCCGGATCCCAGTGTGAGATCATGAAACACCGGGGTAGGGAGGGAGAAGAAGCGGTGACCTCAAGAACTGTCTGGGAAGCAGGGCTGGGTGTTTGAATAAAGGTGCGTGTTGAAATAGAGCCTCTTTAAGATGACTTTCAGGTTTCTAGCCAGGAGTTAGCTGCTTCAGAGACAGAAAAGATGCTGATCTTTTTGGGGAAAGATGTTGAGTTAAGTTTTGAGAACTGAACTTGGGTGTGTGTGCCTGAACCTCAGGGTTTGGTCTGGGCAGGGGTTGGGAGTTCCCTGAATGTTGATGTCAGTGGAAACTACAACGGTGGCTGCCGTAAACTAGAAAGAGCTGGTAGATTGAGAAAAGCAGAGGGCCAAGGTCACATTCCTAGGGAAATGTCAGTATTTAAAGAAAAGCCAGAGGGCTGGGAGCCTAAAGGAGAGACAGGAAGAATAGGCAAGGAGGGAGGAGAGCCAGCCAGGACAGTGCAGCCACGGAAGCCGGAGGGCAGTGAGTTTCAGGGAGGAGGTGAGTAAAGGTATCAAGGGCAGGAGGGAGAGGATGAAATTAGGCCTGGGCAGTGCCCTTGGGATGGCACTTAGAAGGCAGCTGCTGATAACAAGAAGAGCCTTTCCATGCAGTGGGGTAGCCCTGGTGAGCCATGGACTGAAGTGTGACTCGAAGATGAGGGAGCCAGAGAGCCTGAGGGTAACCAGGGTGGGCCGGTCATTAGAGAAGCTTTTGGCTGAGAAGGGGACAACGAAAGTAGAAGTATAGTTATGAGAGTTTCTTTTTTTTTCACTGAAAGAAGCAGCCTTGGACCAGGTGTGGTGGCTCATGCCGATAATCTCAGCACTTTGGGAGGCTGAGGCAGGAGGATTGAGCCCAGGAGTTGGAGACCAGCCTGGGCAATATAGTGAGACCTCATTTCTACAAAAATTAAAAAAATTAGCTTATTGTGGTGGCATACCCATGTAGCTCCACTACTCAGGAGGCTGAGGTGGGAGGATCACTTGAGCCTGGGAAGTGGAGGTTGCAGTGAGCAGAGATTGCACCACTGCACTCCAGCCTGAATGGCAGAACAAGACCCTGTCTCAAAAGAAGGAAAAAAAAAAAAAAAAAAGGAAAAGCAGCAGCAGCCTTGAGGTAAGGGTCAAGAAGAAAGATCTAGTAGAAGGGACAGGCTCCCTGCCCATGCAGTTCACACAGCAGCAGGCGGCAGGCGAGGGTGCTGGAAATGCATGACACACTAGTGAATGCCAAAGCTCTCCATTTTAGCCTTCAGTAAATTCTATGGGAATATCATGATGATGTGCATGCACATATATAACGAGAAGCCACTAAGTACAAGCTTCACATAGTGCAGTAGTGCAGTGTTGGTGCATTTATCTCCCTAGGGACCCTTTTTGTGGCCTTCAGTTCAAGGGGAGACTGTCATTAGGATGGCACATAAGAACTGTTACAGTTGTTCAATGGAAAGGGGCAAGGCAAATCTAATTTAACATTAGTCAGCAGTTGATCAATTGCTCTTCCACTGAATACAGATGAATATACTGTGCTGATACATTTTTTTCTACTTTGCGAAAACAAGATGGAGAACAAGAAATCTGTATTCTTTTGTATGCTTTTTTTCCCCCTCACTCTGGTCTGTCAACAATTCATAATATCTATGTCAATTTAGCATTGATCAATAATAGTATTCTTGGCTGGGCGCAGTGGCTCATGTCTATAATCCCAGCACTTTGGAAGGCCAAGGTGGGTGGATCACTTGAGACCACGAGTTCAAGACCAGGATGGCCAGCATGGTGAAACCCTGTCTGTACTAAAAATACAAAAAAAATTAGCCAGGTGTGGTGGCACGCACCTTTAGTCCCAGTTACTCAGGACTCTGAGGCACAAGAATCGCTTGAACCCAGGAGGTGGAGGTTACAGTGAGCTGAGATTGCATCACTGTACTCCAGCCTGGGTGACAGAGTGAGACTCTGTCTCAAAATAATAATAATATAATAATAATAATGGTAGTACTAGTAATTAGTGATTTTTCTTTAGAGTTTTATTTTTATAGTTTTATGTTGAGGTTGATTTTTTTTTCAAACATATGTACTTTAAATTTCTTTTCCAAGTTATAAAGGATTACATCTATAGAAAATTTGGGGCCAGGTGCAGTGGCTCACGCCTGTAATCCCAGCACTTTGGGAGCCCGAGGTGAGTGGATCACCTGAGGTCAGGAGTTTGAGACCATCCTGGCCAACATGGTGAAACCCCATCTTTACTAAAAATATAAAAATTAGCTGGGCGTAGTTGTGCACTCCTGTAATCCCAGCTACTCGGGAGCCTGAGGCAGGAGAATCGCTTGAACCTGGGAAGCAGACGTTGCAGTGAGCCGAGGAAGCAACAAGAACGAAACTCTGTCTGTAAATAAATAAATAAATAAATAAATAAAATTTGGGAAACACGGGAGTATAAAAAGAAACCAAAAACCACCCACAATCTCAACACTTCTTTTTTGTTGTTGTTGTGTGTGTTTGTATATTAAATAGGTGTCCTTTCCCCCACTAAATTGCTGAGCTACCCAGCGCCCTGTTTTTACTTTGCTGAGAGCTCTGTTAGTGAGGGGTCTTTGCAGTTTTGCTTTAATATGCAGTGTCTTGAGGGGATTTTTGTGTTCCTAAGAGAATACAGTTTTGTAGTAGGAGGGAGAAGGAATACGGAGTGCTGATTTGGGCAGGAAGAAGTGGACACAAATCCCATGCTGGTCAGCAGCACTTACTTTTATTCAATTAGGTCTGTTCTCCCAAAGCAATGTTGGCCTGAGGACAGGTCTGATGAAAGAAGCAATTCATATCATTCCTAAATAACTCATCGTAAGTCCCAGGTCTTGTGAGAATCATTTTTGGATTTTACTTCAGTTTTGAAAGTTAATTTTCTGTTGTTTTATAAAACCATAACTCCTTTAAAAATTTTTATGTTGTGCATTTGCTTTTAGGAATTTCACGTGTCTGAAGATTTTAATAAAATGAACTTTATCAAGACCTACCCAGGTAATTATAATACATATTATCTTGCGTACACATACATGTAGACATACACAAAACTAGAACATCATTTCTTATGGTGAAAATTAGATTTTCACATTAACTTGTTAGTTTTGTTACCCCCACAATGCGAGAGACTGTTGTCTTTTAGTGATATTTCAGCTTTTTCTTGCTCATTAGCATTTAAAATTTTGTATATCAGGCACATTATCAGATTTAATTAACCATTCTTTTATTATTGGATATGTGTACTGCTTCCATTTTTTTGATAACACACACTACTCTTCATACATGTATGTGTGTGCATATAACTGTGTGTGTACAATTTTTTGATATGTATATACACATGTGTGTGTGTGCATGTGTATTCTTGAATAAGTGTATACACATATGTGGGGGGGTATTCTTGACTGTTACTCTGACTCTAATCCTATAATCCTTAAATAGAGACGAGGTCTCAGTATGTTGCCCAGGATGGTCTCAAACTCCTGAGTTGAAGTGACCCTCCCACCTCAGTCTCCCAAAGTACTAGAATTCAGGTGTGAGCCACCACACCTGGCCAAATCTGTAATTCTGATTATTTAAGACAAATCCCTAAGTGCTGAGTGAGGAATTTTTTTTTTTTTAAGACAAATTCCTACAAAGTGGAATAACCAGGTCAGACATTAAAAAGTTTTTTAAATGCCCTAGATTTACTTTGCAAACTGCTTCACAGCAATAGTGCAAGTTTTTACAGTCCTGCGAATGGCGACTGAGAATACGTGTTCATGACGTCTTCACAATACTGCTGCCTTATAATTTCTTTTTCCTGTTTAATAGTCAAGAAAGTTCTCAATTTGAAAATGATTTAAGCTTTATTTAATGTTGACCACTTGTCATATTTTCTGAATGTCTGTTTATGATTTTGTGCGTATTCCCAGGGAGGTGTGGTGTTTTCTAACTGATTTGTAAGCACCTTTCACTACAAAGCTATCAATACTTTGTGGCATCTGTGACATATACCTTTTTTTCAGTTTTTACTTTATTTAGTAAATTTCAGTATTTTAAAACTTAACAAAAGCAAGATCCCAATGACAACTTCAGATTGAAGTTGTAAAACTAAAGCATTTTGATGAAGTTGTGGATTCCCATCAGACCAATTAGCTGATTTCCAGAAACTTCAGCAGAAGACATAACATGTAGCCTCATTTTATTCACTGTATACTTCTAAAATTTTATATTTAATCCTTGTGGATAAAGGTAAGAATTGGAGTGTAGGCGTTTTACATGCGTGTTCATCTTGGTGAAATGTGGTCTAATGATAGGACACTTGATTAAGAAGGCCAAATTGCTTTTGCCTATGTATTGTTTCACCTGTTCCAAATTTAAAATGGAGAAAAGCGTCCAAGTACAGCAGCTCACCCCTGTAATCCCAGCACTTTGGGAGGCCGAGGCAGGTGCATCACTTGAGGTCAGGAGTTTGAGGCCAGCCTGGCCAACGAGGTGAAACCCTGTCCCTACTAAAAATAACAAAAATTAGCCGGGCGTGATAGCACATGCCTGTAGTCCCAGCCACTCAGGAGACTGAGGCAGGAGAACTGCTTGAACCCGGGAAGTGGAGGTTGCAGGGAACCGAGATAGCACCACTGCACTCCAGCCCGGGCAACAGAGCGAGACTCTGTCTCAAAAATAAATAAATAAAATAGGAGAACAGTGATGCAGCAATGCCCATATATGTGCCCTTGGAGTATGTTGGTCAGGGAAACTGTTTTGTGACAACAAATGATAACACTTTCTAATCTTGCATTGAGTAATGTACTACTGGCATCATGGTGTTATTGTAACACCAGAAATAACTTTGAATTCTCAGCTATCATGCACGGGTTTATCTTTAAAATAATCAAGCATCTGTAAGTTCCTTTACGAGGTATATACCTACGAGTTTGGAGACCTTTAAATGCCTGATTTGGAGACCCTTAAATGTCTGGTCAGTGTTTTTGTCAAAAGGCAAATTCCTTAATAAATTATTTCACCTGGCCAGTTGTGGTAGCTCCCACCTGTAATCTTAGCACTTTGAGAAGCCAAGGAGTTTGAGACCAGCCTGGGCAACATAGACTGTACCTCTGTAAAAAATTAGCCAGCCATGGTGGCGCACACTGTAGTCCCAGCTACTTGGGAGGCTGAGGTGGGAGGATCATTTGAGCCCAGGAGTTAGAGATTACAGTGAGCCATCATCAGACCACTGCACTCTAGCCTGGGCAACAGAATGAGACCCTGCCCCTCTTTTAAAAAAAAAAAAAAAAAAAAGAATGTGTGTGTGTGTGTATTTTTCATCTGTCATTAAGGATGAAATTATTTCATATTCACATCTCATGTTATTTTTATCTATATTTTGGTTGTCAAAGTTTTTTTTTTTTTTTTTAGAAAGAGCCTCACTCTGTTGCCCACACTGGAGTGCAGTGGTGCGATCTCAGCTCACTGCAACCTCCGCCTCCAGGGTTCAGCCGATTCTCCTGCCTCAACCTCCCTAGTAGCTGGGATTGTAGGTGCGAGCCACCATGGCCAGCTAATGTTTTGTATTTTTAGTAGAGACGGGGTTTCACCATGTTGGCCAGGCTGGCCTTGAACTCCTGGCCTCAAGTGATCCACTCGCCTCGGCCTCCCAGAATGCTGGAATTATAGGCAGGAGCCACCATGCCCCGCCAGTTGTCATAGTTCTTTATGGGCTATAAGGCGGCATAGGTTTCTTTTGCAGTGGTTCTTGGACCTTTATATTTCATTGACTAATAACATTTTAGAAAACTTTTGGAGGACTAATATAGGGATTGCTGTACTTTTATTTTGCCAAGTGAGAGTTTAAAACTAAAATGAAGCAAAATAAGCATGACTATATCTCACCATACTTTCACAAAAGAAAGGACGTCTAAAAAACACAAAACAACAGAAAGGATGTAATCTTAGAAATAGGATAGTTCTTCCCAGGAAAAAATAGTTGACTATTCACTACAGCATCTTTACCACAAACTAGTTTAAACCCTATGACTATTTGGCCCGAGTTTAACAACTACAGGTTTAGTGGAAAAAGTGTTTTGAGTCAGACAGACCAAATTAATCTATCACTTATTAGACTTTGGGCATATATTGATATTGATATTTAATTTATATTTATAAATATTTAATAAATACTTAATATTTGCTTCTCAGTTTTCTTATCTGAAAATCAGTATAATAATACATACCCTGTAAGTATTTATGCAAATTAAATATTAAAGCAGAAAAAGCATTAGGCTCCACATCAGACGCTGAGACAGATCTTCCGAGACATGGCCTACTCAAATTTAATATTTTTTTCAGTTTTAAATTTTTTATTTCTTAATTAGAGACAGAGTCTCACTGTCTTACCCAGACTGGAGTGCAATGGTGCAAACATAGCTCGATGTAACCTCCAACTCCTGGGCTCCAGAGATCTCCCACCTCAGCCTGCTGAGTAGCTATGACTACAGGCAAGTGCCACCATGCCCAGCTGGTTTTAAAAAATTTTTTTGTAGAGATGGGGTCTTGCTTTGTTGCCCAGGCTGGTCTCCAACTCCTGGCCTCAAACAGTCCTCCTGCCTCGGCCTCCCAAAGCACTGGGATTATAGGTGTTGAGCCACTGTGCCCAGCTGAATTTAAGATTAATAGCTATCATAGCATCCTTTACGTTTCAGAATCCTTCATGAGTACGTCATTGTTCAATGTAACCTTTTAGCGGTGGATGAATCTGACTTTCACGTAGACTTTTGGGGAGAGTCCCTCAGTTCTTCCTAAGCAGTCTGTACAGCTGAGAGCGAGGTCAGCAGTCTCTCTGTCTGGCCTTTGACTTCATTCATCAGATTGGACGCTTATTAAACATCTACTGCATGCAAAGTTCTGTACCAGATGAAGTAGAAGGCGGGTTACACTGCCCCAGTGTGGCTTATAATTGACCTGGAAATATTTCCAGAGTTAGGTAACAGACAGAAAACCTTCCTCATTCTCAGCTGTTATTTTGGAACAGAGAACTTCACAAAAGCTTTGTCTTTATGAATAATAAAATGTTACACACTGATAAAAAGTATTCCAGAAACAAAACACATAACACCACTTTTAATTTTAGAAAACTGCCATTGCTCTTATTTAGAATGCCAGTGTTTTCGGAAGGTTCAAAACACTGAAGTTACAGATGATTAAAAAAACATTGCCCTGTTACAACTGCTGCTTTCCACATAGTCCTCGTTCGTAAAGTTTTTTAGAGCAAAGTAAAAATGTTCTCTTGAGCATAG
>NW_016814428.1:733718-744765 GCF_001698545.2 Rhinopithecus bieti | reverse complement strand
TATATAGATATATATATATATATATATATGTACACACACACACACACTAAGCTATTATTTGATTTCTCTTTGGGCATTACTCTTTAATGATTCCTAGCTTCTGGTGGCTCCGACTAGGGGGAGCAGAGGGCAGGGCCTTGGAGAGAGCCTGTGCTAGTGAGTTGTTGAGCTGGAGAAGGTTGTCTGAAATATATTCACAGAGGATAGGCATTTCCAGTACACTCTTGTATACAACTGTGTCCTGGCTGAGCAGATTGAGAGATTGAGCCTCAGTTCTTCCCCATAGAGTGCTGTTTCTGGAGATGACATCTCTTCACCTTTCTGTTCCTGCAGCTCATCAGAACCGGGTGTCTGCGATCATCTTCAGCTTGGCCACAGAGTGGGTCATCAGTACTGGCTACGACAAGTGTGTGAGCTGGATGTGCACGCGAAGCGGGAACATGCTCGGGAGGCACTTCTTCACGTCCTGGGCTTCGTGTCTGCAGTATCCTTCAGAGCCACGGACCTCTCCTTCCCCTGGCCTCTGCTTCTCGGTGTTTGGTTCTGAATCTCATCCCAAACTGCTAATTGAAATCTAAAGACTGAATGAAACCTATTTAAGTTTGGGCAAAAGTAATTGTGTTTCTTTTTTTTTGCCATTGAAAGTAATTGCAAAAATTGCAATTACTTTTGCACCAACCTAATACATATTTCACCGAAAATCCAAGAACTTCCATATTTGCTGTTCTTGCTGTAAATTGGGTTTATTAAAAATAATAATGAAATGAATTGTTCTCTGCTGGGAGGTGCTATAGGTTTTTAATACAAAACTATGGAAAACCCAGGCCCATTAATGCAAACCCTTCCTCTCACATCTTTGCGTTTCTAATGGAAAGACTTTTTATTGTGTGAAGAAAGGAAAACAGGAACTTGTCTCCTAGTAATTGGTTATTTGCAGACTCTGTAAGTGTATATACTGAATATTAAGGGTTTATAGCCTTGGGGTTTGTTCCTAAATGGGCTACAAGGAGTTTTACACACAATTTTTGCTTAATGCTTTTTTGTGTGTGGAGAGGACCCATAATCCTTATAAAACTCTCAAAGATGGCTCAGGATCCCCCAAAGTGCTGAAAATCACTGCCTAAAAAATTCCTGCTACTACATGGAATTTGCTTCCTGTAGAGCTCGCCCTTACCTAAGGATCTCCCTGCCTGCTGTGTATCTTAGTGATGGCAAGATCAAGGTTATCAACAACAGACAGACACCGCGTGGTAGTTTCTCTCTCAGAGTTGAATGTCTGGCATAGTACAATTCCATCCATCGAAAGCCTTTCTTTACAATGTTTGCTACAAATGAATGCACAGCGTGAAATATTTAAAATAGTACCATATACTTTAGGATCAAACAAGCAAAAAATACTCAGATACAGTGTGTGCTACATAAGCATTTGTGTTATGTGCTAGGCCTCTGATAATGGATTTGTGGAAAGTGATACAGAATCACAGTCATGCCCTAGTTTACAGTGCTCTTTTTGACTTGTGTTTTGGAAGAGTGATAGTTACCCTGTTGTAAATAGCTTTCGTATTATAAATACTAGTTAACATGTTGTGTATTAATTTCTGGTTTTCCAGAAATATCTATGGCCACAAATTGAGAAAGTAATGAGTTGTGACCAATAGTTGATATATTTTCTAAATTTAAATGTACTACTGCCACAAACAACTGCGTTTTGGATTATTGAACTATCCACAGTAATTTAAAGTGAATCATCCTCTTCATTTATAGCTAAATTCTCTAGGCCAAAAGAAACATGGATTCATGTCTTGTATTTACTGTCAGATTTGCATTATTTTCAGAGATATTTCATAAATAACCATTACATTTCAGAGCTTTCTTGCTGTTTTCAGTAGTTAGCATTATTTTCTTTTCTTTCTTTTTTTTTTTGGCTCTATCACCCAGGCTGGAGTGGTGCAGTGGTATCATCTCAGCTCACTGCAACCTCTGCCTCCTGGGTTCAAGCTGTTCTCTTGCCCCAGCCTCCCAAGTAACTGGGATTACAAACGTGTGCCACCGCACCCAACTAATTTTTTGTATTTTTAGTAGAGACGGGGTTTCACCATGTTGGCCAGGCTGGTCTTGAACTCCTGACCTCAAGTGATCTGCCCACCTCAGCCTCCCAAAGTGCTGGGATTACAGGCATGAGCCATTGCACCCAGCCCAGTAGTTATCAGTTTCACCCTTTGACACTTTATTGTACTTGATTATATCTACTTGTTTTTGTGTGTGTCTGCACTACCAGCTCTTTTTTTATTGCCAGTTCCTGGGATCTTGCTTGATATAGTAACAGGCACTCAATGAGTTCTTGTCGAATGAATGAATATAAACTTTCTCAGTAATAACAGCTGTTTTAATGTTTACCTTCAATATTTACATATTGCATGATTTTCAGTTGGGTATTTCCTTTTTTGTTATAGTTTTAGGTATATGCTTATTCTCTTTAAAATGCATGTTTTCTGACTTTGGAAACTAACTTTGACCAATTCTGGTGTCTCTCTTATGAGAGGATTTTCAGGTGATTTCTGTTCTACATCCTTGACTGCTTCTCCTCAGATATGACTTTGACACTCAGTATGCTTTCGTTGGTGATTGTTCTGGGCAGATCACCCTGCTGAAGCTTGAACAGAACACGTGTTCAGTCATCACAACCCTCAAAGGACATGAAGGTAAGCTATAATATCACCCAAGAGTGTTTTTTGCCTAACTTGGGCATTCAAATTCAGTTCTCTTCTTTTCTTTTTTTTTTTTTTTGAGACGGAGTCTCACTGTGTCGCCGGGGCTGGAGTGCAGTGGCCGGATCTCAGCTCACTGCAAGCTCCGCCTCCCGGGTTCACGCCATTCTCCTGCCTCAGCCTCCCGAGTAGCTGGGACTACAGGCGCCCGCCACCTCGCCCGGCTAGTTTTTTGTATTTTTTAGTAGAGACGGGGTTTCACCGTGTTAGCCAGGATGGTCTCGATCTCCTGACCTCGTGATCCGCCTGTCTCGGCCTCCCAAAGTGCTGGGATTACAGGCTTGAGCCACCGCGCCCGGCCCAAATTCAGTTCTCTTCTATGTGGATTCATGAATGCTCTGTTCCTCATGATCTGTCAGATTTCATTTTGATTGGGCCAGATATGGGATTCAGAGTGAAAACTAAGTGAAGGTGGGGTGATGGGTTCATTTCATATTGTCGAAATCCCTTCTAAATTGCTTGTGTGGATAATACTTTCTATGTTGCTTACCTTTTTAAATTAAGTTATGGCTGGCACACTGGTTCACACCTGTAATCCCAGCACTTTTGGGGGCCGAATTAGGTGGACCACTTGAGGCCAGGAGTTCAAGACCAGCCTGGCCAACACAGCAAATCTCCCTCTCTAAGAATACAAAAATTAACCAGGCATCGTGGCACATACCTGTAATCCCACCCCTAGCTACTTGGAATGCTAAGGCAGGAGAATCACTGGAACCCAGGGGGCGGAGGTTGCAGTGAGCCGAGATTACAGCACTACACTCCTGCCTGGGTAACAGAGTGAGACTCTGTCTCAAAAAAATAGAAATAAAAATAAAATAAGTTATCGTGTTGACAAGACCTTTAAAATTACTTCTAACTGGTAAAACCTTTGGAAGAGTTGTTATTATTACTTTAAAAAAATTTATCAGTTTCTAAGCCCCTGAGCAAGACCTGATAAATACAATTATAAGAAATGTGTGGGCTGGTTCAGCCTCTGCTTGGGAAACATACCCTGCATAGGGACTGAGGGGAAAGAATTATTGGGTGGAATTTCATTTCTGTAGTGCAGTGGGTTAGTGAAGCTCTGTGGAGGGGTTTTTAAAGTCTGTTGATTGTATGTGACTCGCCACATACACACATGTAATAAAGAGGTTTCATTAGATGCTGTATTGGGCCATTCTTGCATTGCAATAAAGAAATATCTAAGAATGGGTAATTTATAAAGAGAAGAGGTTTAATTGGTTCGTGGATCTGCAGGCTGTACAGGAAGCATGGCACTGGCATGCTTCTGGTGAGGGCCTCAGGAAGCTTATAGTCATAGCACAAGGTGAGGTGTGAACAGGCACATCACATGACCAAAGCAGGAGTGGGGGTGTGGAGTGCCACACACTTTTAAACAACCATATCTCAAGGGAGCTCATTTACTATCTCAAGGAGAGCACCAAGGGGATGGCACTAAACCATTTGTGAGAAATCCACCCCCGTGAGCCAACTACCACGCCCCACCTGCAACACTGGGGATTAGTTTAACATGAAATTTAGAGGCCGGGCCCGGTGGCTCACACCTGTAATCCCAGCACTTTGGGAGGCTGAGGTAGGCAGATCACTTGAGGTCAGGAGTTCGAGACCAGCCTGGCAACATGGTGAAACCCCATCTCTACTAAAAATACAAAAAACATTAGCTGAGCGTGTTGGCGGGCACCTGTAGTCCCAGGTACTCAGGGAGGCTGAGGCAGGAGAATCTCTTGAACCCGGGAGGTGGAAGTTGCAGTGAACCAAGATCATGCCACTGCACTCCAACCTGGGTGACAGAGGGAGACTCTGTCTCAAAAAAAAAGATAAAAATAAAAAAATATATATATATATATCAACAAAATTTAGAGGGGACACATGTCTAAACTGTGTCAGACGCTAAGCTGTAATGGATTGAAGTTTTCATACCGATCACAAGATCAAATTCTGATATGTGTCACAAAATACAAACTTTGAGGCCCTCTGGTTTATGGAGAACGGGGGAGTTGCTGAAAGAATTAATGATGAACTTATTTATGACCATAGTTAGCGTTTTAGTTGTAACAAGTTATAATAAATGTACACTATGCTTTCTATGTAATCTATTTAGGTGAAATAGAGTATATCAAATCAAGGACCCTGTAGGGGAAAAGAAGAAAAGAGAACAGTAAGTTAAAATGGATTTGAGCAGGAAAGCAGAGGCCCGTGAAGAAACCACTTTCCGTTTATGACTAATTCTCTCATGACCCCCAGGCTCGTCAGTTTTTTTCAGGGTTGCTAAAGGCAGAATGGGTCTGGTAACTACTTAGTAGTTTTCATGTTGAAAGACTGTATTTATCTGCTTTTAGGCCTCTAACTGAAATGGATGGCACATAGATTACACAGGGTCAAAAGTCATGTGAAACTAACCCCTGAAGCCTTTGCAGAATATTTCTTTGTTTCTGCTTTTGTTCTGTTTTTGGAAAGTGTGTGTGAGAAGTAGTTTCTGTTTGCTTTTGAATATGGCATCATTAATTTTCTGTATACCTACCAAAATTATTATTAGCTTGTATGGCTGGTTCAGTTTTACTCAGTTGATTAATAATGTTTTTTCTAGATAAACAGCAGTTGATGAACAGGGAAAGGATCTACTGAAAGATCCACCTGTATGTAGAAAGAAAGATTTCCTCAAGGGTTTCAAATTTGATACGTTAGCCAATATAAAGTATGAGATGGGAAGTTCAGATTTTTCACTTAAATTACTTGGCATAATTGTGTAGTATACAACAGACTTTTTTCTGTAGTACTTAATTTTCTTAAACATAGACATCTTGGAGTAAAACACCTGAAAGATTCCAGAGACCCAGAATAATCTATATTTTTTATCTTGTGTAGGTTGGACACAGTAAACTTTACTGGTTTTTCTCACTAAATATTACTAGCATTTTTTTTTCCAGTAACTTTTTCTGAACATTTCATATGTAAGCTACTTTGTAATTTTGGCACAGAACAAGGAAAACTTCTTTAAAATCTTTGTATTCCAAGGAGTTTTTTTTTTTTTTTTTTTTTTTTGAGACAAAGTCTGCCCAAGCTGGAGTGCAGTGGCACTATCTTGGCTCACTGCAACTTCCACCTCCTGGGTTCAAGCAATTCTCCCTCCATAGCCTCCTGAGTAGCAGGGTTTACAGGAACCTGCCACCATGCCCAGCTAATTTTTATTTTTTTGTTTTTGTTTTTGTAGAAACAGGGTTTCACCATGTTGGCCAGGCCTAGTCTCGAACTCCTGGCCTCAAGTGATTCGCCCTCCTCGGCCTCCCAAAGTGCTGGGATTACAGGTGTGAGTCACCATGCCCAGCCCCAAGTAGTTTGATGCACAATTGAAAATTCTAATCTTTCAACTGTGGATAATGATGCTGTGTCTCCTATATGACTCATGATGGCATGGTTGAATGACCCGTTGTACACCATGAAGGAACCTTTTTGCTTAAAGACTCAGCTGGTCTTAGTTTGGTCTTCAGCTGTCAAATGTATGCCTCCTGATGTAGAGTTATATTTTACCTCTCCTCCCTCCCCTCTCCCCTGCCTCCCTCTCTCTCTCTCTCACAAATCCCTAGGTAGTATCGCCTGCCTCTGGTGGGACCCTATTCAGCGGTTACTCTTCTCAGGAGCATCTGACAACAGCATCATCATGTGGGACATCGGAGGAAGAAAAGGCCGGACGCTCTTACTTCAGGGCCATCAGTGCGTGACCACTTGTGGGGGTGGGGAAAGAATCCGAGTTAGTGGGGAGCTAATGAAAGGCATTAGTAGTCTGATAACACTTTCTGCAAACCCCGCCTTCTAAGATGGCAATTATCATTGATAGCGCTCAGTTCACTTTTAACTGCTTTCTGTCAGCCCTAAGTGTCTGATGTTTAGTAGCAAAACAACAATAACAAAAAACGAGTACAGGGCTTTCTTCCTTCTTAGTCCAAAGAGCACTTGCCACTTTCTCTCTTAAGGAGTCACCTCGTTGAAATATCTGATTAAGGCAGGCATAGAACAGAGATGCAGGTGAGGACTTTGACCATGGAAGGTTGCATGTAACATAATACTAAGCTGTTCTTCAGCTGGGAGCCTAACTCGTTTTTTGGTTTTGGTTTTTTTATTCTAAGAGATACTGAATTGAGAAATAATGTCTAGTTTGACAGTGGAATTCACCTGAGTGATACCATTGTATATTTAGGATCTTGCCCTCTATCCCTGAAAGAAAAAGAAATACCTCTTCACCCCGCTTTCCTTTCTTTCCTTTTTGGCTAGGCTGCAGCTGTTACTGTAATCACAGTCAAGCTGAAAATTAGCTGAGGAAACATATTGTACACTATAACAGGCCAAGAGCTTGTTTCCTTGGGCATCCTAAAGGGTAGTATGACAGGCATGCAGGGGGACAGAGGTCTTCACCCCATCTGTGTGTGTGTCTGTGCATACTAGCGATCTTTGTGGTGTTGGACTCCTTGTTCATATGAATTGTGTTCAGTAAGGGAGTTATACCTCCTTTGTTCTTTTTTGTTTCTGAACAAATAGATAAATCTTACGCATCTGAAAGGGAAATCATGGTGGTTGGTCCTGAAAACCATAGCCTTCATCAAATCTCTGGCCTACAATTCTTAATGACTGATTTGAAAGTAGTTGTATATTTTATAGAAAGTATCATTCTGTATTATGAATTATAAAATGCCAAGTGAAGTTTATATTAGAATTCATTTTACCATGCTGGATAGTCAATGGTAAAATACCACTTGATGGTTTTAATGAGAACTATTTGAGCCTAAATGAGATAGTTCCCGTGTTTTTCCACATGGAGACAAGTGACTATTGTGTGTGCTGTTTGCAGTGACAAGGTACAGTCGCTGTGCTACCTTCAGCTCACCAGGCAGCTCGTCTCCTGTTCCTCGGATGGCGGAATTGCAGTGTGGAACATGGATGTTAGCAGAGAAGAGGTAAGAGACAAGGGCAAGTCCAGGCCGAAGGGGAGAGACCTCCCAAGAGCCTGGCTTCTTGGCTTTTCACCCAGCGAGCTGTAAATGCCGGTCCAGGTGCAGACAGTCCCAACTTCCCCTTCTGCTAATGGGTTATTTCTGACAAGGTCCTTTGTGTCATTGTGCACTGCTTCCTTCCTCTACTCATTTGAGAGTTTCTACCAGTGACATGCAGTATATACAATCAGCATTTAGGCTGGTTCTCAGCCTTGAGCAATACACTGAGAGAACACTTTGAGACAGATTTCTGGCATGTCCAGGGATCTGGACTGCACAGAGGTCCTCTGAAGCACCATTGTGGTCCTGTAGCATTCCTGTGGGAAACCCTGCAGTATGCATCAGTGACTGCTGTCAGGGACATAGCTAAACACTTGACATGTTTCTAGGAAAATATATTTCCATTGCTCTGCTTTTACTTCCCACATTGAGTTCTAGTTCACTGAGGCCATGTCGACATAGTAATCTTTTCAGGTGACCTAATTTCTAACTTGGTTGGGCCACTAACTAGTTGTGAGACCTTACTTGGTTAAGTGCCTTAATTTCTCTTAAGTATCTGTTCCCTCCTACATAAAGTGGAATTGTGGAATGAAATGACTTCTCAGTTGTCTTCCAGTTCTTTAGACAGACAGTCTAATTGTCTAAACACTCTCTCTCTCTCTTTTTTTTTTTTTTTTTTTTTTTGAGACAGGGTCTTGCTTTGTCACCCAGGCTGAAGTGCAGTGGCATGATCTTGGCTCTCTGCAGCCTCAACCTCCCAGGCTTAAGCGGTCCTCCCACTTCAGCTTCCTGAGTAGCTGGGGCTACAGGCATATGCTACCATGCATAACTTGTTTTTCAATTTTTTTTTTTTTTTTTTTGGTAGAGACAGGGTCTTGCTGTGTCATCTAGGCTGGTCTCAAACTCCTGGGCTCAAGTGACCTTCCTGCCTCAGTCTCCCAAATTGCTGGGATTATAGGCATGAGCCACTGTGTACATCCTCTTTTTTAAATATTTTGAAGAATGCTGCAGTGAATATTCTTGACCTTGTCATTGTGTGATTGATCAATTATTTATTTCAGACAAATTTCTGGAAATAGACTTCCTGGGTCCAAGCATATATACATTCTTAAGGCTTTTTATAGATGTTGTCAAATGATTTCCAATCAAGGTTTCCATTCTCATCTCTGCCTGCACTGGCATTATCTTTCTTTTCTAAGTGACGTCTATAACTTATGATGTTGTTAGCAGAAAAAGTTGATTCCAGAGAAGATTTTAGACCATAAGGGACGTTAATGACTTGCAGTTTAACTTTGAAAATATTTGTTGGGCACCTACAGGGTGTCCTTACAGTCGGGAAACGTAAGTGAATGTATATAATAAATGGCTCATTGATATTGCATTGCCATACCTACTGTGTTGCACGACATTACATGATCTGCTCAGGATCCTGTCCTTTATGGCAACGTGTTGTTCAGTGTGCTGTGCACCATTGTAACAGACATTTTGCGTTGATGCAGAATTCCCACCAATCCCTGCACATGTGTCTGCTTTGTGTTGTCTCTGATTCTTTGTGAGTCTGATTCTCACTGATTAAACCTTCATTTTTTAGCATATTCCAGTAGAAGTAATCAAGGGGCTTTCGTCTATTTTTTTTAAATGGTGACATTACTCATTTACAGACTTTATGGCTACCATACACAAAGATACTTGCCATAAGAAATTTGTAATCTAGTGGAAGAAATAGACTACCCTATAAATAATAAAATACAATCTGTAATCCAGAGACGTACTGATTGTGAGACTTTTTTTGTAACTTTGTAAAACAAGTCAAATAGAGGAAATTTGGATTACAAATTTCTGGTTTATATCTCTTTTTGAATTTTCTAAAAAATATTTGGTAAGGCTTAGAATATTTTATTATGAAATGCAGATACACTGGCTCAATAGTATAGGATGTGGCTGGCACAGTGGCTCATGCCTGTAATCCCAGTGCTTTGGGAGGCTGAGGCGGGTGGATCACCTGAGGGTCAGGAGTTCAAGACAAGCGTGGCCAACATGGTGAAACCCAGTCTCTACTAAAAAATATAAAAATTAGCCAGGCATGGTGGTGGGTGCCTATAATCCCAGCTACTTGGGAGGCTGAGGCAGGAGAAACACTTGAACCCAGGAGGCGGAGGTTGCAGTGAGCCGAGATCATACCACTGCACTCCAGCCTGGGTGATGAGCAAAACTCTATCTAAAAAATGTGTGTGTGTGTGTGTGTATAAAACAGGATGTATAATACTGTATTTTCAAAGATTTATTTGGACTGTGTTTTATGTTTTATCAGCTGCTAGTTATATGCACCAAGAACAGCTAGTATACTGTTCTGTTTCTTGGCTCTTGGCCTATTGTTTTTCAGTCTTATTCTGAGAGAGCAGAAAACTTGGAGAGAGAGAGGCTGTATTCCCTGGATGATGAGGGGAGGAGACCGTTGGTGCCCAGCACTGCTGGTGGCTTTCCCGAGGGTTTCACAACTTAGATTTTTAACCTGCTGTTTTTATCATTGGTAAATTCTTTTAGAAAAAGTATTTAGAAAGTAGAAGTGGGATTCCTGCCTTCAAAGTGCATCATTGTGGACTGTATTTCTATATCTAGGGAAAGAAAAAAGTCCCATCAATCAAGGTGTTTCCTGTGTGCACAATTCACTGCATCTGTAGAAGAGACAGGAAGGCAAGTTGTGTCAAAAAGATGCATTATTTTTAGTAGATTTTTTGTTTTTTAATAACTGAGAAAATGTATTGCAAGGATAAACAGGCTGTAATCTATAAGGTTCTGACCCAGCCTTAGGGTTTTTAGGGCTTTTTTTTTTTGAGGCAGGGTCTAACTCTGTCACCCAGGCTGGAGTGCCGTGGCAAGACCTCAGTTCACTGCAACCTTTGCATCCTAGTTTCAAGTGATTCTCCCACCTCAGCCTCCCAGGTATCTGGGACAACAGGCTCATGCCACCATACTGGTACCTGGCTAATATTTTGTATTTTTAGTAGAGAGGGAGTTTCACCATGTTGACCAGGCTGGTTACTGAAGGGGTGGCCTGCCCCTCCACACTTGTGGGTGTTTCTCGTTAGGTGGAAACGAAAGACTTGAGAAAAGGAATAAAACACAGAGACAAAGTGTAGAGAAAGAAAAGCGGGGCCCAGGGGACCGGCGCTCAGCTTACAGAGGACCCACACCGGCACTGGCCTCTGAGTTCCCTTAGTATTTATTGAGAATTATCTTAGTCATTAAAAGGATAAGGGAGTGGCTGGACAATAGGATTATTGTAGGGAGGAA
>NW_016814428.1:718325-726496 GCF_001698545.2 Rhinopithecus bieti | reverse complement strand
TCCTTGAGGAATTGCCATACTGTTTTCCATAATGGTTGAACTAGCTTCTATATAGACACAGTAACAGGCTGATCTCTCTTTCTTTTCCCCACACTCCAGCACCTGTTGTTTCCTGACTTTTGAATGATTGCCATTCTAACTGGTGTGAGATGGTATCTCATTATGGTTTTGATTTGCATTTCTCTGATGGCCAGTGATGATGAGCATTTTTTCATGTGTCTGTTGGCTGTATGAATGTCTTCTTTTGAGAAATGTCTGTTCATATCCTTTGCCCACTTTTGATGGGGTTGTTTGTTTTTTTCCAGAACCTACAAAGAACTCAAACAAATTTTGAGAAATATTTTTAAGTTTTTGTTTTGTTTTGTTTTTTGAGACTGAGTCTTGCTCTTGTTGCCCAGACTAGGGTGCAATGGTACGATCTTGGCTCACTACAACCTCCGCCTCCTGGGTTCAAGTGATTCTTCTGCCTCAGCCTCCCAAGTAGCTGGGATTACAGGTGTGCGCCACCACGTCTGGCTAATTTTTGTATTTTTAGTAGAGACGGGGTTTTACCATGTTGGCCAGGCTTGAACTCCCGACCTCATGCGATCCGCCTGCCTCGGCCTCCCAAAGTGCTGAGATTACAGGCGTGAGCCACCACACTTAGCCTATTTTCTAGGTTTTTTAGCAAATTAATTTTGAGACTGCTTCCTCTGTTTCAACAAAAATGCATTAAGAACCTACTGTGTGACAGGCTGTGGATAGATCAAGATGAATAATACAAAAAAATAACTCACTGGTTAGAGGGGAGAAGAAACATGTACCGAGATTTACAAAACCAGAGCTTGCTGCCCAGCGAAGGCTGCAGGACTCCTGTGTGGCCCCAGGAGGGAGGGACCTGCTGCTGTGGCTGGGAAGGGAATGGTGGCAAATCTGCCGGCATAGTCTCTACCCAGAGCAACTAGGTGATGGGATTTTGTCAGATCTCTTCTATTAGTCACCTATGACCCTGCAAGCCTTTCCAAGTGGTAGGTCACCAGATTCTGCTGCATGCATTGGGTTTTTACTCAACTGGATTTAGAGTTCAAACATCTCCAGCATAAAAAAGAAATACATAAAGACAACCCTTAAGGGCTCACAATAAAAACTGATTTACTCCCTCCTATCTATAGATTACAAATTGAACAACCCTGTAACCGTGGCTAAAATTGTCATGATTACTTAACACACAATTAAGGCTGGGTGCAATGGCTCATGACTGTAATCCCAGTGCTTTGTGGGGCTGAGACAGAAGGATTACTTGAAGCCAGGAGTTCAAAATGAGCCTGGGAAACATAGTGAGACCCTGTCTCTACAAAAAAATAAAAATAAAAAATTAGCTGGGATGGTGACACACACCTGTGGTCCTAGCTATTCGGGAGGCTGAGGCAGGAGGATCATTTGAGCCTGAGAGGTCAAGGTTGCAGTGAGCCATGTTCACGACACTGCACTCTAGCCTGGGTGACCGAGTGAGACCCTGTCTCAAAAAAGACCCTCCCGCACACACACAATTAAACATAATATTGAATAATTAAACAATATTGAATATGACAACTAGCTAGAATATTTTGTGGAATTAAAAAGAAATACTAACTGGCTGGGCATGGCTGCTCATGGTTATAATCCCAGCACTTTGGGAGGTCAGGAGTTTGAGACCAGCCTAGCCAACATGGCAAAACCCCAAGTCTACTAAAAATACAGAAATTAGCCTGGCATGGTAGTGCATGCCTGTAGTCCCAGCCACTTGGGAGGGTGAGGCAGTAGAGTCACTTGAACCCAGGAGGCGGAGGTTGCAGTGAGCTGAGATCACATACTGCACTCCAGCCTGGGCGACAAAAAAAAAAAAAAAAAGAAGAAAAGAAAGACTAACCCCGGCAAGGTCTAGAGCTGTTGTATTAATTTTGAAACGCGGAAGTAAACATAGACACACTGATGTTGGCTTTGACTTTCTGCTCCCCCAGGCTCCTCAGTGGTTGGAAAGTGATTCTTGTCAGAAATGTGAGCAGCCCTTTTTCTGGAACATAAAGCAGATGTGGGACACGAAGACGCTGGGGCTGAGACAAGTGAGTAGCCACTGTTGAGTCATCGCTGGCTTGATTGTGTATTTCACTATTTGCATACTTAATTGGGGGCTTTTTTGAATCACACTTTGTTTTTGCAAATGCTATTACTTCCTGCATTTTCTGTGTCTTCATCATTGTGTGACTAATAATGAGGAAGACCTTTCCCGGGGCCAGTGAGACCGTTACCTCACTGTTCTGTTGCTCGTCCTGTATTGGAAAGGCAGGGGTGCGTAGAAAATCCTGAGAACCTATTTTTAAATGGATAAAAGATCTTTCAGTTTAATACTATTACTTATTAAAGTCAGTGTTTTGTGCTAGCCAAGAACAAAGTTGGAATAAATTAGGTCACACAGTTATATATACCTTATGTTGTCACAAACAGATAAAAAGTAATAATTTAGTCCTCACTTGAATGCCTGACCCTATGAGTTTTAGATTATTTTAAATTGTTCCCTTATAAGCATACCTGGAACATTTTTATTAAGCATGTTTTGAGTACTGGTTTTTAAATTTTTTTAATTAAAGAAATATGTTCCAAATAGCCTGTAGATTTCAAAGGTGTTATTAACTTCAGGGATTATTGTAATACTAAAGTTCTACAACAAACAAACAAACAAAACAAAAAACAAACCCATTTCCACAGCAGCCTTGAAGGTAACCACTCAGGGTAAATATGAATTTGTGCAGGTAAGTAAAAAAGATGCTGATTTTATTCCTTTTATTATTGGTTTCACCTCTATGAGAGATTAGCCTAAAGTTTGTATGTGTTAATAAACTTTTTTGGCCCTGCTTAGTGGCTCATGCCTGTAATCCCAGCACTTTGGGAGGCCGAGGCGGGTGGATCACCAAAGGTCAGGAGTTTGAGACCAGCCTGGCCAACATGGCGAAACCTTGTCTGTACTAAAAATACAAAAATTAGCTGGGTGTGGTGGCGGACGCCTGGAATCCCAGCTACTCGGGGGGCTGAGGCAGGAGAATCACTTGAACCTGGGAGGCGGAGGTTGTGGTGAGCCAAGATCGCACCACTGTACTCCAGCCTAAGTGACAGAGCGAGACTCTATCTCAAAAAAATAAATTAATAAATAAACTCTGAAAAGTTTTACAGAGCTACTCCACAATAAGGTCTCATGTGAGACTGGTGGGCAAGAAGGGGATTATTTTAGTGCTCAGACCATTATAAAGCTCTGAAACAGCACCTGAGTTCTGTCTGTTGTTAGCTGAGTTCTCACAGTGCAAGGCTGATGGTAATTAGTGAAGTCTAATTAATAGGAGAAGTATTCCCTACTTATAAAGGAAGCACAGAGAAATGGATTTTACTCCCATTTATTAGCAGTTAAGAGAGAAGAGGTGCTGGTCACTAAACTGTTGGTGGTAAAAGAATATGTCAAAATCAGTAATAATAATTGGACTATTTTGTAATGTTCTTGAGGCTTATTTCCAGAATCACAGTTTGAGAGATTTTAAAATATAGCAAAACATATGATTGTGGGCATTAGTTTCTTAATGAGAGTGTAGTGCATTTAAAACTTATTTTAGGCCCGGTGTGAGGCTTATGCCTGTAATCCCAGCACTTTGGGAGGCCAAAGTGGAAGGGTGGCTTAAGCCCAGGAGTTTGAGACCAGCCTGAGCAACATGGTGAGACCCTGTCTCTGTAAAAATAAATAAATAAAACTTATTTAAAATAATAATGCCTTTTTTATGATGGAGGAATAAATTTTTCTTTCCCCAAATCTACAGTGATTAGGCTCCTAAATGAACTAAATTTGGTGTTAATAGTATTGTTTGTTAACATGTAGACAGATAATATGAATGAATGAAAAGCAACATTTGACCAGTACAGCAAGGTTTTTTGGAAATCCTTGACTAGTGTCAAAATGTCTATTTTGTGAGCGTTAATTGATACGTTGAATTGGGGTGATTACAATTCAAGGCGTATCCTCCCCTGTTCGCTTACTCTAGAGGGAAACCATGTGCTTTAAAGCAAAAGCTAGGCCGGGCGCTGTGGCTCACGCCTATAATCCCAGCACTTTGGGAGGCTGAGGTGGGTGGATCATGAGGTCAGGAGCTTGAGACCAGCCTGACCAAGATGGTGAAACCCCATCTCTACTAAAAATACAAAAATGAGCCGGGCGTGGTGGCAGGTACCTGTAATCCCAGCTGCCCGGGAGGCTGAGGCAGGAGAATCGCTTGAACCCGGGCACCAAAGGTTGCAGTGAGCCGAGATCATGCCACTGCCCTCCAACCTAGTGAGACTCCTAGTGCAACAGAATGAGACTCCATCTCAAAACAAAACAAAAAACAAAAAGGCAAAAGCTAACACCCTGTTTTCCTCCTCCCGGTCACCCGTGAAGCATCACTGCAGGAAATGCGGGCAGGCTGTCTGTGGGAAGTGCAGCAGCAAGCGCTCAACTTACCCAGTCATGGGCTTCGAGTTCCAAGTCCGGGTTTGTGATTCTTGTTACGACTCCATCAAAGACGAAGAGTGAGTGTTTGCATATTTTTGTCTCATTGCCTCTTATTACATCTGTCTAATGGTTCTCTGAAATGTGAAGAGCTTCAGAAGTGATACGGATATGCTTAGCCATGTGTTTGTTTCTCCTGAATTTCCTAAGCCATTTTATTTGTTGTTTGTTTGTTTTTTGAGACAGAATCTTGCTCTATCACCCATGCTGGCGTGCAGTGCCATGATCATGGCCCACTGCAACCTCCACCTCCTAGGTTCAATCGAATCTCCTGCCTCAGCCACCCAAGTAGCTGAGATTACAGGCACCCCCCACCACCTGGCTCATTTTTGTATTTTTAGTAGAGATGGGGTTTCACCATGTTGGTGAAGCTGGTCTCGAACTCCTGACCTCAAGTGATCTGCCCACCTTGGCCTCCCAAAGTGCTGGGATTACAGGCATGAGCCACTGCGCCTGGCCTGTAAGCCATTTTTGAAGAAAGGACCTGCCCTAGCTTTATGACTTAAGACCACCACTGTGTATCTGAAGCTGCCCCTCTGACTGGGCAGCTTTCTCCTGAACATGGTGAGGAATGCTGAGTTACATGGTCCAGTAACTGAGTGCACACCCTGAGCCTCCATATCCCACTGACTGCCATGCAGGGATAAGTCCATGCACCTGTGGATGGCAGTGGTTGAGCTGGTTCTCTATAGAAGTATCTAGTCCCTAGACCTTTGTTCACACATGCATGTAAATTTACTGGGAAAACTCTAGAGACCAATGTTCTTTCTTTCACAAAAATCTGGCCTAGCAGTCTATTTTTAAATTGCTCTTTGTGTGTAAGACACATCTGTTTGTTTACTCCACTCTGCACTGATTTTTAGGCAAATCTATTAGGACAGAACCACCATTTTCTTTCCTTCCCTTTGAATCATCTTTTAAAGCAGCAGAGGCAAGTGTTGGCAGAGGTCCACATTGGAAAGCTAGTGCATCACGACTGGTGTTGGTAAATGAACTAGTGATGGGATTGGGGCAGCTGGGCTTTGGGGCAGAGTTGAAGCCGGTGCTGTAAGAGGCACTGCTCCTGTGCATGGCAGAGGTTTCAGGGAAAACTGCAGCTCTCTGATGAATGTTTTGCCCATGGTCTATGATTTTATCCAATGCAGTTCTTCTTTTATAATGAAGATTCTTGTTTTTATATCTAGGAATGTATCAGCCTTTCCAGTTTAAAAAAACCAAAAAACATTATTTTGGGAGTTTTATAAAACAGTCTTGTAATTTATCATGCTTTCTGTCATCATTAAATTATAAGGTTAGTTTTCAAAACCATAGCCACAATTTTAGGAGCAAATTTTAACACTATAATAAGCATTTACTTTTTTATTTTGGAGACTGAGTCTTGCTTAACTGGGCTGGAGTGCAGTGCCATAATCTTGGCTCACTGCAGCCTCCACCTCCAGGTTCAAGCGATTCTCCTTGCCTCAGCCTCCTGAATAGCTGGGATCACAAGTGTGTGCCACCACACGGAGCTAATTTTTATATTTTTAGTAGAGAAAGGGTTTCACCATGTTGACCAGGCTGGTCTTGAACCCCTGACCTCAAGTGATCCACCCGCCTCGGCCTCCCAAAGCGCTGGGGGTACAGGTGTGAGCCACTGCACCTGGCCATATTTGCTTATTTTATGTTGCTACAAAGGCTTACCCCATTAGCTCTAGGTACAGTCAAGTACATTTTCAGTGATCTCTTTTCTCTTGTTAGTCGGACTTCTCTAGCGACCTTTCATGAAGGAAAACATAACATTTCCCACATGTCCATGGACGTTGCCAGGGGACTGATGGTGACCTGTGGGACCGACCGCATTGTAAAGGTAAGCTGGCTAATTGTCTGTCAACATCTCAGTTGAGATTGCCCGTTATCATGCTGTGAATGTGCAGGAGACAGACACTCTTTCTGATTGGCAAGCTTTATAAGGCAACTGATTGCCAGTTTAAACCCTTGAGTAATAAATTGCTTGCCTGCGAGTTTCCATGCACTCAGTGGTGGTCAATCCCAGTGGCACCTCCCTCTGCAGTGTCTGTCTGGCAGAGTGAGTCTGGCACCCTGTATATCCCCATGGGTGGAGCTCACCTCAGGGTTCTCCCTTGCTGGCCTGGGCCCTCACCCCTGACCCATCTCAAGACATTCCTACCCTTGCCAATGTTCCTTTTCATCCTGGGTAGAATGCGTCCTCATTATAAGGAATAACCACACATTTTAAAAATTAAATCCCTGGGTCACTAACATGTAAATTCAAATGAAGTGTTTTATACTTAATACCACTCTTTTTTTTTGAGATGGGTCTTGCTCTGTTGTCCAGGCTGGAGTGCAGTGGCACAATCACCACTCACTGCGGCCTTCACCTTCCAGGCTCACGCAGTCTTCCCACCTCAGCCTCCCAAAGTAGCTACAATTACAGGTGCCTGCCACAGGCTTAGCTAATGTTGGGGGGATTTTTTGTGGAGATTGGGTCCTACCATGTTGCCCAGGCTGGTCTCAAACTCCTAGGCTTGAGCGATCCTCCCACCTCAGACTCCCAAAGTACTGGGATTGCAGGCATGATCCACCATGCCTGGCCTAAGTACCATTCTTCAGTGGTGAAACTGTGAGATATTTTATATTCCTGATGGGCTTTTCTAAAAAAAAATTTGAATTTATACTAAAACATTATTATGATGTAATTTTTATGTGTAAAGACACTACCTATAGGCTTTATTCACATTTTAGTGGACTACATTGTTTTATCTTTCTAAAAATCTTTTTGTTTGAGACACGGTCTCGCTCTGTCACCCAGGCTGTAGTGTAGGGGTGTGATCTCAGTTCAGTGCAACCTCTGCCTTCTAGGCTCAGGTGATCCTCCCACCTCAGCCTTCTGAGTGGCTGGGACCACAGGCATGTGCCACCACACCAGGCTAATTTCTGTATTTTTTTTTTTTTTTTTTTGCTAGAGGGGTTTTGCCATGTTGGCCAGGCTAGTCTCGAACTCCTGGGCTCAAGCGCTACACCCGCCTCGGTCTCCCAAAATCCTAGGATTACAGGCATGAGCCACCGTGCCCAGCCACCTGGCCTCTTTCTGTAAATCTTTTTTTTTTAATACTTTAAATTCTATGGTACATGTGCACAACGTGCAGGTTTGTTACATAGGTATACATGTGCCATGTTGGTGTGCTGCACCCATCAACTCGTCAGCACCCATCAACTCGTCATTTACATCAGTTATAATCCCAGTGCCATCCCTCCCCCCTGCCCCATCCCCATAATAGGCCGTGGTGTGTGATGTTCCCCTTCCCATGTCCAAGTGATCTTATTGTTCAATTCCCACCTATCAGTGAGAACATGCGGTGTTTGGTTTTCTGTTCTTGCGAATGTTTGCTGAGAATGATGGTTTCCAGCTGCACCCATGTCCCTACAAAGGACACGAACTCATCTTTATTTATGGCTGCATAGTATTCCATGGTGTATATGTGCCACATTTTCTTAATCCAGTCTGTCACTGATGGACATTTGGGTTGATTCCAAGTCTTTGCTATTGTGAATAGTGCTGCAATAAACATACGTGTGCATGTGTCTTTATAGCAGCATGATTTATAATCCTTTGGGTATATACCCAGTA